>NC_142353.1:39902500-40231785 GCF_059441175.1 Urocampus carinirostris
ACTGGGCTCATGTACAGCGTGTAAGCCAACAAACATTGATTCACTTGGATCAAGTTACTGTTTCCGTATTTCAACGGCTATCAGTTTTATCCATTTCCAAATGTACATTCTGCTGCAAACCTACAAAAATCCCATCAACCTAAACCGATTGTGTGCTGAGAAGCACAATAAGTCAGGTAGAGATAAAAAACAAAGTGAAAAGATGTCTAAACAAACACTGCTTGAATGATACCCGCGTAGTCTGCTCACCTTTTTTGTTTACTTTCCTCTACCTGTAATTTGAGTTAGGGTTTGGATTGCCATGTCGACAGATTTCGTTCTATCTATCTCTCTTCCAGGCTACTCTTCTGGATGGATGCAAAGGCGTTTCTGGGCCAGCCAAGCATGACATAAGTCCATTGTGTCATGGGTTGTATGCACAAACATTCAATTGTTGAAGATATTTTTCACACATAAATGTCCTAAATAAAAGTTGCATTTCTTTTAGTTTTAATGTTAGAAATTGGAACCTTGAGAGGTATTATGGTGATTACATTTAGCATGCATATTGACATATTATGGGCAGCACGGCGGCGCAGTGGTTAGTGCGTGTGCGTCACAGTTCTAAGGTCTTGGGAACCTCCTGTGTGGGTTCAAATCCAGCTACCAGACTTCCTGTGCGGAGTTTGTATGTTCTCCCCGTGCTTGCGTGGGTTTCCTCCGGGTACTCCGGTTTCCTCCCACATTCCAAAGACATGCATTTCAGGTGGATTGGCCTTTCCAAATTGTCCCCAGGTGTGAATGAGCAAGCGAGTTGTCTGTCCCTGTGTGCCCTGCGATTGGCTGGCAACCAGTTCAGGGTGTCCCCTGCCCACTGCCCGATGATTGCTGGGATGGGTTCCAGCACCCCCGCGACCCTACTGAGGATAAGCGGTGCAGCTAATGAGATGAGATGAGATGAGATTGACATATTATTTCTTCAGTATTCACTTTAACTTGCTGTAGGAGTTTTGAGTATCCCGGTTTGAGAATCCTGTTTTTGCATGGAACCAAGATAAGAGATTAAGCCGTTATGTGTTTATTATTATGGCAGAAGTTGACTGAATTCATAGCCTTATGTCGCTGTCATGAAAGCAGGTTAAATTTAGCCCATCTCAGTTAATATGGTAATTTAATCTCCACAGCTAGCCTTATCCAGAACAAGCTAACAGCCAGGCTAAGATAATATTGTCATAATTGAGCCGGTTCACATTTATCATGCTTTCATGCAACGGATTCGAGGCTAAAATAAACATATCTCGGCTTAAGGCCTTATCTTGGTTTTGTGCAACACCCCATCTGTCTTTTGTCAACATTTATACTGTGAAAACTTAGCGTCAAGAGACTTTTTCACATCCTAATTTTGGAGGCGGAGCATTTTTGTATCTCTGGCAACAAATCAAACATCAAGACAATCTAGTTGCCGTGACTGATAAGCACCACTGCCTCCCAGTTTATTTACAGTGCGTTTAAAACCCAGCTTCTGAGCCAGTTACCATGCTACATACAAACACAATCTGCAATTTTTAAAAGGGCGTGTATCTCAAGTCCACAATACACCCAGTCAGGCAGCAGGAAGCTTCGGGTGTCATGTTGCACAAAGTGATACTGTGCGATGATACAGGGGGAGGGTCTAGATAACCATCTGCCCTTTTTACTGTACTTGAAGTTGAAAACATAAACTTGGTGACACAAATTTTTACATAGATACGATTTAAGATTTTACTTTAATTTGGGACAAATATGAGGAAGTCATCACTAGTTGGATTCTTAGATGTCTTAAAGAGGGCTTATGTGTGTAGGCTCTTCAGTGTTTTTCTTTTCTCCTTGGTAACATCTCACCAACCCAAGTAACAAATGGTTCACAATGCTTCAGATTACAGACACACACTCCTCAATTCTCCACAAGTGTGAGTCACCTTCCCCAAACAGGATGCCCCTTATTTTAAATTCAGTCAATTCACTTGGTATGAGCTGTGGGCCACCTTTTGAATAATTCTTCAGATAGATAGATAGAGAGATAGATATATAGATAGATGGATAGATAGATAGATACATAGATAGATGGATAGATAGATGGATAGATGGATAGATAGATGGATAGATAGATGGATAGATAGATGGATAGATGGATAGATGGATGGATAGATGGATAGATGGATAGATGGATAGATGGATAGATGGATGGATGGATGGATGGATGGATGGATAATAGATGGATGGATAGATAGATGGATGGATAGATAGATAGATGGATGGATAGATAGATGGATGGATAGATGGATGGATAGATAGATGGATAGATGGATGGATAATAGATGGATGGATAGATGGATAGATGGATGAATGGATGGATGGATGGATGGATAGATAGATAGATGGACGGATAGATAGATGGACAGATAGATAGACAGATAGATAGATACATAGATAGATACTTTATTCATCCCTGCAGGGAAATTCACATTTCCAGCAGCATCCCTTCGCTGGGAACAATACAATAATAAAGCAAAAGGAATACAATATACAAATACCCAATGTGACGTGCTAATACCCACTGTAGCGTGTTGTATAGAGTATTTAAATAGTGCTACATAAAATACACACTGCAATAAAAGTACGGTAATATGCAATGTAGGGGGTGTGGTTTAATGTGGGCCTTTACTCCGCCGGGTGGAGTTAAAGAGCCTCATGGCATGAGGAAGAAAAGATCTCTTCAGTCTGTCCGTGGTACAAGACAGTGACAGCAGTCTGTCGCTGAAGCTGCTCTTCTGTCTGGAGATAATGCTGTGTAGTGGATGTGATGAATTGTCCATGATTGACTGCAGCTTTTTCAGTGCCCGTCTCTCAGCTACTGTTGTCTGGCTGTCGAGCTCTGTGCCCACAACAGAGCTCGCTTTCCTCGCCAGTTTATTGAGACGAGAGGCATCCTTCTTCATGACGCTGCCTCCCCAACACGCTGCCGCATAGAAGAGGGCGCTTGCCACAACTGTCTTATAGAATATTTTCAGGAGTTTTTTGCAGATGTCGAAGGAGGCCAGCCTTCTGAGGAAATAAAGTCGGCTTTGACCTTTCCTACATAGAGCTTCTGTGTTGGCAGTCCAGTCCAGTTTGTTGTCCAGCTGCACACCCAGGTATTTGTAGGTCTTGACAAATTCTACACCTTCTCCTTTGATGGTTACAGGAACCGGGTAAGTTTTAGTTCTCCTGAAGTCCACCACCATCTCCCTGGTCTTGGTGGTGTTCAGGTGCAGGTGGTTTGCGTCGCTCCATTGGACAAAGTCCTGAATCAATTTCCTGTACTCCTCCTCCTGCCCACTACTGATACATCCCACAATCGCAGTGTCATCAGCAAACTTTTGCACGTGGCAGGACTCAGAGTTGTACTGAAAGTCCGATGTATACAGAGTTAATTGAGTTCATTGTAAATGTGAGAGGTTGTTGAACCAAAATGGTCCTGAGCAAACCACCCAAGTAACAGTTTTACCCTCTGGGACTACAATTTACTAAATTTTCTCAATAATGTACTTCCAATAAAAACAAATGTGCTAAATAAAGGACTAAAAATTCCAACACTCGAAAATTAATTGCTTTATACGGTTCAGAAATAAAGTTTTGAGGGGTCATATTAGACAATAAATTAAGCTGGAAAACACACATCAGACTAAAAAAAACTAAAGTATCTAAAAAATGTCAATACTTAATAAAGCCAAATTCCTTTTAAACTATAATGCATTGTATTTATTGTTCTCTAGTTCTGCCATACTTAACATATTGTGCAGAAGTCTGTGGCAATAATTACAAAAGTGTACTACAGCCCCTTTTTATCCTCCAAAAACATGCAATTAGAACCATACACAGGGTAGGATATCGAGATCATACCAATATTTTATTCCTGCAGTCCAAATTATTAAAATTGGATGATTTAGTAATTTTTTTCATTGCACAACTGTTATTTAAGGTGAACAAAAACATAGTGCCAGAAAACATCCAAAAATTATTCATTCGGAAAGAGGGAAATTATAACTTGAGGGGCTGTAGTGAATTCATAATCCCAAAGGTGAGAACCACCAGGAAAAGTATGTGTGTGTGTGTGTGTGGAGTCCAACTTTGAAACAATTTACAAGAAATCAAACAATGTCCAACTATTCACTTGTTCAAATTTAAATGCAATAAAAATCAGTACCGGCGGAATACAGAGACGAAGAAAATGGGGTATGAGTGATACAAGAGATCGGGAATAGTAAGTCTACAACTATGATCAACTTTGTTTTTATTGTTATATCATAACTGTTGGGCAGCACGGCGGCGCAGTGGTTAGCGCGTGTGCGGCACAGTTCTGAGGTCGTGGGAACCTCCTGCGTGCGTTCAAATCCAGCTCCCGGCCTTACTGTGCGGAGTTTGTATGTTCTCCCCGTGCTTGCGTGGGTTTCCTCCGGGCACTCCCGTTTCCTTCCGCATTCCAAAGACATGCATTTCAGGTGAATTGGCCAGTCCAAATTGTCCCTAAGTGTGACTGTGCGAGTGAGTTGTCTGTCCCCGTGTGCCCTGCGATTGGCTGGCAACCAGTTCAGGGTGTCCCCTGCCGCCCACTGCCCGATGATTGCTGGGATGGGCTCCAGCACCCCTGCGACCCTACTGAGGATAAGTGGTGCAGCGAATTTGATGAGATGAGTTCATAACTGTTATTATTAATACTATATGTGTGTATATATATATATATATATATATATATATATATATATATATATATATATATATATATATATTGTATAGAAATATGTATGTGTGTATATATATATATATGTGTATATATATATGTATATATATATATGTGTATATATATATATATATATATATATATATATATATATATATATATATATATACACACATATATATATATATATATATATATATATATATATATATATATATATATATATATATATATATATATATATATATATATATGCTTGGGGGTTGTCCATCGATTCGATGATGACCATCTTCTTTTAATTGTGAGTCTGCTGATGTTTGAAGAGTCCGATCCTGGATCCACAGATGCGGTTACAGACAGATCATGTGAAGGGGGTGCTGGGGGGAGCAGGGGTGGCCTGGCGAGCATGTCTCTTTGCACGCTTTGCTGCACGGTGTTGCATGCGCTGTTCCTCCATGTAATCCACTCCATGTGAGCAGTGGGAGCGCCAGAGGTCTCGGCAGGAAGCAAGTTCCTCCAGTGAGGAGGGGTTTATCCGACATCTCTTCAGGATGTTCTTCATTTGGTCTTTGAACCGCTTCTTCTGCCCACCAGCACTGCGTTGGCCTAGATGTAACTGACCATAGAGGATACGGCGTGGCAGTCTGTGGCTGGGCATTCGAACAACATGCCCCAGCCACCTAAGTTGGCGTTGGGCCATAATGGATTCCATGCTGCAGCTGCCTGCCCTCTCCAACACCTCTGTGTGCGGCACTCTGTCCCTCCATGTGATGCCAAGGATCTTCTGAAGACATCTTACATGGAAGGTCTCGAGGCTCTTCAGATGGCGGCTGTAGATAGTCCATGCCTCACATCCATACAGTAATGTCGTGATGCATACAGCTCTGTAGACCAGCATTTTGGTGTGGAGTCTAAGGTTGTTGTTTTGAAAGACCCTTATCCTTAGTCGACCGAAAGATGCTGATGCTTGCTTGAGACGGCTCTGGATCTCATCATCCAATGAGCAGGTGTCAGACACTATGCTCCCCAGATATTTAAAGGTGGGCACCATGAGCAGGTGTTGCCCTGCTGCTGTGAGGGTTATTGGGTTTGGTAAGAGGTCAGCACTGGACTGACAGAGTACCTCTGTCTTCTGGGTGTTGATCGTCAGTCCCATTCTGGTGTATGCAGTTACAGCTGCCGAGAGAATGTTTTGCAGAGCCTCCGGTGTATGGGCAACCAGGGCACAGTCATCAGCATACTGTAGCTCAATGATGGTCTCTGAAGTCAGTTTGGTAGTTGCCTGTAGCCTCCTGATGTTAAACAGGTTACCATCAGCCCTGAAGTTGATGGTAACTCCAGCCTGCTCCTCCATCCTTCTACGTAGCAGTGTTGTAACACAGACGAGGAAGATGTTGAAGAGAACTGGAGCCAGCACACAGCCTTGCCTCACTCCAGTTTCGACGCCAAAGGGCTCTGAGCTGTGTCTTCCAACTACCACTCTGGCCGTCATCCCTGAATGGAACTGTGCAAGAATGGTGAGAAACTTGGGTGGACACCCAAATCTCTTCAGGACTTGCCACAGTAGGTCCCTGTTCACTGTGTCAAATGCCTTTGAAAGATCGACAAAGGCGATGAACAAGTCCTTGTGCTGCTCCCGGCATTTCTCTTGGAGCTGACGCGTCACAAAGATCATGTCGACTGTTCCTCTGTCCTTTCGAAAACCACACTGTGACTCTGGGATGATGCGTTCCGATATTTTAGAGATGAGTCTGCGGAGCATGACCTTGGCAAGGACCTTTCCAGCAGTGGCCAACAAAGAGATACCCCTACTGTTGGAGCAGATGGATTTATCTCCTTTATTCTTAAAGATGGTCACAATGTTCGCATCTTTCCACAGTTGCGGGACACACTCTCGTCTCCACACCTCTGAAATATATTGAAACAGTGTCCGTGTACAGAGGTAGCCTCCTACCTTGAGAAGTTCAGCTGGGATGTTGTCAGGTCCAGGGGATTTATTGTTTTTCAGGGTTTTGACTGCATGCAGGATTTCATTGAAAGTTGGCGGGAGGTCGAGGTCTGGCAATGTAGGATGTTCAGGGAGTTCTGAAAGGACAGTTGGGTCCACTGGGGTGGGCTGGTTGAGCAGGGTGTTGAAATGCTCAGCCCACCGCTCCACTATCATAGCCTGATCCTTGATTAGAGATGTTCCATCAGCAGATCTAACAGGTGCCAGTGAGCAGTGTCTGGGGCCATAGATGGTTTTTACTGCATCATAGAAACTGTGCATATCGCTTCTATCAGCGTGAGACTGGATTTCATTGGCTTTTGAGATCCACCACTCATTTTGCAGTTTTCTGAGCGTTCTCTGGGCCTCGGAACGAAGGGCTTGCCATAGCTTTTTATGGAATTGAGATTGTGGGTTGTTCAGGGTGGCTCTGTGTGCCTTGTGCATTCTGTCCAGGAGGGTTGAGATCTCTCCGGCATTCTGGTCAAACCAGTCCTGGTGTTTTTTAGTTTTAAAACCAACAGTTTGGGCTGCAGTGTCAAAGAGGGTGGTAGATATATAGGTCCACTTCTCATCCATCCCAGCCTCTGACATGACCAGCTGCTCAATGTTTGCCAGCCTCTCTGCTAGAGAGCAACGGAAGTTGTCAAGGGTGTCGCTACTGGAGAGTTTGGCACAGTTGAGTGTCTTCCTCTTTGAACCACCCTGACGTGCTAGGGGCCGGACATGCATTCTGACCTTTGTCAGAATCATGCGGTGGTCGGTCCAACAGTCTGCCCCACGCATAGCTCTTGTAATGAGCACGTCCTTCAGGTCAGCCCTCCTCACGATCGCGTAGTCGATCAGATGCCAGTGTTTGGACCTGGGATGCATCCAGGATGCCTTATATTTATTCTTTTGTTGGAAGATGGTGTTTGTGATGGTAAGGTTATGTTCCGCGCACAGACTAAGAAGTCTCATGCCATTGGAATTAACTTTTCCAATGCCATGGGCACCTATCACACCATCCCAGTTTTGCAAGTTCTTTCCGACTCTTGCATTGAAATCACCAAGCAGCATGATTTTGTCATTCCTCGGGATGTGACTGAGGATGTCATCGAGTTCCTGGTAGAAGCGATCCTTCTCTTCATCATTCGATGGCAGTGTTGGTGCATAGGCACTAACTAATGTGACATGTCTGCATTTTGCAAGTGGGATGCGAAGAGTCATTAGTCTTTCACTGACACCCACTGGTGACTCTGTGAGCTTCAGCAGTAGGGTGTTCTTAATTGCAAAACCAACTCCGTGAAGATGGTGTCCGCCCATGGGGTATCCCTTCCAAAAGAATGTATAACCCTCCCCCTCTTCATTGAGTGAGCCTTCCTCAAGGAGTCTGGTCTCGCTGAGCGCTGCCACATCCACATTATATCGCTTCAGCTCGTTGGCAATGAGTGCTGTTCTGCGCTGTGGTCTGTCCAGACTGGTATCCAGGAGTGTCCTTATGTTCCATGCTGCAATTCTAAATGCTATTGTTTTTCGACCGCATAGTGGAATGTCCCGACAGGCGCGGTTTCCTGTCCGGGTACTGTGCTGAGTGGGCAATCTTTAGGCCACCTTTTCTAGGCCTTTCCCCAATTGGGGTGAGCAGTGCGGCCACTAAATAGTGCTGCTCAGACGCACAGGGGTCTGCCGGAAACAGCTGCCACTCAATCCCAGCTGCTAACGACCCTTGCCCTGTGCCGCTGACGTGCAGAGGTCCAGCTAAGAGCTTCCAGCTCATTCAAACCTGCTCCCGTCACTGGATACTCCATCGCCGCCAGACTTTTGTGATCGGGGACTCAGGTAAAAGAAGATACCTGCGCAATGATGGTTTTTAAAGTGGCGTAAGGGGTGCGCTTTCCCCAACGCCACTATCTTGATTGTAGAGAAGACGGTTCCAGTGGCAAGGGAGACCCTAGACGACCGGCATCTTCCTACAACTGCAGGCGGCTGCCGGGATCCAGGTCTGTGGGAAACCGCCTCAAAGCGTGCCGCCACCAGCTTTTGGGATCACTCTTAGTCTGGACTCTACCCTTCGACCTGTTCGGCTTGGGTAACCCTGCCAGGAGTACGAGACTCCCGCCGACATAGCTCTAGGGGTCATTGAGACGCACAAAGTGCCCCACCACGATAAGGTGGTGATCCGTCGGGGCACATATATATATATATATATATATATATATATATATATATACATATATATATATATATACACACATATATATATGTGTATATATATGTGTGTATATATATATATATATATATATATATATATATATATATATATATATATATATATAATGTATATATGTATATATGTATATATATATACTATGTATATATGTATATATGTATATATATATATATATATATATATATAATGTATATATGTATATATGTATATATATATATATATATATATATATATATATATATATATATATATATATATATATATATATATATACATATATGTATGTATAAAGTATTTAGGTATATATAAAGTATTTATGTATGTATACATATTCTAAATTTATTTATATATTCAGAATGCTAATTAATGACTAGTATTTACTCTATTAGAATCAAAACACATTATTTGAAAATGAACATTTCCCAAAAAAAACTATTGAATGTCGGAACAAAAACACAGTTGATTAAAATGAATATCTGACAACAGAACAATAACATTTTCCTCGGAAAGATGATTAGATGATACATCATTTTAAATTACTTCAAAATGAAAATACAAGTCCACGTTATTTTGGTTGGAAATGTAAATATGCAGTTAGTGAAAGACAAACCAACCGAATATTGAAGCTGAACATTGTAAAAAAATCAAATCAAAATATTCTTTGGAAACGTCCTTTTATCTAATCGTGGGTAATATTTGACAAGTGTTGCGCCACATTGATAAACAAAGTTGAAAAACGCCATTTAAATTGAGTTACTGTTCTGTTCTGTTTTTATTTTAATGTTCAAAATAAAGTTTTCATTCTTTATTCACTCATTCATTCATTCATTCATTCATTCTTCAGTACTGTATCACCACCCGAGAAAACTAATCATGTTTTCTGTGTTCTCTTCTGACATCTAACGGTACGTTTCAGTATTACAAGGGAATAAACTTAATGCAATACCTTTTACGGTCACAAGAGGTCCCTGACATTTCGAAAAAATGGGTTAAGATATATAACAGAATAGAATAGAATATCCCTTTATTGTCATTGTTACAAAATGGCTTGACATATTTTGACAACGAAATTGGACATGACACTCCAGTTTCACACATTTACAGTGAGGTAAAGAAACCAAGAAGACAAGAAACAGAGAAGATCCATTAACCATATTTTGTAAAGCAGTCAACACATTTTCCGTACATAAAATACTAAATGAAAACGATATTACACTCCAGTATTATCAGTAGCAATGTTCCCTCTTATTTTCCACTAGTCTGAGCATTCACACAAAGTCGGTGAGCAACGCTTGAAACAACAGTGAGCAACAGCAATCCCAAGCGTGGCAAGATAATTATCAAACATGTCCAAAAATTGACATTTTGCTGAGTTTCCGGCAATGCAAAATTATTTTTCTCTTTTGAATGAATTGACTCATGTACTCTTGCAAAGGTTTAGGCCTACAAACGTTGTTTGTTCTTACAATTCTTTCACAAGATATCCATTTTTTTTCCTGATATATTTTGTCGCATAATATTAACTTTTTGGGAGGCTTATTTAGTAAGATACAGAACTGTATTTAATCACATTTTAAGAAAAAAAACGAACACAGTACAATGACAGATGGATAATTAAAAAAAAATAAAAATAAAAAAAAATAAGAGAAAATCCCGGCCAGAACCCGAACGTAATGATTGACACTTTAGGCATGGTCCTAAATCCGGGTCAAGCTCGTGTTTCTGTAGTTTGCAATAGTCTGTAGTTTGCAACACAAACTTTTTCTTCTTTTATTTTCCGTGTTTTTTTCGACTTTTTTTAAATTCCTTTAAAAAAAGTCTCATTGTGTTTATTTTTCCGAGCTGTTACTTTTTTCTTTTTGATCTCCATTTACTTTTTTTCCTACTTTTCTTTTCTTTTTTTTCTGGCTTTTTTTCTAAATTTTTGCTTCTTTTTTCTCTTCCTTTCGTTTCTTTTTTCCCAGCTTTTCATTTTGGTATTTTTATCTTTTTTGTTCTATTCCTCCCTTCTTTTAAGTCATTTTGTGCATAGTTTTACATAATATTTGGTCATGTTGGGATTAAAGAAGCAAAAACAACCAGAAGATCCGTTTTGGACCCGAAAGAGACGGTTCCTTTTAGTGAGCCAAGCCGAAGAAGCCGGTTCTCGACAAACTCTACACTAACTTTACTTTTCAAATTCGTTCGACATTGACTTCGAAATACCGCATTTAGGACACAACGTCAGGGGAACCCTAGTATTTTTACCTTCATGCACTGTAACTTTGACTTAAGTCGCTTCTTAATGAGTAATTTTGATCCCTCATTTTTGTGCGCTGGCTAGATTTTCTTGTGCGCTGATAATGTGCGAGCACTGCGCAATTGCGCACGCGCGCAGTTTAGAGGGAACACTGATCAGTAGTCAATCAATCCCTTGAGTTCTTTCACAAAATGTTCAAAATTGGAATGTCAAGCGCAGTTTTACAAGCATGAGTTGGGATCCCTGATATATGATCAAGTTTTCTAAGATGGTGTGCAAGAATACGACCCTCCTGCGCCACAGGTTCTTCTGGCACAGGGTCTTCTGCCACAGGGTCTTCCGCTAATCACAGTGGGTCCTACTACAAAGTCTCCTGCACCATCTGTGAAATATACAATGCGATTATTAATGCTGAATTTGTTTCAGAATAGAATAGAATATACCTTTATTGTCCTTGTTACAACACGGGTTGAATATATTGTGCCAACGAAATTGGACGTGGCACTCCAGGTCCACATTTTATAGTGAGGACAAAGAAAACTGAGATAAAGGTACAAAGAAGATGTTTGTACTGTCCTTGTTGCATAAGCTTTTTTTTCCTCTGGGGGGAGGGGTATGAGGGGTGAGGGACAGACAGATATGGCCGGATCCAACTAGATGTTTGATCTTACTGTACACACGGTCCAGTGTTTTTTTTCCCCTAATTGCTCACTCCACGAATCGAACACCCTCAGTAGGGTGGCGGGGGTGCTGGAGCCCATCCCAGCAATCATCGGGCAGTGGGCAGGGGACACCCTGAACTGGTTGCCAGCCAATCACAGGGCACACAGGGACAGACAACTCGCTCGCTCATTCACACCTAGGGACAATTTGGACCGGCCAATCCACCTGAAATGCATGTCTTTGGAATGTGGGAGGAAACCGGAGTGCCCGGAGGAAACCCACGCAAGCACGGAGAGAACATACAAACTCTGCACAGTAAGTCCGGTAGCTGGATTTGAACCCACACAGGAGGTTCCCAAGACCTGAGATGTGCCGCACACGCGCTAACCACTGCGCCGCCGTGCTGCCCATTTGCAAAGTATTATACTCATCTTCATTCATGCAATGTTTGCGTTGCGCCGTCTGCCAAAAGCCATGTGAACTCCTCTTTCCATGATGCTTTTAATGTACGTTTACGTTTTGTAGCGTCATCAATTTTGTTAGCTTCTTTTGAATCTTCAGCGGCTGAGGTTTTGGCTTGATTCCTAACCACCTATCCATTTTCTCGTGTTCTTTGTGCGTCTACTTTGGAAAATGATATGCAAACGCATGACCCTATAACGCTCGGGAAAGTCCGGAAGCACGAAGTTATTCGATGCAGGCCTCTGATTGGCTGCCGAGTATGAAAATTGCCAAACCGAAATTCCAAAATTTCCAAACCGAAAACGGAATAAAGCAAACAATGGATTTGAAAAAAAAAAAAAAAAAAATCTCAAAAGTTGTCGGCCATTGTACGCCTGACGTAAAAGAGATACGCCCCGGGCGTCCGGGCTGACGTTATTTCAGACACTGGTATTGTTTGTTAATGCAACATCCATTGCAGCCTGGTCATCCTGGCAGGGGGAGTATATCATGGGCAGTCCCTTTCCAAGGTTTCTTCAATTTCCGCATGCCGAGTTTGGGTTTTTTCTTGCCCTCATGTAGGTCTTAGATCAGGAGATGGTGGAATGATAATCTGTAGTTTGCAATAGTCTGTTGTCTGTGCAGCCCTTTGAGACTATCCCTTTCCAAAGTTTTTTTCATTTTCCTCATGCTGAGGTTTTTGGGTTTTTACTTGCTCTCATGTAGGTCTTAGATCGGGGGATGGTGGAATGATAATCTGTAGTTTGCAATAGTCTGTGGTCTTTGCAGCCCTTTGAGACTATCCCTTACCAAGGTTTCTTCATTTTCCTCATGCTGAGGTTTTGGGGTTTTTCCTTGCCCTCATGTAGTTCTTAGATCGGGGGATGGTGTAATGATAATTTGTAGTTTGCAATAGTCTGTTGTCTGTGCAGCCCTTTGAGTCTATCCCTTTCCAAGGTTTTTTTCATTTTCCTCATGCTGAGGTTTTTGGGTTTTTACTTGCTCTCATGTAGGTCTTAGATCGGGGGATGGTGGAATGATAATCTGTAGTTTGCAATAGTCTGTTGTCTGTGCAGCCCTTTGAGACTATCCCTTACCAAGGTTTCTTCATTTTCCTCATGCTGAGGTTTTTGGGTTTTTCCTTGCCCTCATGTAGTTCTTAGATCAGGAGATGGAGTAATGATAATTTGTAGTTTGCAATAGTCTGTTGTCTGTGCAGCCCTTTGAGACTATCCCTTACCAAGGTTTCTTCATTTTCCTCATGCTGAGGTTTTTGGGTTTTTCCTTGCCCTAATGTAGTTCTTAGATCAGGGGATGGTGTAATGATAATCTGTAGTTTGCAATGGTCTGTTGTCTGTGCAGCCCTTTGAGACTATCCCTTACCAAGGTTTCTTCATTTTCCTCATGCTGAGGTTTTTGGGTTTTTACTTGCTCTCATGTAGGTCTTTGATCGGGGGATGGTGGAATGATAATCTGTAGTTTGCAATAGTCTGTGGTCTTTGCAGCCCTTTGAGACTATCCCTTTCCAAGGTTTTTTTCATTTTCCTCATGCTGAGGTTTTGGGGTTTTTCCTTGCCCTCATGTAGTTCTTAGATCAGGGGATGGTGTAATGATAATCTAGTTTGCAATAGTCTATGCAGCCCTTTGATACTCCTTGTCATTAAGGGCTGTAAAAATGAACATGACTTGACTACAATATTGATTACCTCATGTTTGCTTTCAAGAGTTAGAATAATGCAAGTTCAATAGTCTGTAATAATAATAATAATAAGATTCAGTACCTGGTGGGAGGACATTTTCCCAGAAGTACTGGCTCATGTTGATGTTGCCAGCCGGTCGATACTGTCCAACAACAAAAACAGTATTGCCGTCCGTGGCCATGCCCACTCCCAGTTGGGTGCTTGCTTTCCACACAACCTGAGTAAAATGACCTGTAGGACCAATCACAATTTCAATATGTTTATATTACATGCAATCAATGTTCCCTGTAATTTTCCACGGGTCTAAGCGTTCACACAAAGGTGGTGAGCAACGCTTGAAACAACAGTGAGCAACGGCAATCCCAAGTGTGGCAACTGAGTCATTATCAAACATGTCCAAAACTTGACATCACGTTACATTTTGCTAAGTTTCCGGCAATGCAAAATGATTTTTCTCTTTTGAATGAATGGACTCATGTACTATTGCAAAAGTTGCACGGCCTACAAGCGTCATTTGTTTTTACAACAATTCTTTCACAAGATTTCCATTTCTTTTTTTACCTGATATATTTTGTCGCCTAATACTAACATTTTTGGGGGCTTATTTAGTCGGTTGCAAGATACAGAACTGTACTTAATCACATTTTTAAGTGGAAGTACAATGTTGGCAACAAGATTCACCTGATATTATTGGAAATTATTTGAACGCAACACAAACTTTTTCTTCTTTTTTCCGTGTTTTTTTTCTAAAATTCCTTTAAAAAAAATCTCATTGTGTTTATTTTTTCCGAGCTGTTACTTTTTTCTTTTTGTTCTCTATTTACTTTTTTCCTACATTTTTCTTCTTATTTTCTGTCTTTTCTTTCTAAATTCTTCCTTCTTTTTTCTCTTCCTTTTCTTTTCTCTCAGCTTTTAACTACTTTTTCATTTTGGAATTTTTTTCTTTTTTGTTCTATTCCCCCCTTCGTTTAAGTCATTTTGTGCATAATTTGACATAATATTTGGTCATGTTGGGATTAAAGAAGCAAAAACAACCTGAAGAGCCGTTTAGGACCTGAAAGAGCCTGTTCTTTTTAGTGAGCCGAGCCGAAAAAGCCGGTTCTCGACCAACTCTACTAACTTTACTTTTCAACTTCGTTCGACATTGACTTCAAAATACCGCATTTAGGACACAACGTCGGAGGAACCCGTGTATTTTTACCTTCATGCACTGTAACTTTGACTTAAGTCGCTTCTTAATTAGTAATTTTAAGCCCTGATTTTTGTGCGCTGGCTAGATTTTTTTGTGCGCTGAGAATCTGCGAGCAGTGCGCAATTGCGCACGCGCGCAGCTTAAAGGGAACGCTGCATGCAACGCACCTAAAAAGCTCTATTTACTCAATTGGTGGACGTGGAATCGTACAAGGGAAAATGAACATTACGATGTAGAAACATTTATCAGTATGAAAAATAAAAACTATTTCTACAACAATAGTTTTAGAACCAGAAGTCAATAACTACACAACTGGGATATTACACTTAAAAACCACGGTATTGCACTTGGAACAGGCACCTTGCACTTCAAAACAGTTTCGCGAATCTAAACACACTCAAGATTCGAGACAGAAAGTACAAACAAATCAAATCCATCAATTTTGTTTCTCCTTGCCTGGCCCTATATGTCACGGTTGCCAGTTGGCCCCGCCCGTTTGACGCCAGCTGCAACTCGTTGACTGACTGGCTTCCCTCCTGTTTAGGCTCAGTGCTGTCACTCACCCTTTGTCAGTCCGTCAACGAACCTCTGCACCCGCAAGACGTGTGTTTTGACTCTGTCCGGTTTCCTGCCTGTGTATCCTGTCGGTATTGTTCCCATTTATTTTGTCCCCTTTGATATCCATCTCCTGTGTCTGGTATCGTTCCAGTCTATCTTGTGCTGCTTGTTACCTTGCTACAATCTCCAGTATCGGGTATCATTCCCGTCTATCTCGTCCTGTGTGATATCGTACTCTAGTCTCCAGTGTCTGGTATCGATCCCGTCAGCCTCGTCCTGTCTGATATCTGTCTTTGGTCTCCTGAATCTGATATCAATTCTGTCTGTCCCGTCATGTTCGGTATCGACCCCATCTGTCCAGTATCTGCTCGTGTAACTGGTATCGATCTCGTCGGCCTCTGGGTTTCTGTTGTTCCACACCAGACTGCGGCCTTACTTCTTCCGCCCAGCGATCAACGATTCACTGGCGTTTGTGTTAACAAGCATGAGTGCCCTATTTCCCGTAAAATAAAGCTTGTGTGAGAAACGTTACGCATCTGGGTCCTCCTCCTATTCAGTTTCTGACACTTTAACCTAATGCGGCTTGTGACTCCAAAACTTTGTCCACCCGTTATAAATCAAGCGTCATTCTTTAGGTCAGGGGTGTCAAAGTCGTTTTAGCTCGGGGCCACAAATGCTATAAAAAATTTCACAGGAGCTGGACTAGTAAGTTTAAGAGAAAGAGACAGGGAAAAAAAAAGACAGAGAAAGAGAGGGAGGAAAAAAAAGAGCGATAAACAGGGAGAATAAGGGAGACAGAGTAACAGTGATAAAAAAAGAAAGAGCAGAATAGAGATGAATGGAGAAGGGGGAAATGAATATAAAGAGAAAAAAGTGAAAAAAGAAAGATAAAAAGAATAAGAGAAGTGAAACGACAGAAAAAAAGAGAGCAGGAGAAAAAGACAGTTAGGGGAGGGAGAGAGAGGTCAAAAAAGGGAAAGAAAGAGAAAAATAGAAAGAAAGGGAATTCAAATGTAAATTATAGAGAGAAAATGGAAAGAGAGCAAGACAGAGAAAAAGAAAGAGTTAGAGAGTGAGAGAGAAATAGAGAAAAGAGAAAAAGAGAGAAAGAGAGAGTGAACAGGAGAAAGAAAAAGAGGGAGGAATAAATAAAAAAGTGAGTCAGAGAGAAATGGAGAAATACTACCACTATTGTTTTGCAAGTGTTAACTGGCTTTGGTGACATCTGGTGGAAATATGTAAAACTACAGCTCATTTTCCTCTGCGGGCCAGATTTAAACCATTGGTGGGCCTGATCTGGCCCGCGGGCCGCCTGTTTGCTTTAGGATTACCTGTGTTGCTGCTAAATCCTGGGTTGTTCCAGTTATACGCCTTCACCTCATCATACCAGGCATCTACTGCTTCTTTCCCTGGACAGGACAACATTTCTTACTTAACATTTCCGAGCAAACATAGAAATACTGTAAAATCCGGACTATAGAGCGCACCTGATTATAAGCCGCACCTAACACTTTTTAAGTGATTTTCCACTTTTGTACTTACACAAGCCGCACCTGTGTATAAGCCGCGTGCGCCGAAGTCTAACTCAGACCAGGCTGTAGGTTCCACGATTGTGATTTTGTAGAGACTTATTGTTCTATATTCTTTATCAATTATCCATTAACCGTGAAATCATAATACACTACAAAGCCAATTGGCCGAGACACTTGCTCTCAGCCAAGAGGCTGAGTCAAGATCCTAGCCTCCTAGCCTCCCAGCCTCCTACCAACACAATCCAAAAGGGGGGGGGGATTTTGTAAGGTTTATTATTCTATATTCTTTATCAATTATCCATTATCCGTTATCGGTCAAATCATAATACGCTGCAATACAGTACACAATCCTATAACCACAGTTGGCATCATGAATGGAAAATGATACCCGTAATTAACGTATGATGCAGACTTGTAAAGTCCGGGTCCCGTTGAAAGTGATCCAAGGAAACAATTTCCAAAGTTAAGGGTGAGAAAAATATGTATCCACTATTGTCCGCTGCGACAACAGACAGATCTACCGGTAACTCAGCTTTACCCCACTTCCCATCAGCCCGCGTTTGCTCCGCCCCTTTTTTTGATTCGCCCGTAGAACACATAACAGGAATAAATCTCTAAAATAAACACATTACAAAAATATACAGTTGCAAATTCATATTATACATGCTTACACATATTTACGAAGAAAGACGATACACCGAGAGAGTTTTCAAAGCTTTAGTAATAATAATATAACTTTCATCCCAAACCGTGCCTTTGAAATGCATCAAACGTGCCTGTCAAAAAAAAAAGCATCCCGTAATTGTGAAGCTTGCTCTGTCCACTCCATGTATCGGCCCGGTATAGCAGTACCTCCGGGAACGGTGCATTTGCATTGATTACTTTTAGCCCTTTGGCTAGGACCTCGACTCAGCCTCTTGGCTGGGAGCAAGTGTCTCGGCTTATTGGCTTTGAAGTGTATCATGATTTGACCGATAATGGATAATTGATAAAGAATATAGAACAATAAACCTATACAAACTCAACTTCCACCTCATAACTATCGCCTTCAAGGGCGTCTTCCTCATTATCGGAACGTACCTTTACTTAACAGACAATGTATGCATAAACTTAGAGGTTGCAGTCTTTCTTGGCGCATATATTCTACTGGTCTTAATCTTACCTTTTATACTCCAGCGCCGCTGGTGGCCGTTAGAAAAATTACATAAATTGGCCGCTTCACTGAATAAGCCGCAGGGCTGAACATTTGGGAAAAAAGTAGCGGCTTATAGTCCGGAAATTACGGTAATGGAGATAAATCCGTGCATTATAAGCGTTTAGAACAGGGGTGTCAAACTCATTTTACCTCTGGGGCCACACGATAGAACAAATATTCTCTCGGGGCCGGACTAGTGTACTAGAGAGAAAGAAAAATAGAGAAAGAAATAAGACAAAGCGAAGGATAGAAAAAGAGATAGAGTGGGACAATAAAAAAGACAAAGGGAGAAAGAAAGAGAGACAGAGAGAGAAGAGAGAATGAAGAAAGAGGGAGAGAGAATTTGAGAAACAAAAAAGATATAAAGACAAATATTGAGAGAGGGGGAAAGAAAGAGAGAGAAAGAATGATATCCAAAGAGAAATAGAGAGAGAGAAAGAGGGAAGGAGAGAAAAGAGAAGGAAAGAAAGAGAGATTGGGAGAAGGAGAGAAAGGGAAAGCAGGAGAGAGCAAAAGAGAGAAAAGGAAAAATGGAAGAGAGACCAAAATAAGGTAAACGACATAGATAAGAAAGAGGCAAAGAGAAACAAAGAAAGAGAAAGAGACAGAGAGTGAAAGAGAGAGAGAGAGAAAAAAAGGAGATAAAGAGAGAGAGATACATAAAGAGAGAGAGAGAGAGAGAGAGATAAAGATAGAGAGAGATAAAGACAGAGAGAGATAAAGAGAGAGAGGGATAAAGAGAGAGATAAAGAGAGAGAGAGATAAAGAGAGAGAGAGAGATAAAGAGAGAGAGAGATAAAGTGAGAGAGAGATAAAGAGAGAGATAAAGAAAGAGAGAGATAAAGAAAGAAATACAAGTACACCATCTTTGTGAGAGGCACCTGGCTTTGGCAACATCAAGTGGACGTATTTAGACCTGCAGCTCGTTTTTCTCTTGCGCTTCTCTGAGCGTTGTCTCGCGGGCCGGATTCAATCCCTTAGCGGGCCTGATCTGGCCCCCGGGCCGCACGTTTGACACCCCTGGTTTAGAATAATGCCTTAAATCTTCCACATGTAAAATCACACCTGTTAGTTTGATGGGCACCGAGCTCCACGTGTAAAAAATATTTTCTCCATCCTTGGTGCTGCTGTGCCTCGAAACACCCGAAGCCAGCAAATGCTCCGCCCATTTTTGAGCTGCTGCGTTTAACTCGCTGTTATAAGTCAATGGCGGTGCTTTATGGCGTGCTCTGTAGGCATTGTGAGTCTCTAGGAACTCCTGTTGAAAGCTTGACTCTGATGATTAGATAATACGTATTGTATTAAGAAGAAGGCACCCTTGCTACATGACTGCAGGAATGATTACAGAAAGCAGGATGCACTCACCGGCTATTGTGTCTGACGTTGCTTGGCTGAAAAAAAGGGATTTCAATTTGTTATAAATCACAAAAATATTGGATATGTATACAAAACTGGTAAACAATACAAAAAACGTATTTTCCGCACTATAAGGCGCACCGGGTTATAGGGCGCACCCCCCAAAAATAGTTTTTTGTCCTAGATTTTCCATACATAAGGCGCACCGGATGATAAGGCGCTACAACGGGAATGTCGAGAAAACAGTCAGATAGTTCAGTCAAACTTATTACTGTCACGGAGTGGAAGGGGTGACCGGACCAGAACGGAGGCAGGAGGCAGGAAGGGAGAACTCAATTGCGTGACGATCAAAAACTTTTATTTAACAAAATAAAAGTTGTCCAAAACTCAGGGACAAGAAAGAACAAACAGGCTTTAACAAAAACGTGCAAACACAGGTTTCTTCCAACTCAACTAAACAGGACAAGGCATGACAGAACAGAAAAGGTATAATGAGCCAGCACCCGCAAAACCCACAATCCAGCCTTAAATAGCAGACACGCAATTAGTTGAACTGCTTCAGCTGGTGCCCAGGGGGCGGGGCAGACCGGTCGCCAAGGCGACCATGACAATTACTCCCTTAACATTCCGAAAGCTTGCAAAGAAGCAAATACGTGTCTCAGACATGTACGGAAACAGTGTCTGTACGATGTCACCAATCACTCAAATGCATCGTTCCAAATATCATTCGGAAGGTTAAAGTCTTGGGATTCAAGAAATGCCAACCATTTCTTAGTTTCCATTTTATTTTTTGCCGGCAACTGTGTGGACAGCAAAGTAAGAATTTTATTGTGCAGGGAAACGGGGTTCTTTACTGTGCATATGACAATAAACACTTTGAATTGAATTGAGTTTAAAAATAGACTCATCACAGAAACATCAAGAGCGTTCTAAAACAAGAAACCGGGGAAAAATAAACCCGCATAGCTCACCTAAGTTCTCTTGCAGCCATCACGTTCAATAATGATACGTAACCATGGTCTTCTTACAACCGTGAGTGTAGTAAATCCAGGAGAGCAAAATATTTACAAATACAGAATAGTAAAAAATGTTTTCTCTATGCCGTAGTACAACCCAACGTGTGATTCACATTCATCTTTTTCGGCCAATTGCAGGCTTTGTCTCGCCCTTTTAGCCTATGCGAGCCTGTAAATGATAAAAAGGATCCGCCCCCTTTACCTCCGAATAACTTTAGCCAATAGTGATTGATTCAAATGATGATTGACACATTGGTCAGGGAATGAAACCCCGGTATATAAATCCCAGCATACACCGCGGACGATTTCGCCTTCGGGGGAAAATCTAGTCGGCGGCTGCTTGCCTTAGTTGCAAGACTTTGCGACTTAATATTGATCCATATATAAGGCGCACTATATTATAAGGCGCATGGTCAGCTTTTGAAAAAAATAATGGCTTTTAGGTGCACCTTATAGTGCGGAAAATACGGTACTTGAAAGGACAGTGTGTGTGGTGGTTGCCATGGCGCCCAATGGCCCCGCCGAGTGGCGCCGGCTGCAGCTTGTTGTCGGATTGGCTTCCCCACTATTTATACCCTGTGCTGTCAATCCCCTTTGGTCAGTCCATCTGCGAATCTCTGTGTGTTCAAGGCAAGCTTTTTTCGACGCTGACCCCCGCCTGTCCCGTTTTGCTCCCGTTTGTCTCCGGCTACAACCTGTTTTGATCCCGATCACATCCGCTCTCCCGTTCTGGCTTACGACTCGCTTGCGACCCCGACCACGTTTTTGCTCTCCTGTCCCGGCTACCGACCCGTTTTTTCCGTCCACGACACGCCATCGCACGCCACGGGAGAACCACTTCTGTGTTCAGATCACAAGGCGACCCGCTTCCAGCGAACTTCGGAGCGTGGGCGCACCCCTTCCACGTTCCTTCTATAAAACTTGTGGTAAACGTTACGCGAGTGGTTCCTGTTTCCGTTCTGGTCTTGACAGTGTGTAATATTTAGCAACCCCTAGCGGTAAAAAAACAACATTCATTAAAAAAAAAACTTGGTTTGAATACTGAGCAATGATCATATGAACATGCATTTTTAAGTAAGTCGAAAAATTTGCTTTTAGTTTACATAACATTAGCATTGGGGTTGCAGGTTTGATGCCCGGCTCCTCCGAATTCAATGTCGAAGTGTTCTAAGGTAAGACACTATCACGGCTGACTCTGTTATCAAAGTGTGTGTGTGCGAATGGGTAAAAGTGTATTGTAAAGCACTTTGGGGGTCCTCAGTGACTGGTTAAAGCGCTCTGTAAATGCTACCCATCAATCATGAACTTCACCTATGGGTACATAGCTAACATAATGCCATCCCGCACCCTCAGATCTTCCTCCCTCCATCTCACTATACTCGCTGCCTGTCTCAGCTACATGGGGAGCAGAGCTTTCAGCCGGTCTGCCCCCCAGCTCTGGAACTCATTATCGCCCGGCCTACGAAATTGGAACCCTGTCCATTTTCAAATCCAGACTCAAACCTCTTCAGACTTATCTTTCCTTGATCATCTGCCTCACAGACAGCTCCCTTTTAACTCTATTGGGTTTGATTTGGGTTTTATTACCTGCTTGTTTTACTTTTGTTGTATTCTTGCTCTATTGTTACTTGTTACTACATATACAGCACCCTTGGGTGTCCTGAGAGGCGCTTGGAAGAACAATGTATTATTATCTCATCTCATTAGCTACACCGCTTATCCTCAGTAGGGTCGCGGGGTTGCTGGAGCCCATCCCAGCAATCATAGGGCAGTGGGCAGGGGACACCCTGAACTGGTTGCCGATTGTGGTGTTTGAATTGAATACTATAGTTACGATTGCGGCACCTAGTCAAATTTGGGATAAGCTTTTGACTTTGCTACATGTTTTAATGTGGGCGCATGCGGCTTATATACAGGTGCGGCTTGTGTAAGGAAAAAAACAATAATGCCCGTAAAATGTAGTGCGTGCGGCTTATAATCAGGTGCGCTCTATAGTCCGGATTTTACCGTATTTCAGTCGAGTGATTTTTAATTTTTCAGGTCACAAGATTAAAATGCATTTAGGATTTTATATTTTTAAAACGTGTGTAGAAATACTTTGGTTTGTCTTCTGCTGCAATTGGTCCTCCGGGCCTGAGGGCGCCACCAGTGGGTCCTGCAACAGCTATAAAATGAAAATCCCCTTAGTAGTTTATCTCATTTCATCAGCTACAACGCTTATCCTCATTAGGGTCGCGGGGGTGCTGGAGCCCATCCCAGCCATCATCGGGCAGTGGGCAGGGGACACCCTGAACTGGTTGCCAGCCAATCGCAGGGCACACAGGGACAGACAACTCGCTCGCTCATTCACACCTAGGGACAATTTGGACCGGCCGATTCACCTGAAATGCATGTTTTTGGAACGTGGGAGGAAACCGGAGTGCCTGGAGGAAACCCACGCAAGCACGGGGAGAACATACAAACTCCGCACAGGAAGTCTGGAGCAGGATTTGAACCCACGCAGGAGGTTCCCATGACTTGAACTGTGCCGCACATGCGCTAACCACTGCGCCGCCGTAGTATTCAGTTTTCACAGACCACGGGTTTCAAACTCATTAGAACTCGGGGGCCAAACGATAGAACAAACATTCTCTCGGGGGCCGGACTAGTAGATTAGAGAGAAAGAAAAAAAGAGAAAGAAATAAGTGGAAGACAGGGAGAGAAAAAGAGAGGTTGGGACAAAGAGAGAAAGGGAGAGGGAGAGAGAGAGAAAGAGAAGGAGAAAGGGAGAGAGTGTTATGTCCTGCGCGGTTGTCAGGGCGCCCAGCTGGCCCCGCCCCTTGACACCGGCTGAGACGCATTGGACTGATTGCTCTTGGAGTACTTAAGCGCTCCTTTTGGAACTAGATCATTGTTTAACCCTCGTTGAAACCCTGTTCATGCCCGTTTGATCTGAGTAATGCCTAGATTGTAATTTTACCTGCCTTCGAACGTGCTTTGTTTTGTTTTTGGTCCGTTTGTGTGTTGGACAACTTTTCTTTCCTAATTAAAGTGACAGATCGTCTACGCATATGAGTTCCGACTTCCTGTTTCCCGGTCCGTTTCATGACGGAGAGGAAAGAGAAAGGTAGAAAGAGCAAACGAGAGGAAGAGAACAAGAGAGAAAGAGAACAAGAGAGAAAAGAAAGAATGAGAGAGAAAAGGGAGAGAAAGAGGAACGAAGAATGAGACACAGAGCATGAAAGAGAGACAGAGAATGAGAGAAAAAGGGAGGAAAAGAGAGGGAGAGAAAGCAAACGAGAGAAAGAGAACAGGAGAGAAAAAGAAAGAGAATGAGAGAGAAAAGAGAGAGAAAGAGAGAGAGAACATGAGAAACAAAAATGATAGAAAGAGAAATAGTGAGAGAGGGGGGAAGAAAGGGAGAGAGAAGAAAAATTCAATGAAAAATAGAATGAGAGAAAGAGAGGAAGAGAAAAACAAAAGAGAAAAGGGGGGAAAGAGAGTTGGGGAAAGCAAGAAAGAGAAAAGAGAGAAAAGGAAGAAAAGAAGAAAGAGCAAAAGACAGAGAGAAAAAGAGACAAAGAGGAACGAAGAACGAGAAAAAGAGACACAGAGCATGAAAGAGAGACAGAGAATGAGAGAAAAAGGGAGGAAAAGAGAGGGAGAGAGAGCAAACGAGAGAAAGAGAACAAGAGAGAAAAGAAAGAGAATGAGAGAGAAAAGAGAGAGAAAGAGGGTGAGAACATGAGAAACAAAAATGATAAAAGGAGAAATAGTGAGAGAGGGGGGACGTAATGGAGAAAGAAAGAAAAAATCAATGAAAAATAGAACGAAAGAAAGAGAGGAAGAGAAAAACAAAAGAGAGAAGGGGGGAAAGAGAGTAGGGGAAAGCCAGAAAGAGAAAGAGAAAAGAGAGAAAAGGAAGAAAAGAAGAAAGAGCAAAAGACAGAGAGAAAAAGAGACAAAGAGGAACGAAGAACGAGAAAAAGAGACACAGAGCATGAAAGAGAGACAGAGAATGAGAGAAAAAGGGAGGAAAAGAGAGGGAGAGAGAGCAAACGAGAGAAAGAGAACAAGAGATAAAAGAAAGAGAATGAGAGAGAAAAGAGAGAGAAAGAGGGTGAGAACATGAGAAACAAAAATGATAGAAAGAGAAATAGTGAGAGAGGGGGGAAGAAAGGGAGAAAGAAAGAAAAATTCAATGAAAAATAGAACAAGAGAAAGAAAGAAAGAGAAAAACAAAAAGAGAGAAGGGGGGAAAGAGAGTAGGGGAAAGCAAGAAAGAGAAAGAGAAAAGAGAGAAAAGGAAGAAAAGAAGAAAGAGCAAAAGACTGAGAGAAAAAGAGACAAAGAGGAACAAAGAACGAGAAAAAGAGACACAAAGCAAGAAACTCTCTCTCTCTCTCTCTCTCTCTCTCTCTCTCTCTCTCTCTCTCCCTCTCTCTCGCTCTCTCTCTTTCTCTTTCTTTTCCACCCCTTTTCTCCCACTCTGTCTGTGTCTTTCACTCTGTGTCTGTTTTTTTCTTCCTTTGTTGCTCTTTGTCTCTTTCTCTCTCTTTTAACTTCTTTTGCTCCAACTTCCTTTTTTCCTTTTCTCTCTTTTCTCTTTCTCTCTTCATACCCTTCGTGCTTTCCTTTCTCTTTTCTCTCCTTGTGTCTTTCTATTTCTCTTTGGATTTCTTTCTTCCTCTCCCTTTCTTTTCCCCCTCTTTCACGACTTTTTATCCTTTGTTTCTTGTGCTCCCTCCCTCTCTCTCTTTTTCCTCCCTCTTTCTTTCATTTCTTTATCTCTCTTTTTCTTTCTCTATAATCTACTCGTCCGGCCCCCGACAGAATGTTTGTTCTATCGTGTAACCCCTGAGTTAAAATGAGTTTGACACCCCGAAGGAGATTTGATAAATGGAAAGGGCTCAGGAAAGGATCTTTGGTACAGGTTGGGATTTCTTATGAGTGTTTGGTCCTGTTCTCCTTGCAAAATCAAAACCTATTGATGTCTTCTCTCCTTATTTTGGGGGTCTACTAAACTATAAATCTATTTTTTCATTTTCGGATAAAAACACAAATCTCAAACTTCCCTATTGGTTACCTGGTGGGAGGACATTTTGCTCGAAGTAATTGCTGCAGTTCATGTTGCCAGCCGGTCGATACTGTCCAACAACAAAAACAGTATTGCCGTCCGTGGCCACGCCCACTCCCAGGTGAGTACTTGCTTTCCACACAATCTGAGTAAAATGACCTGGAATTCGAAAACATTTTAAAGTTTTTATTTTGTTTTAGTACAGGGACTCAAAGTGAAACTCACCTTGCTACTTTATAGAATAAGATAAAAAAGAAAATAAAAGAGAAAGGGAAAAATAAATTAGAAAAAATAAAAACATGGACAAAAAGGCAAACAACAAAAAAGAAAATAGAAAACTGAAGAAAAGAGAAATAGCACAAAAATAAATTTCAAGAAAAAAAGAAGAGAAAAATGAAAAAATAGGAAAAAAAAGGAAAAGAAAAATGAAAAGAAAAGAATGAAAAGAAAAAAAAAATGCATTTTTTTCTTAGTTCACTTTAAATCCTTTATTTTTCTTCCTTTGTTTTTTCTCAATTTTCTTTTCTCTCCTTTCTTTACGGATTACGTCATGTGCGGTCCCTTCTCAAGGTTTGTTCATTTTCCTCACGTTGAAGTTTTTTAGTTTTTCCTTGCCTTCATGTAGGTTTTAGATCAGGGGATTGTGTCATAATAGTCTGTGGTTTGCAATAGTCTGTTGTCTGTGCAGCCCTTTGAGACTGTCCCTTCACAAGGTTTTTTAATTTTCCTCAGATTGAGGATTTGAGATTTTCCTTGCCCTCATGCAGATTTTAGATCAGGGGATGGTGTCATAATAGTCTGTGGTTTGCCATAATCTGTGGTCTGTGCAGCCCTCTGAGACTCTTTGAGATTAAGGGCATCACAAATAAACCTGACTTGACTTGACAGGTTTGTTAGCTTTCTATCTGGCTATTTAGTTGGCTTTTTACTTTTTTGTCTAGCTATCTTGGCCCCTTTTATTGTTTTCTTACCTGTTTTTTAGCTAACTATCGAGCTACTTTTTAGCTATTTAGCAAGCCGTTGAGCTAAATTGCCATTTTAGAATTTCATATCATACTAGGCGCCCTTTGCTCTAATTAATAACAAAAAGATTGGAGACCCCTGGACTTCAGTTTACAAACTGCACAAAGAACAGCAATTAATGAGAACTTTTTTATGGATTTTTGAGAAGTTTGTCTCTTATAAATCCGTGTCCATTTCTAATGTATTACCTGTGTTGCTGCTAAATCCTGGGTAGCTCCAGTTGTATTGCTTCACTTCATCGTACCACGAATCAACTGCTTCTTTTCCTGTACGAGACAAACTTTCTCACATGAAACGTGAACATACCCCATACCTGCCAACCTGTACGTTTTTGCCGTACAAAGTACGTTTATTATGCATTTTAAGATGTGTACGACGTGCAAGAAAATCTGTACGGAAAACGCAAATTTGTCAATTATGGGTACCATCCGGTATACACCGACTATCACGAAACGGCAAATCAATCAATGCAAACGAGTTCGAGTTGTGTAGTGCAAGGAAGTCCGTCTCTTTTTAGAGAACCGGCTTTTTCGGCTCAACTCATTAAAGAGAGCCGACTCTCAAACGGCTCACTTGCTTCGATGTATTATATTAAGAATGATCATGTTGTATAAAGAAGTTAAGAAGAAATGGAAGTATAAAAGGAGAAAATGAAAAAAAAACAAGTTTGTGGTTATCCCTTTCATCAGTATATTCCCAACAATAATTTAAGGCAGAAAAATAATTCATTATTTGAATCATTTTTGAACCTTTTTTTATAATAAACCTCATTTATGTCGAGCAACTGAGTGTCTCACAACAAAATGTTAATTAACAATATATAGGATATAACGAAACACATGTACAATATAACATGTTAAACTACATTAATAAACACGTTTGTAAATAATATGGTGTATTTTGTAAGGGAAAATACAACATTTTGTAAGGGCGTGGAGCCGTGGAGGTTGACAGGTACGATAACCGACATGACATTTCTATTTCAATGTTTCACAAAAGAAATCCACCTGTTAGCTTAATAGGCACCGAGCTCCACGCGTAATAAATATTCTCTCCATCATTGGTGCTACTGTGACGCGAAGTACCCGAAGCCAGCAAACGTTCCGCCCATTTTTGAGCCGCCGCGTTCAGTTCGCTGTCAAAACTCAATGGCGGTGCGTCGTGTAGTGCTCTGTAGGCGTTATGAGCTGTCAGGAACTCCTGTTGAAAGCTTGCATCTAGTAAACAAACGATTACTCTTAATTACATTTAAACACAGGCTTGGCTGCAGGAATTATTCTTAAAATCTAATGCACTCACCTGCCATTGTGTTTAATCTTGAAAAGTTGCAAAAACAGAATGCTTTAAGAACCAAAAAAACAATGTTATTATATCACCACTTAAAAATAAGGAAGACAGCCTAAAAAACTAGCTAAAATCAGGACACAAGCCTGTGAGACTTACAGCAGTGGATGCAAATTGCCTGAAGAGAAATGGCTTGTAAAGACAGACTTCCTTTGCCGTTTCAAACTCGTCCGTCTTGATATTTATGTACATGAGATATGGAGGTGGAGACAGACACTCACAGCCTTTGCTTGTTTTTACCTCGGTTAGAGTTCTTTGCATTTTGTTCCTCGTCAAGAGTTTCCTGTTTCGAATGTCTTCATGACACCACTACAAAGTTACCTCATACTATATTTGTTTTTCTGCCAAGCGAACATAAAAGGCAGGAGCTCCAAGTCAAGTTAGTCAAATCATGTTTATTTGTATAGACCTTAAACACAAGGAGGCAAAAAGGGCTGTGCAGACCACAAACTATTGCAAACTACATACTATAATTACACCATCCCCTGATCTACAACCTACAAGAGGGCAAGGAAAAACCCAAAAACCTCAGCATAAGAAAAATGAAGAAACCTCAAAGGGCTGTGCAGACCACAGACTATTGCAAACTACAGACTATAATTACGTCATCCCCTGATCTACAACCTACAAGAGGGCAAGGAAAAACCCAAAAACCTCAGCATAAGAAAAATGAAGAAACCTCAAAGGGCTGTGCAGACCACAGACTATTGCAAACTACAGACTATAATTACGTCATCCCCTGATCTACAACGTACAAGAGGGCAAGGCAAAACTCAAAAACCTCAGCATAAGAAAAATGAAGCCCTATGATAACATTTTCTGTGTGTTGTCTGCTGCAGAAAACAATGCATGATGAAAATCCCAAAAGTACAAAATCCACAAAAAGTAAACCACAATACATTTCTGTTTTTAGATCAATCTTACTATTCATGTCATCCCAGAGTTCAATGTTGTACCTTGGTTAAGCAAGCAAAGACCTGAAAACTGCAGTTAACATTCCAACGGAACTGGATTTTAAATTCTCTCTACAAAACATTCTACGGTATTTTACTTCATGTCTGAAGTCATGAAGACCTTACCTTTATCCAAATGTAGAAATGAATTAGATAGATAGATAGATAGATAGATAGATACTTTATTCATCCCCTAAGGGAAATTCACATTTCCAGCAGCATCCCTGAGCTGAGAACAATACAATAATAAAGCCAAAAGAAAACAATATACAAATACCCAGTGTGACGTGCAAATGCCCACTTTAGCATGTTATATAGATTAACTAAATAGTGCTACACAGAACACATAATGCAGTAAGATCCAATGTAGGTGGTGTGGTTTAATGTGGGCCTTTACTCTGCCGGGTGGAGTTAAAGAGCCTCATGGCATGAGGAAGAAAAGATCTCTTCAGTCTATCCGTAGTACAAGACAGTGACAGCAGTCTGTCACTGAAACTGCTCTTCTGTCCGGAGATAATGCTGTGAAGCGGATGCGATGGATTGTCCATGATTGACCTCAGCTTTTTCAGTGCCTGTCTCTCAGCTGCTGTTGTTAGGCTGTCCAGCTCTTTGCCCACAACAGAGCTCGCTTTCCTAGCCAGTTTATTGAGACGAGAGGCATCCTTCTTCTTGACGCTGCCTCCCCAACACGCTGCCGCATAGAAGAGGGCGCTTGCCACTACTGTCTCATAGAATATTTTCAGGAGCTTTTTGCAGATGTTGAAGGAGGCCAGCCTTCTGAGGAAGTAAAGTCGGCTTTGCCCTTTCCTACATAGAGCTTCTGTGTTGGCAGTCCAGTCCAGTTTGTTGTCCAGCTGCACACCCAGGTATTTGTAGGTCTGGACAAATTCTACACATTCTCCCTTGATGGTTACAGGAACCGGGTGAGTTCTGGTTCTCCTGAAGTCCACCACCATCTCTCTGGTCTTGGTGGTGTTTAGGTGCAGGTGGTTTGCGTCGCTCCATCGGACAAAGTCCTGAATCAATTTCCTGTACTCCTCCTCCTGCCCGTTTCTGATACATCCCACGATCGCAGTGTCATCGGCAAACTTTTGCACATGGCAGGACTCAGAGTTGTACTTAAAGTCCGATGTATATAGAATGAATAGGAACGGAGAGAGAACGGTCCCCTGCGGAGATCCTGTGCTGCTAACCACGGTGTCCGATGTACAGCCCCCCTGTTTCACATACTGCGGTCTGCCTGTCAGGTAGTCAGTAATCCATTCTACAAGGTGTGAGCTAACTCCCATCTCTGTCAATTTCCTACTCAGTAGCAGAGGCTGTATGGTATTGAAGGCACTAGAGAAGTCCAAAAATGTAATCCTCACAGCCCCCTTCGCCCTATCCAGGTGAGAGAGGGATCGGTGTAACATGTATAATATAGCATCCTCCACTCCCACCTTCTCCTGGTAAGCAAATTGCAGTGGGTCAATGGCGTGACGGACCTGTAGCCTCAGGTGGTGCAGCAGCAGCCGCTCCATGGTCTTCATCACATGTGATGTCAGGGCGACTGGCCTGAAGTCGTTGAGTTCCTCTGGTCTTGATTTCTTTGGGACTGGGATGATGCAGGATGTTTTCCACAGCTGAGGGACCCTCCCCTGTTCAAGGCTCAGGTTGAAGATACGCTGTAGAGGGTCTCCCAGCTCAGACGCACAGGCTTTCAGCAATTATTCAGTCACCTTAATTATTAATTCTCTTCCCATTTTCTCCCATGATTTTTCCATCTTCCTGTTTGTTGGTCGTCATCTGATTTATCCCTTACCTCATTGTTTGAAGTACTATTTTTGTTTTGAAATATCGTATCTTGTGACTCTATTGACTTGTATTCATTTTAGGAAGACGTCAATTGTTTCGTTTTGACAATTGCAACATTGTGATTTTACACAGCACTCCATATTTCCTCTTTTTTTTTTTGACCCAACCTTGAAGAGCAATAAATCGAGCGTCGGTAGCTGAGTTGCCTCTACATGTCTAAAGTATTTAGCTGAGTTTGGACTGATGCCATAATTTGAACTTAATAAAATACTCGTCATTTTCTTATCTGTCTTCTAAAACGGTAGCGGTGCATTATTATAACACATTCCTACGAGTTGCTGATATTTCAAGATAAATGTATTCATCAAAACTTCAACAGCTTTATTTTGCATGGCGTACACTGTAGGCCAGGGGTAGGGAACCTTTTTGACTCAAAGAGCCATAAAAGCAAAAAATATTAATTTTATTTTGGGAAAGAGCCACACCATATATTATGAGACAAATTTACTAAATTGCTAAACCCGCGCCCCAGACAAAAGCTTAGTCTTCAGCACATTTATTTTTGATGATTTGATAAAAATTATGAAAAGAAAATGCCAGAGCCCCTGTCCCAAAATCAACAAACATACCACTTTAAACTTGTCTCTTTCTTGAAACTACTCAAGATCGGTTAAACTCCTTTTGACCCTTTTTTCATACATATTGGTTTCAAAACCAGATGCAAGCAGTTATTGTGTAAAAACGTCACAACATTCTGCAAATAGGGAGCCTGATGAGCTCACTTTTGGCGCAGACGGCGTAGGGCGAGAGATGGGAGGGAGTGCTTGCACTTTTTGCATAGCTCCACCCATCCCTCCCACTCACCCAATCAAATGACTAAGTTCTCTTCCGGTGTTTTGGCGTATTTACAGTTCTGTGGATTCATCATAAGGTATCTGAACACTGAATACAGATTATATAGTGAACTTTTATATAAAGGATTCTTTAGCGTTGTACAGCCAAAACGAGTTTTTTTTTTCCCCTTTTTTTTGTGTGACACCTTGACTGTAAATTGTAGTGAAAAACGTGCCCTATATATACTGCGAAGTAAGCTTTGGTTTGCCTTTGCGTGTACCTGGATAGGATAGACAACTCAAGTTTTGAACAAGATGGAGAAATTTTGCATGCAATCAAATTTGTCTCTGAGCCACAGATACTCATAGAAAGAGCCATATATGACTCGCGAGCCACAGGTTCCCGACCCCTGCTGTAGGCGAATAGCGACATGAATATGGAGGCAATTTGTTTTTTTTTTACTCTCAAAATTGCAATGCATTATTTATTTGAAACAAAATGGATAACAGCACCCGTGTATATACTGTTCAACGCCTAGCAAAAAGCATAGAATCACCAGACTTGCGCAAGCCCAATCGTAAGGTCATTCTAAAGTGTAGCATATTGGCATTCACAAACACTATACGAGATTAAGGAAAAACATTGCAATGGTGAATAAATGTTAATTTTACCTCTGTCTGCCCAATACCCACCCCTTCCCGTGTGGGGCCACCTGCGCCCCATTGACGGATTGGCTTTCTGTCTATTTAAGCTCAGTGCTCTCATTCTTCATTTGTCAGCCCGTCAACGAACCTCTGGCCCGCTAGACTTGGATTTTGACCCGGTCCTGTTTCCTGTTGGTATTCCCTGTCCGGTATTCATTTCATCTCATCAGCTACCTACTCGGGCAATTGGTATCGATCTCTTCGGCCTCTGGCTTCCTATCATTTCACACCAGACTGCTGCCTACTGTGCTTGACTCCCCATCTCCCGTAAAATAAAAGGCTCGTGAGAAAAACGTCACGTGTTTGGGTCCTGATCCAGTTCTGGTTCATGACAACCTCATGGGACTTGCAAGCACCATGTAGGGGGGGGGGCTAAGAACACCTAGGCTCTGAGAATAGCTCACCAGTGATGGGTCATAATACAGTAATTTCATTTCTTACTGGCATTAGAAATCATTGACATGGTTAATGCATTTCAATCCCTGATCAATCATTCCAAAATCCTTTAAAAAAAGTTGATACTTCTATACTGTAAATACAAATAAATCACTGCCCATATACAAGGCAGATGTTCCATGGGTTGACTGAATCGATTTTACAACCTGGTAATAACATAATAACAGTAAAAACAGAGTAACAACATGACAAGTTGTTATTTATAAATGTAGATCAATCTGGTCAATTACAAAAGTAGCTCTCAGCTTTCAAAAGTTTGGTGGTTCTTAGGTCCATACCAAAACCTTCACTGGGTTTAAGATCTGTTCAAGCCACTCCAGGACCTCGGAATGACTCTTGTGATACCAGATAGATAGATAGATAGATACTTTATTCATCCCCGTAGGGAAATTCACACTTCCAGCAGTCTACCCCGTTGTTTATTAACAGATGAACATGATGCCCTAGGGGTGCTTGTAGCGAAGTGGATGACGTCACGCCAGTCCAAAAATTCGACATCCCTGCGGCAGATGGAAAACTTTTCTTTGTGAAAATCCAGGGATACACCACCTCGTGTTAGCAAGTCCGCCTCCTCTCCGATTCCCCCCGGCTTTCGTGTCTCTGTTTAGCGGCGTTGAAGCCGGATAGCTCCGGGTAGCTCCGGGTGGCTACACGTTAGCGTCCGGAATGCTAAACGTGGCCACGCTTCCGCAAAACACAGCAACTGCGCTCCCTGTGCGCTTCGATGTTTTCCACCAGCACTCGATGATCTTATTTGGTCGTGAGTTCGCATTTACCATGATTACGGATGGTACCGAAGACTTATAACGCCGCTAGCCGCTTCGCTAGCTCAGGCTCTTCCTCCACGATAGGCCCCTTCATCACACCGGCACGAGAATTCTTCAGGGCAAGGAGTTGAAATTCCTTGAATACACGCATTTCTTGTGCGTTAAAACCCATGTCCATAGGATAGAAGTAATCCATAGTGTAGTTGTCAAAACGGGAAGAAAAAACACCGAAGATAGGAGCAGACAATAAAACAATAGGGCAGCTGCTGGAAAAGGCAGCCGCTCGTGGCACGCCTCCTAGAAAATAAAAGTATGTTTTAACATGTGTTCTGTGAAAATGTCATGTCCCCTTTTGAATAAACCAACCACCATCTCTAAAGAATAGAAGGTTACTTCAAAGGTCTGGAGCAAAATCAATCCAAACAAGTCATAAATGTGGACACAAGAAACATAAAGACGTGCTTGGCAAGGAAAAAGCAACATCTCATGCAGGGTTTAAAGGCAGAGAATGAAAATGTGTTTGTTACTGAATCCAAAAACATTATTTGACAAAGACTTTCATTCCACAGCTAAGAAGACAACAAAAGTCTTCTTGACTAGGCTTGTGTTCCTCCAATTGAATTAAGGGTACACCTGGAAGATGTACTTGAAGGCACCAAAAGCAGAAATGTTTTATTTTCCTTAAAATAGTGATTTAAATAAAAATATGAATAATAATGATAATAATAAATCTCATGGGCAGCACGGCGGCGCAGTGGTTAGCGCGTGTGCGGCACAGTTCTGAGGTCGTGGGAACCTCCTGCGTGAGTTCAAATCCAGCTATCGGCCTAAGTGTGCGGAGTTTGTATGTTCTCCCCGTGCTTGCGTGGGTTTCCTTCGGGCACTCCGGTTTTCGTCCCGCATTTCAGGTGAATTGGCCGGTCCAAATTGTCCCTAGGTGTGACTGAGCGAGTGAGTTGTCTGTCCCCGAGTGCCCTGCGATTGGCTGGCAACCAGTTCAGGGTGTCCCCTGCCCACTGCCCAATGATTGCTGGAATGGGCTCCAGCACCCCCGCGACCCTACTGAGGATAAGCGGTGCAGCCAATGAGATTAATCTCATGTGTGGATTTTTATATTTATTTGCTATTCAGTTTTATTGCACACAATTCAACAAAATTTATCATGTATTTCTTGCCAGTCACATAAAAGTAATCAACTGAGTTGTGTTTGAAGAAAACAGTGCAAAAGAGTTGAAGTCTACTTTAAAGTTTTTTTTTTTATATTAATTTAGAAGGCACCACTGTTTTTCTATAGCGTGAAATGCTGCCCTCTGTTGGCGGGTTGATCCACTTACAGCACTGGCGTAGTGTTTCTTGCCAACCTATTGACCAATTGGATTATTAGAACCATTGCAAAAAGAAGTCTCTCTCTCACTCTCTCTCTCTCTCTTTCTTTCTTTCTTTCTTTCTTTCTTTCTTTCTTTCTTTCTTTCTTTCTTTCTCTCTTTCCAACTCTCCTGGACCAATTCCAAAAATTGATCAACAGATTGCGATGTTCTGTCTATTTTTGTTTAAATAAAGTGCAGTATTGCAGTATAGTGGTATGTATTTTTTCTTTTTTTGTGTGAAAAACAGAACAGGGCACACGTCTTTAAGTTCATAATAACAGAAAGGGTGGCAAAGAGTCATTTTTTTCTTCAAACAGTTATTCATTTCTCACTTGCCATTTTTTTGAAAACAATTAGGACAATTCCCAGTAAATATAAACAATAAGATCAAACACATATTTGATAGTAATAGCAGTTAAAATTACTACAATAAGAATTAAAGGTGTTCAGAAGCGCTTTTTTAGCCTACTGATGCATACCGAGTAGTCATCGATACCAATATGAAGTACTGAATCCCATTCCTCTGCCCCCCAAAAATGGTTGATTTGTTTAAAGAAGTCGGGAGTTTGAATCCTATGTTGTTATTATAAGAAAATAACAATAATAATAATTGGATTAACACAGAATTAATTAAATTCAGAAATAGATAGACTTTTGCACCAATGAGTAGCATACTTGTCGATCTAAGCCAATTGATCCCCTACTTAATGATTGCAATTACCCTTATGAAGTGAAAATCCATCCATCCATCCATTATCTGCACCGCTTATCCTCAGTAGGGTCGCGGGGGTGCTGGAGCCTATCCCAGCTATCTTCGGGCAGTGGGCAGGGGACACCCTGAGCTGGTTGTCAGCCTGTCGCAGGGCACACCTACGCTCATTCACACCTAGGGACAATTTGGACCGGCCGCATAACCCGACATGCATGTTTTTGGGAATGTGGGAGGATGCCCATACAGGCACGGGGAGAACATGCAAACTCTGCACAGGGAGGCTGGAATAGAACCCTGCACCTCCACATCGTGGGACCGCACACTAACCAACCAACCGCTGTAAAATAACCTAGTTAAAAAAAGTTAAGATACGATAAGTCTAAAATCAAGAAGCCCATCTATTATCTGCACCGCTTTTCCTCAGTAGGGTCACGGGGGTGCTGGAGCCCATCAGAGCTATCTTCAAGCAGTGGGCAGGGGACACCCTGAACTGGTTGCCAGCCAGTTGCAGGGCACACAGGGACATAAAACTCACTCGCTCATTCACACCGAGGGACAATTTGGACCAGCCAATCAACCTGACATGCATGTTTTTGGAAAGTGGGTGGAAAATGGAGAAACCCACGCAAGCACAGGGAGAACATGCAAACTCCACACAGGAATGTTCGATCTCATGACCTCAGTGAACATAAATCTTACAAACACAACGCAGCACCTATTTACTCATAGAAGGATCGACTATGTAGACTAAAAACAAAATAGTGACCGAGACAATCCAGAGTAGAGCCAAAACGGGCAATACGAGATGGGTGTGATTGTCCTGTTTTCACAATCATCCAATAATATCGCTGTATTTAGATTCCCACACCCCTTAGGGCGGATCTGCTTTTTGTATCCTAGGAGATGTAATAAAAAGATAGGGCTTCAGGGAAGACCTTTAGAACAGAATTGTTATTTTGAACTGTGATGTTTTTATTTTGTACAGTCCTTTCCTGTTCTCCTTAGAATTCATTGAGGTCTTCTCTCCTCATTTGGGTGTCTACTGAATTAGCCAAACAAAGGCTGCCAAAGGTAGAAATACTGCAGGAATAAAGTCACATAGTGCAATATGTCAGGATTGCTTCTCCAGAAGAGCAATTTTTTCTTGTCTGGTCCGCCTTCCGTCTCCTGCTGAGAATTCTCCGTGGCAATGGAAGAGCTAAGCTGACAGACAGACACAATCTGAAAGGCTCAGTGGAATGCATTGTTTTGCTATTAGATTTGCTCTACAAATATGACTCGGGGAAGTCGACTTTGATCCCCGATAGCCGGCTTCAAATCCCTTTCATTACTCCAGCATTTGAGGAGGCATCCTTCAGGCCAGGTTGGAAGTGGAAGCAATGAAGGGGTTAACAAAGGATGCTCGTAGGGGGCCTCTTGGGGGCACTGCCGGGGCTTGCCGTCTCTCTTTGGCTTCTTAACCCTGCGAGATTATACCGAGCTGGAGGCCAGAGCGTAAAACAACATTATTTGACGAAGACTTTCAGAAGTAAAGATTTGCTCATTCCACAGCTAAGAAGACAGCAAAAATCTTCTTGACTAGACTTGTGTTTCTCCAATTGAATTAAGGCTACACCTGGAAGATGTACTTGAAGGCACTAAAATCAGAAACGTCTTATTTTCCGTAAAATAGTGACTTAAATAATTAAAAATATAAATGATAATAAAAATTCTCATGTATGGAATTTTATATTTATTTGCTATTCAGTTTTATTGCACACAATTCAACAAAATATGTCATGTATTTCTTGCCAGTCACATAAAAGTAATCAACTGAGTTGTGTTTGAAGAAAACAGTGCAAAAGAGTTGAAGTCTACTTTAAAGATTGTTTTTTATATTAATTTAGAAGGCACCACTGTTATTCTACAGCGTGAAATGCTGCCCTCTGTTGGTGGGTTGATCCACTTACATCACTGGCGTAGTGTTTCTTGCCAACCACATTGTACAATTGGATTATTAGAACCATTGCAAAAAGAGGTCTCTCTCTCTCTCTCTCTCTCTTTCTTTCTTTCTTTCTTTCTTTCTTTCTTTCTTTCTTTCTTTCTTTCTTTCTTTCTTTCTTTCTTTCTTTCTTTCTTTCTTTCTTTCTTTCTTTCTTTCTTTCTTTCTTTCTTTCTTTCTTTCTTTCTTTCTTTCTTTCTCTCTCTCTCTTTTTTTATTTCTCTCTGTCTCTTTCTCTCCCTCTCTTTCTTTATTTCTCTCTCTCGCTTTCTCTCTCTCTCTCTATTTCTCTCTCTCTTTCTTTCAAACTCTCCTGGACCAATTCCAAAAATTGATCAACAGATCGTGATGTTCTTTATATTTTTGTTTAAATAAAGTGCTGTATTGCAGTATAGTGGTATGTATTTTCTCTTTTTTTTTGTGAAAAACATTAACAGGACACACGTCTTTGTGTTCATAGTAAATAAAAGGGCGCCCAAGAGTCCCTTTTTCCTCAAACATTTATTTATTCCTCAACTGCCATCATTTTGAGAACAACTTAGACAATTGCCATTCCCACTTCTCAACCCAGCGAGATTATACCGAGCTGGAGGCCAGAGCGTAAGACGACAGATTGAGGTCTTGAGAGAGAGAGAAACTACATGTGGATAAGATCTAAGGTCTCATAGACCATGTCAGGTTCAGTTTTTGCAACCACGGCCCTTACCAAATCACCATCATCAACTGCAACATAGTTTGAGATCCTCACTTCCACAGACAGACAAGACACCGCCTGGGTTGGCTTTTGAATCACTTTATTGTGTTAATCAGGTATTAGAAACAGACGGGCAATTAGTCAAGTCACCTTAGAGATTTTGCTGAGCAGAACCGGAGCAAGGCACAGTCATTTCGAATGAGGAATCTCCGGGCTCGGGTATCCCGATCTGCTTCTTTTTAAGATGCTTCAAGAAGGCCGAATCCTCTTACCCGGAACTCCCACGATCAACATTAATTCCCACCCAGAGGAACTGCAGCCCTGTAAGTCCTCGCGTTCTCTTATCATGGTTTCACCCGTCGAGTCTACATTTTGAGGCCGATTTACGCAGTCTCGGGCTGTCGGTTTTCAGCTTCCGTCTGGATTTGCACTTTTGCTTCGTTATGTCTGTTTGGCTCCGTCTTTAATTGCTGACCTAATTTCATTTGTCCGAGCAGCGCCTGTTGTCTTGTCTCAGTGGTTGTTTATCAAGCTATTTGTTTCTATGTAACATTTTCATCAACAAATCATTTTCCCAGGAATCATTTTCTATTTCAGCTGTTTTTTTTTAAACTCGTAATTCAAGCTAAAGTAAATAAGATATCGTACTATATTTTTATTAATCCAACCCTAAAAAACCTTTACACTGCTCTTTATATTTATAGGCCTACCTATTTGAATCTTATTGAATTGTCTTAATTGTCATCGATATGCAATGAAATTAGGGGTGGCGCTCTTAAAAGAACCTATCAGGATAGATAGATAGATAGATAGATAGATAGATAGATAGATAGATAGAGAAATAGAGAGATGGATAGAGAGATGGATACAGAGATAGATGGATAGATAAATGTAAAGTGAAATGATCTGCATTTATATAGTGCTTTTCAAGTCAATGATTTTCCAAAGCGCTTTACAATGTGCTCCACATTTCCCAATAGCGGCATTGCAGCCATGTAAGGTGCTAACCTGCTATTGGGGGTATTAGGGGTTCAGTGTCTTACCCAAGGACACTTTGACATGTAACATGGACGAGCCGGGATCCGAACTGGGATCCCTTGATCCCAAGACAAGCGCTCTACCTCCTGAGCTACTAGAGATAGAGAGATGGATAGAGACATGGATAGAGAGATGGATAGAGAGATGGATAGAGAGATAGATAGATATATGGATACAGAGATAGATGGATACAGAGATAGAGATATGGATAGAGAGATAGATGGTTAGATAGATAAATAGATAGATAGAGAGATGGATAGAGAGATAGATGGATACAGAGATAGATAGATGGATACAGAGATAGATAGATTGATAGATAGATAGATGGATAGATAGATAGATAGATAGATAGATAGATGGATAGAGAGATAGATAGATAGATGGATACAGAGATAGATAGATGGATACAGAGATAGAGATATGGATATAGAGATAGATGGATAGATAGATAGATAGATAGATAGATAGATAGATCGATAGATAGATAGATAGATAGATAGATAGATAGATAGATAGATAGATAGATAGATAGATAGATAGATCGATAGATACATAGATAGATAGATACATAGAGAGATAGAGAGATAGATAGAGAGATAGATGGATAGATAGATAAATAGATAGATAGAGAGATGGAAAGAGAGATGGATAGAGAGATAGATGGATACAGAGATAGATAGATGGATACAGAGATAGATAGATAGATAGATAGATAGATAGATAGATAGATAGATACTTCATTCATCCTGGTAGGGAAATTCACACTTCCAGCAGTATCCTTGTGTTGAAAAATAAAATAATAAAATAAAAGAAATATAATACAAAAATACCCAATATAACGTAATCAAATACACACTGTAATAAAAATAGGGTAATATGCAAATGTGGGGATGGGGTTTAGTGTGGGCTTTTACTCTCCTGGGTGGAGTTACAGAGCCTCATGGCCTCAGTCTGTCCGTGGAAAAACGCAGGGAAAAAAAATCCAACAATTTGAGACTGAAGTTATGATAATAATGTAACGCTTGTGAATGAAAAAGAATAGTGCATCGTAATAATAATGCAATGAAAATAAGTGAAAAACATTGAACAGCAACAAAAACCTCAAAACAAGTCACAAGGTATCTATTTTACAGTTTCATGAAAAAACCTTTAGCAGCAACAAAACATAAATAAAACCTAAATAATTCAAAAGATAGTCACACTTTTGTATGCTCGTTTAGGGGTGTGATGGCCTATTCACTTGTCAAGCATGTATTTTGTTAAAGGCACTTGTTTACCAGGTGAATAGGTATTGCTGGGAAGCAGTTCCTTAGGTATTTTAAAAGGGGATGATCCTTTTAATGGCTATTGAGACACGTTTAATTGTAGTTCACACGTGTTTCATAGTCGAAACCAATTATTTGAAGTCACTTTTTGTTTTTTGACTGATTTGCGTAAAGGGCTATTATTACCCATTACCATGTTGTTACAATGCTGTTAATATATTATAACCAGGTTGTAAGTGTCGAGGTTAAAATAGGCTCAGCCAACCAACAAACAGCCCGCCAGTTAGAAATTAATTTGCCAGAAAATCACAATGATCCATTATATATTTTGATAAGCAGCCCACAGGCTACTCAGGTGGTCCTAGGGGGCTACCTCGTGCCCGCGAGGCCCAAGTTGAAAACCCCTGGTCAAAAAAGTTCATCATTTTTATCAGATAAACATCAATATACCAAGTACAAGTTTTCGCAAATGAGGACATGAGTTCCAATGCCAATTCCGAACCATCGGTATATATACATTTCTACTTCTAGCTGTATAGTATACATGTCAAGAACCAGAACAGGATCAGGACCCAAATGCGTGACGTTTCTCACACAAGCCTTTTATTTTACGGTAAATGGGGAGTCATGCACGTTAGGCAGCAGTCTGGCTTGGAAAGACAGGAAGCCAGAGACCAACAAGATTGATATAAATTGCCCGAGCAGATATCGGACGGATGGGGTCGATACCGGACAGGACGGGACAGACAGGATTGATAATGAAACAGGACATCGAAAATAAACAGGACAAACTAGACGGGAACGAAAACCGAAAAGAATAATAATGAGGACAAAAACGGGAACGAAACTGGAAACCGATATTGTTCTGGTTTTGACATGAGCACAAGAATGCAATATTTTGTAAATAATGGCTAAAGAAAATGACTTGTAATAAAAAAATAGACAAAAAAAACTTTATGAAAATTGCATTAATTTTGTATTGAAATATTTTGACAAAAATTGTATAAAACGTGATAAATTGTATAGGTTGACAGCAGGGTTGGGTAGGGTTACTTTAACTTGATTACTTTCAATTACTTGTGAATTACTCCAATACCAAAAATGCTGATAAAAGACAAAAGAAACTAAATATGAATAAAAAGATGACTCACACCACGTGGTAAGCTTTCTCTCCTGGCTTTGATCTCTTTGATCTCCGGCAAAACTAACATAAAATGCGACAGAAACAAAATGAAAATAAATCCAAACAGCTTGCCAACATCATTTTTGCCGTACCGTGTATTCCGTTACTCCCCAAGCCTGCACAAAATTTACAAATTTTATTCATATTTAGTTTCTTTTGTCTTTTATTAGCATATTTGGTATTGGAGTAATCCAAAAGTCATTGAAAGTAATCCAGTTAAAGTAACCCTACCCAACCCTGGTTGACAGTTATGCTTACTGTACACACATAAGGGCATTACGTTCACCATTTGAGAACTGTCGGTATTTTGCATTTGGTATTAAAGTTTTGTTTTTTGTTGTTGATGGCTGTCGAGAAGGATCCTGGAATTTCAGGGGTCACAAAGCAATTGGAAGTCTTTTGAAAAGTCATTGTTGTTGAAGGGCCAGACAGGAATGAATGCGAAGACATCGAAGGGAGGGCAGAGAGAGAGTTTTCGTGTGTGTTCATGTGAACGTGTGGGAGAGATTAGTAAATAAAAGGAAATTTTAGGATTGACGAGGCACTGCAACCCCCCCTTTCAAGACGCTCAATAGGAAAGTCATAAATTGAAAGGAGGGAATGCCGGCTAGGGTGTTTCCTAAGGACTAGACACATGTGTTATTCTAGAAAATGTAGGTTTTAGTAGTAACACTCATTCAATACATTAGGCTCCTGTTTAGCTGTTAAATCTTTCTCTCTTTTCTTAATCTGCTCATGACTCCACTTGCCAGTATTATCCTACCTCACAAGCAATGTTCCCTGTAATTTTCCACGGGTCTGAGCGTTTACACAAAGTCGGTGAGCAGCGCTTGAAAAAACAGTGAGCAACCATAATCCCAAGTGTGGCAAGATAATTCATTATCAAACATGTCCAAAACTTGACATCAAGTTACATTTTGCTGAGTTTCCGGCAATGCAAAATTATTTTTCTCTTTTGAATGAATCGACTCATGTACTATTGCAAAGGTTGTACGGCCTACAAACGTCGTTTGTTCTTACAATTCTTTCACAAGATATCCATTTCTTTTTATTTCCTGATATATTTTGTCGCATAATATTAACATTTTTGGGGGCTTATTGAGTCGGTTGTAAGATACAGAACTGTACTTAATCACATTTTTTCAGTGGAAGTACAATGTTGGCAACAAGATTCACTTGATATCATTGGAAATTATTAGAGTGCAACTCAAACTTTTTCTTCTTTTTTCCGTGGTTTTTTTTTACTTTTTAAAAAATTCCTTTGAAAAATATCTCATTGTGTTTACTTTTTCCGAGCTGTTACTTTTTTCTTTTTGTTCTCTATTTACTTTTTTCCTACATTTCTTTCTTTTCTTTTTTTCTGGCTTTTTTCTAAATTTTTCCTTCTTTTTTCTCTTACTTTTGTTTCTTTTTTTTCTCAGCTTTTCACTACTTTTTCATTTTGGTATTTTTTTTCTTTTTTGTTCTATTCCCCCCTTCCTTTAAGTCATTTTGTGCATAATTTTACATAATATTTGGCCATGTTGGGATTAAAGAAGCAAAAACAACCTGAAGAGCCGTTTAGGACCCGAAAAGGTTGCCGAAGAAGCCGGTTCCCTGACAAACTCTACTAACTTTACTCAACTTCGTTCTACTTCGACTCGACTTCAAAATACTGTATTTAGGACACAACGTCAGGGGAACCCGTGTATTTTTACCTTCATGCACTGTAACTTTGACTTGATTCGCTTCTTAATGAGTAATTTTGAGCCCTCATTTTCGTGCGCTGGCTAGATTTTCTTGTGCGCTGAGAATGTGCGAGCAGTGCGCAATTGCGCAAGCGCACAGCTTAGAGGGAACTCTGCTCACAAAGCTTGCAGACACAACTGAAATTGGGAGTTACAGACTACCATAAAACCCAATTAGCATTCAATGGGTGGATTTGCGTTGACTCCTCATTAGCAGTTACTAAGTTTCACACGGCTTGTAAAAAACGTCTAGTCTCAAAATCACTTCAAACACAATGTGTGGGCAGATCAATCCAAACATTGATATTATCGATACGAAGCAAGTACTTATACTAGATTGATACTATTTCCCTGGGATCCATACTTCAATCTACCACTCATTTCTCTATGTAGATATAGGGCAGCCCCTCTCTCTCTCACCCGGTTACTCTTTAAGTTTGTGCCTGACTGTCAGGAACACTTTTAGCACCTGTCTCTACCTGGCCTGCTGCTGCATCCTGCCTGCTAGGCAGGAGAGAGGGCCACATTTTTGTGGCCACCCTAACAGAATCTTTAACTGACAATAGCAAAAAGTTTTTTGTTTGTTTTGACTAAATTGCACTGTTTTTAATATTCTCACAATCGGCCGATCATGTTCTTTGAATCCCACACCCTTTTTGGCAGATCTGATTTTATAACCTAAGCAATTTGATTAAAAAAAGGGGATTAGGGGAGGGCTTTGGAAAGTTGGAATTTCTTATTTGAAGTCTACGCTCTGTCATGTTCTTCTTGCAAGTTCAAAATCCTTTGTTGTCTTCTCTCCTTTTATGAGTTGCCAACTATAATACAAACTTAACACTATTGTGCCATGGAAGATGAAGTAATGTTCTCATTTTGCCAAGAGAATAACCTATTCGAACCAACAAAACAAAACATTTGCTTCTCTTGTTTTGACTTTTTGGCCTCACAAAAAGAAAAAAAGATGACCCTCCCTGTCCTTTGTTGCCCGTGAGTTTGAGTCACAGTTTGGGACTACGTCACTTCTCCTGGCAAACACAACTTTCTCTTTTGTAATACATGATTAATGACCAAAAAAAGGGCACGAGAAGAAAAAGACAGTAACTCAAGTGAACAACGCTATCACACCGTACTCTTGTAAAATCAGTCCTTCACCCACTTAGTGAAATGTCAGGCCTGTTTCAAAACATACTTTGTTTTTCAATCCAAGAAAAGAACATTCTTAAGCGAGATACGGGAAAAGTTACTATCTAACATTTAGAGTTTTTTTCCCTGAAATTCACCAGTTTTAAAGGCCAATATATTATAGCATCCGATAGTGGTTGGGAAAAATGCATGGATGTTTTAAAAAAAAAAACAACAAGAAACTAAAAAGTCAAAAGCATCTACCTTATGAATGACCTATACTGTATTTCTCATCTCATCTCATTAGCCGTACCGCTTATCCTCATTAGGGTCGCGGGGGGGCTGGAGCCCAACCCAGCCATCTCCGGGCAGTGGGCAGGGGACACCCTCAACTGGTTGCCAGCCAATCGCAGGGCACACAGGGACAGACAACTCATTCGCTCATTCACACCTAGGGACATTTTGGACCGGCCAGTCCCCCTGAAATTCATGTTTTTGGAACGTGGGAGGAAACCGGAGTGCCCGGAGGAAACCCACGCAAGCACGGGAAGAACATACAAACTCCGCACAGGAAGTCTGGAGCTGGATTTGAACCCACGCAGGAGGTTCCCATGACATGAACTGTGTCGCACAAGCGCTAACCACTGCGCCGCCGTGCTGCCTATAGCCTGGTCCCTTCTCAAGGTTTTTTCATGTTGAGGTTTTTGAGTTTTTCCTTGCTCTCATGTAAGTTTTAGATCTCGGATGGTGTCATAATAGTCTGTAGTTTGCAATAAACTGAGGTCCGTGCAGCCCTTTGACAGTCCTTGTGATTAATGGCTATACAGTACAAAACATGACTTGACTACTATAACATAAAAATGCTTTTTATTTAGTAATTTGACATCTGTTGACACCATTATTGAAAACCTTCCTCCATCCATTATCTGCACCGCTTATCCTCAGTAGGGTCGGGGGGTTGCTGAAGCCTATCCCTGCTATCTTCGGGCAGTGGACAGGGGGACACCCTGAACTGTTATCGAAAAACATTGTGTCATGATTACTGATGTGAATCACCTGTGCCCGCTCATATGGCGCCAACTGCCCCGGACTCTGATTGGCTCCTGTCCCTATTTGAACCCACTCCTTTCTGTCACCTGTGGTCAGTCCGTCTGCGGACATCAGTTTACTCTAGGCAAGCTTTTCGACCCTGACTCTCTCCTGTTTTTGCTCCCGTCTGTTTCCCGGCTTCGACACGTTTTTTGATTTTGACCACATCTTCTCTCCTCTCCTGCCTTTTAACTCGTTGCTGATGCTGACCATGTTTTTTGCTCTCCTGTCCCGGCTACTGACCCGTTTTTTCCATTTCCACCACGGAAGTGCCACTTCTGCGTTCAGAGCGACCTGCTTCCCGCGACCAGCGATCACCGGATCCTGTGTGCAATCCTTTTGTTTCTTCTCAATAAATCTGAGAGAAACGTAACGCAAGTGGGTCCTGCCTCTGTTCTAGTCTTGACACATTGATTATATATGTATACATTCTATGTAAAGTCTTACTAACTTGTAACTAAAAGTTGGTTTCATTATCTCTCCTGTCTGTCCCGTCCTGTCCGGTATCGACCCCATCTGTCCGATATTAACTCTGGCACTTGGTATCGATCTCGTTAGCATCTGGCTTCCTACCATTTCACGCCAGACTGCTTCCTCAAATGCATGACTCCCCATTTCACGTAAAATAAAAGGCTTGTGTGAGAACACGTGTTTGGGTCCTGATCCGGTTCCAGTTCTTGACAAATAAATGATAAAATACATGACAAATGACAAACTAATTACTGAAATAAATAAGAAAATGCATATTTGAATAGATTATACATGTCATATATTTAGGTATTACTTGATTTATCTATGTGTTCATTGATTCATATGGCATATATTTCCAGGTATTTTTACATTCATTTCTCCATATGGAAGGAATGGTTCTCCATACTAAGCATTCCCTTTAAAATCTACAGGCAAAAACTAAGCAATGCTCTTAAATTTTCAAACAAAAACAACTGTTTTTGTTGCCTGACTGGAGCTCCTCAGTCATTTGCATTGGAAAACCAACCTAGGCGAGACAACATGTCCGCCTGCCCGTTTTTTTCCATTGTGTAACAACTTCATAGAATGCGGCAGGCTTTCTTTCTCTGAGGAATGTGGAACCGCAGCGACCCCGTGATCCAAAATGTTGAGGGCGTAAAGTGTGGATGCTTCTTACCCCCAATGCCCACTTCTCTCTCGCGCTCTCTCTCTATGTTTAATTAACTTTTTTGTTGTTATGAACGCGGCAGGGAGGAGTTAAGTCTAATTCTGGGCTTAAGATCAGGGATGAGGGTTGGGGGTTGGTAGAAGGGAGTGGGGCGCCCCGGTCGGCTCAATCGAATAAACCCAACCTCCCTCTTCTAAACTTGGGGTATGGGGTGGTTATGTGGATAACTCGGCAACAATTCATTGATCCAAGATTAACACTCTTACAGTGATAATATTGAAGTGGGCTCTCGGCCCAGGTCCTTTGGGATCTGCCGCACCAGAAAAAACATGTCAGTGGACATCAGTGAGCACACATCACTTCAAAAGCTGGGGTGCGTTCTGAGCACTGACATCCGTTAGAAAAACAGCTTGAAGCTGAAAAAATACCATTTAGCACAGCAATGTCAAATGTATGCCCGCTGGCCAGATCAGGCCTGTCGGATTTTTTTTTTTTTTTTTTTACAACCCGCCATAAATTTCCGAGTATGACAATAAAACAAGCAGGTCTCTGGGTCATTTCTATCAAACCAAATGCTCACCTTTGCGGATAGAGGGCTGTCATGATTACTGCAGGTGCCCCGTTGGCGCCAACAGCGGCGGGACCTGATTGGTTGTTGGACTCTTTTTAAACTCCCGTCTTCCAAAAGGAACCCGCCGGACCGTCTGTGAATCTATGCTCTCAGCTAGGCAACCTTTTGTACTCTCCGACATTATCCTGCCCTGTTTTCCTGCCGACCTTTTTCTTGACCCGTTTCTGCTTTTGCTCCTCCGTCCCGGCCGTCGACCTGTTTTGCCCTGTTTCCTGACTGATACCTGTTGCCGACTTTTTTTCTGGACCCGTTTCTGTTTTGCTCCCTCGTCCTGGCCATCGACTTGTTTTCTCGCTGTCAACGACTACCCTCGCTCGACACGGAAGTGCCACTTCTGCGTTCCTGCCATCAGCTACCTGTGACCGACGATGATCGGATCGTGGATGCAAGCACTGCTCTCTTTCTTTATAAAAACTGAGTAAAACGAACGCTATTGGGTCCTGTCTCCGTTCCTGGGTTGTGACAAGGGCAGCCTTGCGTTTGTATGGTTTCATGCCAACCTTTTGACATGAAATAGCAGTGGTTTTATTGCACAATCCATATTCTAGCTTAAAACCAGAAACTTAGACTTGCTTCAAAATGAAGCAGCCATAGACTAAGATACTAGTCTCGAGTCAAGATTTTTTGTTGTTGGTGTCTAGATTTGAAAAAGTGGTAGGCATTTTTAAGGGGCGAAAAGCAGTAGTCTAATGCGTAAAGCAGTAGTGTTGGCTGGTATTTAATTGTGTTGGGTTTAGAAAAGATCCCTTGTCTGTCACGACCAGCACACAGGGTAGACCCAATCGCGTAACGTTTTCTAACAGTTTTATTGAAAGAAAGAGAAGGAGGAAAGGCAGCGCCCGCGATCCGATGCTCGCTGGACGCGGGAAGCTCTCGCTATCGCAATCGGATTGTGATCCGAATACGAAAGTGGATCTTCCGTTGCGGCCGATGGCGGTGTCAGGGACGGAAAAACTGGTTGATAGCTGGGACAGGAGAGCAAGAACGTGGTCGGGGTCAGAAACGGGTCGTAAGTCGGGACGGATGAGCAGACGTAGTCGGGGACATAAAGAGGTCGTAAGCCGGGACGGGAGAGCCGACGTGGTCAGGATGAAAACAGGTCGTAGCCGGAGACAGACAGGAGCAGAAACGGGACAGGTGGGAGTCAGGGTCCAAAAAGTCTTGCCTAGTATACACTGAGGTTTGCAGACAGACTGACCACAGGAGAGTGACAGGTCTAGGTTTAAATCGGGACAGGGAGCCAATCAAATGAGCGGGCACAGGTGATTCCAGTCGGTAATCATGACAGTCTCGAGTCAAGATTTTTTGTTGTTGGTTGTTGTTAGATTTGAAAAAGCGGTAGGCATTCTTAAGGGGCGAAAAGTAGTACTCCAATGCGTAAAGCGGTAGCGTTGGCAAGTATTCAAATGTGTTGAGTTTAGAAAAGATCCCTTGTCCTCCATTGTTGTAACACGTAGGGTAGGTAACTAATGTAGGCTGAATGATAAAGCATAATACTGAAAAACAAAGCTAAACATTTGGAGCTAACATTATTTAACTTATCCGGCCCCAGAGCCAATCAAAGTTTGACATCCATGGTTTACTGTTTGAAAAAATATTTTTGGAGGACAGTAGTTTTCCTCTCTTGTCTTTCACACGCTCATTGAGTTTTGAGTTATTAGAATGTTGGTAGAATTAGAGGTTGGAGATGAACGACTTCTCAGGACGTTTTTTTAATAGCGGAAATAATATGGACACCTTTGTGATACATTCAATCAATAGTGTGCAAGTGACATTTCAAGCAAGCCTTTTAGATAGATAGATCGATAGATAGATACTTTATTCATCCCTGCAGGGAAATTCACATTTCCAGCAGCATCCCTTCGCTGAGAACAATACAATAATAAGGCAAAAGGAATACAATATACAAATACCCAATGTGACGTGCTAATACCCACTGTAGCGTGTTGTATAGAGTATTTAAATAGTGCTACATAAAATACACGCTGCAATAAAAGTACGGTAATATGCAATGTAGGGGGTGTGGTTTAATGTGGGCCTTTACTCCGCCGGGTGGAGTTAAAGAGCCTCATGGCATGAGGAAGAAAAGATCTCTTCAGTCTGTCCGTGGTACAAGACAGTGACAGCAGCTGCTCTTCAGTCTGGATATAATGCAGATTTTATAATTTGTCTGAAGTGTTCCAGAACTGCTGTTGAAGTTCTGGGTTGTTTTCATCGTTGATCAATATCCGGTTATCAGCCATTTTGACAGCTCTGTTTTTTTTTTTTTGTTGCTATTGTTGATCAATGTCCTGCTATCTTCCATTTCGACAGCTCGCCCCTGTGTCGCTGAGATCTTGTTTTCGTTGGGCTAGTTGACATGAGGCACTCATGCGGTTAGTACAACAATATGAATATATGGCTGATGTTGATGCAAGCTTTGTATAGTGCAGTCTTTAACATTTAAGTATTTAGTTCCATTCCTTTTTGAACCTAATGTTACACTTTTGTTTCCTGCTGAAACATCAGTGGGCAAACTGAATAATCCAGGTTCACCAGAGCTCAGTAAGCATTATGACAAGAGTGACATTGTTATACTCAATATTGTAAAAAGTACAGTATTCTAATCCCAGGGCTTACATAAATCACTACAATTACTGAATTTTGTATTACTGTTTAGAACATTTAACTTGATCACTGCTTCCAGTAAAGTACAAAATTAAACGTACTGAAAACAGAATTATTAGCCTTGCTGTGGTGACTTTGGAGAGTTTTTCGTTGCTTTTTATTTTCTTTTATCCTTAATCCATAATCATCCAAAAACACAGTTGCTCTCAATTTTGAGATGTTGGCATTTTATTTGTACCCATCATGCATTGTGGTAGACTGTTTTTAAAAGAAAGCAATTAATACAGTTTGATACACACTGCATAGCGAAAAAATAATGGCTCTCCAAACTTCCCAGGAGTGGTTTAGTTTTCTTACATTTCCAACCAATATCAAGTGTTGGGGACCTGTCATGACCAGAACGGAAACAGGACCCACTCGCGTAACGTTTCTCACAGTTTTATTGGGAAGAAGGGAAAGGATTGCACACACGATCCGGTAATCGCTGGTCGCGGGGAGCAGGTCGCTCTGAACGCGGAAGTGGGTCTTCCGTGGCGAGCGATGGCGGTATCGGGAACAGAAAAAGCGGGTCAGTAGCCGGGATAGAAGAGCAAAAACGTGATTGGGATCAGTAGACTTGGTCGAGATCAAAAGCGGATCATTATTCGGGGCGGAGACCAGACGTGGTCGAGATCAAAACAGTTTGTAATTCGGGACGGGAGAGCAGACGTGGTCTAGCTCGAAACAGATCGTAACGGGAGACTAACAAGAGCAAAAAATAGGACAGGCGAAAAAGGACTTGCCGTCTTACAGATTCGCAGACGGACCGACAAAAGGGGACTGACAGGAGAGAGTTCAAATACTGACTGGGAGCCAATCTGTCAACAAGCTGCAGCTGGCGCCACACGGGCGGCTCATTACTCATGTGGAACTCGTAGTTCGCAGCAATGTCCATAAGAGTAAAGTAGCCTAACAGAGATGAGACTTTGATTTCACAGAAATGACAAAAGTGTCTGTATGAATGTGAACATTGGCGGAGATATATATAAATAAAAGATAATATCAAGGGTCAACTAATTATTAACATGATGTGTTGACACATAAACAACTATCACTATCTAGAAAAATCTAGAAAAATCTAGAATTTTTTTTTCTCTGTTTGTGTTTGTACACTCAGCATAAAGAAAACAACACAGAAATCTATAATACAGTAGTAGCCCAGAGATGTTAACTTGGTTCCACCTAATGTTCTTTTCAGAAAAAAAGAAAAAAAAAGATGTCTTATGGTTTTAAAAGCACATCTGAGCAAAGAATGTCAAAAAAAATTCTATCAATATTCTATTCGATATTCAGCCTGTTATTTTCATCAATACCCCAAAAAACTCCTCTAAACTCATTCACTGCCATCGACGTCTTTACCTGCTAATGGCATTGATTGGGTGAATGCCAATCACGTCTATAGCTGTCAATGGCAGTGAACGAGTTAAAAATGGTTCGTGAAGACAGGTTTTAATTAAAATGCTCTTGGGACAATTAGGTACAGAATTTGTGTCTGCATGGGGTAAAACCCATAGATTTGGACTAACATGATGACACATTTGGTCGGTTCCACAGATCTACATTTTTGTTGTTGCAGACACTCAACTGAAATCTGAAAACATTAAAGAAATAATAGAGTTGCAGGAGTTGTGTCTTTTGAACCCTTACCCGGTGGGCGGAGTTCAGTCCTGAGCTCCAGTTCACGTTTTTCTCCAGGCACTCTCTGCTGGGGTGATTATTCTGATTTACTCTGTCCCAGTTTGTTCCCCAGAGAGACTACTCGTGCGCACATGCCAATTGCCCGAGCAAACTCCAAAACACAGCAGACACGAGTGCCTGATGTGCTCAGACATGGAGCAAGTGGTCCTCACTCATCTAACTTTTGGACAGCATGGATGGAGAACCGCAGCATGCTGAATGGAGAACTTGAGGAGTGACTGCTTCGTGCCGCACTGACTGGAAACCTCTGCAGCCTGTTTTGCCATGGAGTTAGGAAAAGTTTGGTCCAGACATCAGAGGACTCTGCTGATCACCATGATGATGTTCAAACTGGGTAAGGATGCTCATACTCTTGAATGTTTTTTTTGTGTTTAAAAAAAATGAAGAACTGTACATTTCCATGCTACAATTCCTCATAACTAAACTAAGCAATGTGGTTGCAGTCACGTGGATGCTTTAAAACTCAAAGTTACCAAATCTGTGTGTTAAAGCATCTCAAGTGGCACTCATGCACTGCCTCCAGCCACTTCAGCATCCCACCACAGGAAAAGTTCAATCTTACAGGTTGCAACTGCAAGATATTACGTACAGTCTTAGCAAAGTAGTCATACATCCACAAGCTTCTTTTATTAGTTTACAAATAAAACCTCTAATTAGCAATATTTCCCCATGAGACGCAAGATCCATAGTGTGTGCGGGGGTTGGTGGTGGGATTTTGCTGGGCGACCCCTCCACCTTTTGAATACCACGCTGACCCATTTTCCCCGTGACCCTCATTTGTGTGCAGCGTCTGAAGCTCATTTAAACGGTGGCGAATGGAAGGCAGGGAGCTGGGTGGGCATTGTTAAAGATCACCATGGTAACAAGCTGAGCGTCCGGCTGCACATTTTTTTTTTTGTGTCTCGGTTTTAAAATGGGGGTGGTGACGGGAATTAGGGTGTATGGTTGGTGACCCGGGACTACGAAGGAATTAATGACCAATGCATAATTTCCTTGGGTTTTTAATGTCAACCAAGAAAACTTTGAAGCAAACGTGCAAAAACAATTGGAAAAAAACTTTGAGTTTGCGGAAACTCTGGATAAAAGAGACTCTAAATGAAAACCTCCCTCTCCTCCTTTTGAGCTTTTCAGTATGCCATCTGCAGATGACTCAGTCAAATGCAGGTGCATTCGATCTTTTCAGCGGAAAACTCTGACTAATGATACCAATGTGCTGTTAGCTCGTATGCTAATTATCATGATATACATTTTAGCTAACAGTGTGAATAGATGTTCGGTAGTGTCAGGAAATTTTGCTTTGGAGAGGGTGAACACAGACTTACAATGGGACAAAAAGATCAGATATGGAATTCCATCGACGGCAGAGTTTACACAGGGAACAAAACCACGCATGCCACTGTCTGACTCAATGTGTAACCTCGACTGATTCAGAGGATTTGAACATTTTTTATAAAGCAAAGCAGCCACCTGCCGTGCAGACTTTGCCGCACAAAGCTGAACCCAGAAGACCTGCCAGTGTCTGATGGAGGGCTCAACTCATTGCCTGGGGGGCTTTGACCCTCTATGTGAGTCACAGCGCTAATTCCATTGCTGTGACTGTACCTGCCAGGAATTTTAGTTTGTTATGATATTTCAATGTTATTAGTGAATGGCAAGTGTTCAGCTTTCTCATAGTTTGGGCTTGAAAAGTACAAAAACATCATTAGGAATCTCTTTATGGCGAAACCGTTCTAGTTGCGAACGTGGATTTAATGTAGAAGAGTCATAGTCAACAATAGCTGGAAACACTTGCTATAGATTCTAACATATGATTTAGCTTACTTGTCCAAGATTTGTGTAAGTGTAGTCCGGAACAGTTTTATTGTTCACTTTTACTTTTGTTAAGGATTGTTGTCTTTGTTCGTTAAGTTATTTTCAAATCACTTATTTTTACAAGGGGTCTCGGGAGTGCTGGAGCCCACCCGGCTAATTTCGTGCAGTAGGCAAGGGACACTCCGGATTGGTTGCCAGATAATCCAGTGGCAGATTGAGACAGACAACCATTTACTGGAACACTCGTTCGTGGTTTTATTTGGAGATAGAAACCTGTCCCAATCCCTGCTCTTTTGTGGACTGCCACATTTGTTTGTTTCATTCATTTTTGGATGCCTGCTAATGGGGAGAACTCTCAGACGATGAGGCCATTGTTTAATGGTGGGAATGGTGTTTTATAAGGTGAAATACACTATGAGTAATATGCTGTACATACATTTTTTAATTCATCCCAAAAATGTAAATTTTGTCTCATCCGACCAGAGCCACTTCTTCCACTACTTTGTTTTGCACTACACATGGCTAGTGTCAAACTTCAAATTACCTTTTCTACTGTGCAATTTGAGAAACGGATTTCTTCTTTTGTTACATGTTTGTTACATGAGATTTGTTACATGAGATTCTGATCTGAACGAATAGAGAAAGGCATGGTGGGAAGTAGTTCAGCCAATAGCATAATTTTATGATTCGGTGTTGCTAACCAATAGCAGACCTGCATCGTGTATGAAGTCCACCAATAGCACACAGGCATCTTAGAGATGTAGCACCACATACGCACAATATTTTTTGAGCACACAACCGTTCTGATTCAGATTCAGATTCAGATTCAGATCTACTTTATTGTCATTCTAGTACATTCTTGCCTCATTTCCATAATTTGGGATCCATAAAACATGTTCCTGTCATGATTACCGATGTGATTCACCTGTGCCTGCTCATTTGGCGCCAACCGCCACGGTTTCTGATTGGCTCCCTGGCCCTACTTAAACCTAGTCCTGTTTATCCCCTGTTGTCATTCCGTCTGCGAACCTCTGTGTATACAAAGCAAGCCTTTTTCGACCATGAGTCCCACCTGTCTCGTTTTTGCTCCCGTTTGTCTCTGCCTACGACTTGTTTTGATCCTGACCACGTCTGTTCTACCGTCCGGGCTTACGACCCATTTCTGATCCCGACCACGTCTACTCTCCTGTCCTGGCTTACGACTCGTTTCCGACCCTGACCACGCTTTGCTCTCCCAGTCCCGGCTACCGACCAATTTTTCCGTCCCTAACACCGCCATCGCTCGCTATGGAAGATCCACTTCCGTGTTCAGATCACAAGTATGAGAGCAACTTGCTTCCCGGGTCCAGCAAACACTGGATTGTGGGCCCACAGCCCTTCCTCTTTCCTTCAATAAAACTTGTGGTAAACGTTACGCAATTGGGTCCTGTTTCCGTTCTGGTCCTGACAGTTCCTACCTTAGTCGTGGACTCCGTTTTAGTGGCATCTCTACATTGTTCTTTTTGTTTTGATTAACAGTCAAGTCTTGGTAGGTTTCAGGTGGTCAGATATTTTCAATATTTCATTGTGATTGATACAGTTCTCCACAGAACAAAATAAACCATGTACAATAACACTGAGGCTTTCCTGCACATGAATGAGTGAATGAATGAAAACTTGATTCGAACATTAAAATAAAAACAGAACAAAAACAATAACTCAACAACAAAATAATAATATAATAATATAAGATGTTCGAAAAGGGGTAGTCAGAAGCAAATGCTTGTATTCCCTACTCCTTCATCTTCCCTATTAAATACACCAATTATATAACAGTTGTTATAATATTAATAATAACAGTTATGATATAACAATAGCAACAATAACACAAAGTATATGGGTATACTATATAAATTTATGGGCAGCACGGCGGCGCAGTGGTTAGCGCGTGTGCGGCACAGTTCTAAGGTCTCATAGACACCTCCTGTGTGGGTTCAAATCCAGCTACCGGATTTACTGTGCGGAGTTTGTATGTTCTCCCCGTGCCTGCGTGGGTTTCCTCTGGGCACTCCGGTTTCCTCCCACATTCCAAAGACATGCATTTCAGGTGGATTGGCCGGTCCAAATTGTCCCTAGGTGTGAATGAGCGAGCTAGTTGTCTGTCCCTGTGTGCCCTGCGATGGGCTCCAGCACCCCCGCGACCCTACTGAGGATAAGCCGTGCAGCTAATGATGATAATGATGATATTAATTTATGAGTCATCTAGTTCAACAATGGATCATTTGTAAATGCTCATGGACTTCTGGTGTCAAAGGGTTCAAGAAAATTATTGAATATATTCCTGTTGTATTAGCTATACATTCATTCTCCTTGGTCAATGGAAATCTCATTGGAAATCAGAAATTACACACGCAAATGCAATGTTAAGGTGCTGCAAAATTGTGATCGCAAAGAATTGACCAAACTCTTACATTTTGAAATAGTTAATTTAAACCCATTAAACTGCATTTACCTATGTGAAAGAGTTCATGTTGAGCTTTAAAGATGGCTTAAATGAGAGAGAGAGGGAACTGAGATGTGAAAGATGAGCTTCGGGAAACGCAAGAAGAGAACGAGCGAGAAGATCGACGGCTAAACCAAGTTAGCATTAGCAAGCAGCTACGAGTTGTGATGGACAGAGCAGACGATAATCGAGAGAATCTTTTTCCACGGCAACAGGAGACAAAGTTGCCTGGCGTCAAAAAGGAAGAAGACGAGTTTTTGTATAGTAATAGGAGAACCTTAAAATCGCATCTTAGGCTAACAGGGAGCCAATGCAGGTTAGCCAAAATTGGGGTGATGTGATTGTACTTTTTTGTCCTAGTTAAAAGCCTCGCTGCAGCATTTTGTACCAGCTGAAGACTCTTGAGTCTGGTCATCGGAAGACCGGAAAGTAGTGCATTACAGTAATCGAGACGGGAGGTAACAAACGCGTGAATTATGATTCCCGCATCCGACTGAGAAAGTATAGGACGAATTTTAGCAATGTTACGAAGATGGAAGAAAGCGGTTCTAGTAGTTTTCTTCACATGTGTTTGAAAGGACAGATCGGGCTCAAATATGAAACTTAAATTTTTAGGTGAGTCGCTCTCTTCCCCCTGAGATCCGATCTGCTGCCTCAGTGGACATGTTTACATCTAAGCTTAAAACTCACTTCTACTCTATAGCATATGAATAACATAACTTCTTATATGTAATAACTTGTGAAGCCCTTTGAGACTATTTGTGATTAAGGGCTATACAAATAAAAATGACTTTACTGACTTGACTTCTATTTCACACAATAACGGGAGGTGATTCGTGCTCAGTGCGAATCAGGGACACCGTGTCGTCTGGATAGCGTCAGTCGCCAAACAACTTGTACCTGCTAGCAGTGACCTGCTCTGCTCAGTGTTATCACTTGGCTGATATCGTACCAGTCAGTGCCACGGTTCTAGCCTGTCTCACCATAACCATGATCTACAGCGTGCTCTTTGATTGCGGGGGGTTGGGCTCTGGTTAGGAGGTGCTGTTATCATCTCCTTGGAATGTGTGAGGAGTCGATGGACTCGGGATGGAGGGGTGTGGAGTGAGGACATCCTTGCGGCAGCTGTCAGCTCTTCTATCTTGAGATCAATGACGTTTCATGTTGAGCAGTTTGAAGCAGTTCATTGGATTTTCTTTCTACAGATATACGGGGTGGTCTTTTGGATGATTTGAACCTTTGTATCTCCGAGCAGTTAAGCGTAGGATGTGAAGAGATGATGCCAGGCCGAGGAAATGACACATCCCTTACGCTTCAATCCGACTCTAAAAGGGAGAAACAAACAATTCAACACCTTGACTACGATATCATTAACACACAAGGTGGTATTCTGTTCAGTCGTGAAATATCACAGCCCAGAGGATTACTTCAGAGCGCTTAAATTAAAACGTAGTATAAGTAGTATTAGTTTTATTGGACAAAGCACTTTACACTTTGTTTTGTCACCTCTACGGATGAAGGTTTGTTATTGGAAATGGGGCAAATGTCAAGGCTGTGTTGTTTGTCCTTTCAAGCCCTCATCCATTTTCTAAACTGGTTGTCCTAATCCGGGTCACGAGGGGTGCTCGACTTTACTTCAGATGCATGGGCGGGAGGCTGAATATACGCTGCCTGGATAGCAAAACTCGAATGAACCCCAAGTGTGACTTCTAAAAAACACCATTGATTTAAATAAACATACTTTTAGGGTTGGGTGGGGTTACTTTAACTTGATTACTTTCAATTGCTTTTGGAATACTCCAATACCAAATATGCTAATAAAAGACAAAAAAAACCCAACTAAATATGAATAAAATTATGACTCACAACACGTGGTAAGCTGTCTCTCCTGGCTTTGATCTCTTTGATCTCCGGGAAAACTAACATAAAATGCGACAGAAACAAAATGAAAATAAATCCAAACAGCTTGCCAACATCAACATCATTTTTGCCGTTCCATGTATTCCGTTACTCCCCAAGCCTGCACAAAATTGAGTAATTTTATTCATATTTAGTTTCTTTTGTCTTTTATTAGCATAATTGGTATTGGAGTAATCCAAAAGTAATTGAAATTAATCAAGTTAAAGTAACCCTACCCAACCCTGCATACTTTTATCTAAAACGGCATTTTAATATAAAAAGCATTAGAAATGAGTCCCTCAAGTACCCACCCTCATACAAATTGTATCCAGCTTGCTGTTAATAGAGTAAAATCAAATTCTGAGGAACACTTTCCACCCAAAAATTAAATGTTCGAAATTGTTGGCCTCAGGTAGAAGATTCAGGAGCATCAAGTCAAAAACTAATAGATTAAAAAACAGCTTCTACCCAAAGGCAATGATCACCCTCAATGCATCAAAGTAAAACACCAGTGAACCGTGCTTGGACTGGGATTATAACATCATGACAAAGGATAATTCAGGTTTTAATTATTTTTCTTTAATATTATCTATTTTAATACTATTATCAGAACCAGGTCAGGAGGAGAACCCAAATGCGTAACGTTACTCACAAGTTTATTGAGATATAGAGGAAAATCAGAGCCAGCGATCAGCAAGCCGCTCACGGGATCTGAATGTGGAAGTGGATCTTCCGGAGCGGGAGATCAAAGCGTGGTTGGACGGAAAAACAGGTTGTTAGCCGGGACGGGAGATCAGAACGTGGTCGGGGTCAAAAAACGGGTCATAGCCGGAGACAAACGGAGAAATCAGGAATGGACGAGTGGAAAACGGGTGACAAAACGGGACCGACGGGAGTCAGAGTCAAAAATCCTTGCCTTGTGTAAACAGAGGTTTGCTGACGGACTGACAAAGGGCAAGTAAGAGCACTGACCTTTTTTAAGCCGCGTTTTTTTATCTTACAATTTCTTGTGCTGTCACAATTGTTCTTTTTAATCTCACTGCGCTTCTGAAATGTTCCAATGACACTGAATTATATTCTGATATATTACGTGGCTTGTGACACCATTCAAAGCTATTTATGTTAGACCCGTAGCAGTTATTGTTAGATGCTCCATGTAAATAAAGCTTGCTTTGTCTTTTATCGTCAGCAGGCTTGCAACATGTGAACATGGCTAATATTTGTGATTCATGGACCCCGGTCTTCTTATGCAGGCTTTTACTGGCGTTTTTAGATATATTTTCCAGCTATCTGCTCTGCTAATGTTAGCCACTTTACTGAAGCCTATTCCTGCTGACCAACTTCAACTACCGTATTTTCCGCACTATAAGGCGCACCGGGTTATAGGGCGCACCCCGAAAAAATAGTTTTTGGTCCTATTTTTGACATATATAAGACGCACCGGATTATAAGGCGCTACAATGGGAACGTGGACAAAACAGTCAGATAGTTCAGTCCAACTTATTACCCCCTTAACATTCCCAAAGCTTGCAAAGACGCAAATACGTGTCGAGAACATGTGCGAATGCGGTGTCCGTAAGATGTCACTCAAATGCATCGTTCCATCATTCGGAAGGTCAAAGTCTTGGGATTCAAGAAATGATAACCATTCCTTCGTATCTATTTTCTTTTTCGCTCGCAACTTTACTGTGCATATGACAATAAACACTTGGAATTGAGTTTAATTTAAAAATAGACACTCCATTCCATCCATTATCTGCACCGCTTATCACAGAAACATCGAGTTCAGTCTGAAACAAGACAATATAAAACCGGGAATAGCTCACCGAAGTCATTGTGTTCATAATAATGTGCAGGCAATGTCCTCTTATATCCGTAAGGGTAGTAAATCCAGGAGAATACAATATTTACAAATACAGAATAGAAAAAAATGCTTTCTCTATGCCATCGGCCACATGCTATACGCATTCATCTTTTTCGGCCAATTGCAGGCTTTGTTTGCCGTTTGAGCCTATGGCAGTCTGTAAATGATAAAAAGGATCCGCCTCTTGACCTCCGAATAACTTTAGCCAATAGTGATCGATTCAACTGATGATTGACACATCTTTTTCGGCCAATTGCAGGCTTTGTTTGCCGTTTGAGCCAATGGCAGTCTGTAAATGATAAGAAGGATCCGCCTCTTGACCTCCGAATAACTTTAGCCAATAGTGATCGATTCAACTGATGATTGACACATTGGTTAGCCAATGAAACGCCGGTAAATAAATCCCACCATCCACCGCGTACTACTTGGCGTTCGGGGGAAAATCGAGTCGGCGGCTGCAAGTTAGTTGGAAAACTTAATGTTGATCCATAAATAAGGCGCATGGTCAGCTTTTGAAAAAAATAAAGGCTTTTAGGTGCGCCTTATAGTGCGGAAATTACGGTACTTCAAGTAGTGAATTAATGCACACTACCACTTTAAAATCGATCTATGAGCAATTAATTAGAACGTGCTTGGCTGTGGTAAAGTAAGCGACATTGATGAACGGAGTGTTCTTGCTATTAGAATGTGGGAGGAGGCCAGAGGGTGTCAAGAATTCCAACACACGCGAGCATGTAGAGGGCAAGCTCACTACAAGTGGGAGATATTCGAATTTGTAAAGTTGGAATCATTCAAATAGGCAGGATTTAAAACTTGTGAAATAACAAATCAAATAATTTCCACAACAAAAAAATGGAAATTGGATACGCGACTGGACCCTTTCCAGAAGCAGTGAAATCCTCTCACTTTATTGCTTCAAATTTGACATTTCTTGCAAAAAAATCACAATGAAATTTAATAATCCTTGATTAAATCATCAAAATGCAAAAAACAAAACAAAAAACAAAGCCCAAAAATGTTCGTGTAGCTATATTTCTATCTATCTATCTAAAAAACAAATCCCCAAAATGATAAGAACAATTTAAAATGTCTTTTACACAGAAGGAGCAAAGTCTGTTGACCAGAGGTGTTTGATAAATATTGTACACAATTTATTTTTTGTCACGACCGGTACAAGCAGGGGACTCAAATGTGTAACGTTTCACACAATGCTTTATTAAGGGATCGGGAAGTCAGGGCGAGAGGAAAAAGACAGCAATCTGGTGGTCGGAGATCGGAACAGGTCGGGCAGCCGGGACAGGAGATGGCGCGCGGTTGGAGATCATAACAAGTCGGGCAGCCGGGACGGGAGACGGAGCGTGGTCGAAGATCGGAACATGTCGGGTAGCCGGGACGAGCGAGAAGTCAGGGATCGGAGATCGATTCAGGAAACAGAAAAAAACAGGTAGCCGGGACAGGAGAACGGAGCTTGAATCAGGGATCGATACAGGAAACAGTATCAGGATACGGGTAGCCGGGATTGGAGAACGGAGCTTGAATCAGGGATTGATACAGGAAACAGAATCAGGATACGGGTAGCCGGGACAAGATAACGGAGCTTGGATCGGGATCGATACAGGAAACAGGTCGGCATCAAAACGGGAGCCAGAGACAATAGTGCTTGCCTTGCATGCGCTGAGGTTTGCACACGGACTGACCAGTAATAAACAAGAATGACGTGTTTAAATAGGAGGAGGACTAATTAGGGAACGAGTGGCAGCTGGGGCTGAACGAGTGAGCGCAGGTGAGGGCAATTGGCAAATCATGACAGTTTTTAATTAAATTTCTACATAAAAATCACACCAAATTGTAGTCACAGTATTTTTTGCACAAAAGGCGCATCTAAAGTAACAAAACAAAAAAAAGGTGTGCGTTATAATCAGTAAAAAATAAAATCACAAATGTATAAAAATACTAAGAAACGATTCTAGATACGGCAACAAATTATGAACAAATCAAGTTATTTTAGGTGTGAGATCAAATTCCCTACTATTTAAAGTCTATGAAATACATTTTTTTTAAATGGTCCGGTGTTTCTTTTTAAAGGCAACCTTGTAGTTTTATTTTGATGCGCCCAATCATCCAGTGCGCCTTATACATGAAATAGCTCACCAAGGAATGTTTTAAGGGTGCAACTTGCAATCGGATGAACGTTGTAGTTCAGGAAATACGGTACTAGTCATCTATACAAAGATCAGAGAGCGATTTTGACAAAATATTACTTCAAAATACATTTAGAAATCAACCCGCCATTTTTTTTTCTTTCTTGGCCAGTTTAAAATATAAACCCATGACAAACAGCAGAGCAGTTGCGTGTAAAACTTTCATACTCACAAGACTGACATCTTCTAAATTTAGCTATCTAATACGTTTACTTTTGAAACCATCTGCCTTGACATTAAGTCCAGAAGAAAGATGGGCTTTTTCCCCCCTTTCATTACCAGATTGGTTCCTAAGCACCTTGAAAGGTCAGAGTGACAGGTAGCCCCTCTGCATAAGCCTCATGCTACAGCTCAAGATTATGCCAGAAGGATGTCCAGAACAGAACCGAAGACATTCACTTATTGTATAATCCACACATTTCAGACTAGTCATTGAAAGTTGTGTTCAAATACAGCTGAGATTCTGCAATTGGTACTATTGAATATTTAAAGGCCTTTATCATCTCTTTGGTCTGGAGCAGCGTTTCTCGAGTTTCACCTGCTAGATTTGATCATAGATTTGTGTATCCTATGTTACACGTGAAGCAGAGGTAAGATCTTCGTGCCGGGCCGGGACTGTGTTTTTCTCTCGCCATCCCCTATTAACCTACGACACTGTATGGTTTTCTGAAATCCAATTATTGTTGATTGGGGGCAGCACGGCGGCGCAGTGGTTAGCGCGTGTGCGGCACAGTTCTGAGGTCATAAGATCGAACCTCCTGTGTGGAGTTTGCATGTTCTCCCCGTGCTCGCGTGGCTTTACGCCTGGCTCTCCGGTTTCCCCCCACATTCCAAAACCACGTGTTTCGGGTTGATTGACGGGTCCAAATTGTCCCTGGGTGTGAATGAGCGAGTGACTTGTCTGTGTCTGTGTGCTCTGCGACTGAATGGCAACCAGTTCAGAGTGTCCCCTGCCCACTGCCCAGAGATAGCTGAGATGGGATCCAGCACCCTCCGCGACCCTACTGAGTATAAGTGGTGCAGATAATGGATGGATGGATGGATGGATATTGTTGATTGGTTCTGGGCTGTATTTGGCCCAGGGGCTTCTACTTGAATAGCCATAATGTTGGACAATACATAACTAATATAACTCGACAATTTTACTGTATTACAAATTATTCCTGTACACTTAGTTTTAGATAGATTGATAGATAGATAGATACTTTATACATACACAAATTCACACTTCCACCAGTCTCCTTTGTTGTTTATTAACAGATTAACAGGATCACCTCGGGGTGCTTTGTCGTAGTTTAGCCACAGCGGAGTGGATGACGTCAGACGCTAGTCCAAAAGTTCGACGTCCCTGCAGCAGATGGAAATCTTTGTGCCCAGGGATACACTACCTCGTGTTAGCGAGTCCACCTCCTCTCCGCTTCCCCCAGGCTTTCGTGTCTCTGTCTAACAGCGCCGGGGAGCTCCGGGTAGCACGACGTTAGCGTCCGGGATGCTAGACGTGATCCACGTGACCGTAAAACACAGCAAACTGCAATCCCTGTGTGCTTTGATGTTTTTCACCAGCACAGCCAGTTCGTCTGTCTTATTTGGTAGAAATCAGTAATTATATTTTATTAAGATTCCACTTTTGAAGAATACCTTTTGATGTACCGGATGAAAATCCCAGCATTGCACTGCATATAAAATATTGTCCAATCGCCAGGATCATTAACAAGCTCCTGCAAACTTGCTTATGAGCTGATCATTTGTGTCTCCTGAGTTGTAGAAGAAAAATCTCAAAAATTGTGCTGTTCCCATCCAAAAATCATCAGTATCTCATTGTTTTTTATGCTCAGGTCTTCTCTGTACGGCTGCAGCAGACAAGTGTCTATCATCCCCCTGTAACAACGGCGCCACATGTCTGGAACATCTGGGTGACTACGTGTGCCTTTGCCCCAAAGGGCCCGTGTGGTATATGGGCAAAGACTGCGATGAACTATACGATGCATGCATCTTGGCACCTTGTGCCAACTGCACCAGCAGTCCCGGAACTGGCAATTTCACGTGTCACTGTCCGGCTGGCTTCACGGGGCCCAACTGCGACCAGGACATGGACGAGTGCGAAAGCAACCCCTGCAAAGGGGTCAGGTCTTTCTGCGTGGACAGATTTGATGCGTATTCATGCCACTGTCCTCATGGATTAGGAGGTCAGTACTGTGAGTCTGAAGTCACCACTTGCTCTGAGGAAACATGCCACAATAGCGGAACCTGCATAGACGTTCCTGACGTCGGATATCATTGTCAGTGTAATGCCGGATACCAGGGCGACAACTGTGAGGAAAACATTGATGAATGCGAGTCGGCACCGTGTCAAAACGGTGCCATTTGTAAAGATGGCATCAATGCCTACCAGTGTTTCTGCGTGCCTGGATTTCAAGGCTCCCACTGTGACTTGGACATAAACGAGTGTGCCTCGCAACCGTGTCAAAATAATGGAACCTGTTCGGATGAAGTGGACGATTACAGTTGCGAATGTGTTGATGGCTTCAAAGGTAAGAAGAACGTGAATAGGAAAGAGTATTTTTTCTGTGAATGCCTGTCTACCTATTCATATATCCATCCATCTATCGATCGATCGATCTATCTATCTATCTATCTATCTATCTATCTATCTATCTATCTATCTATCTATCTATCTATCTATCTATCTATCTATCTATCTATCTATCTATCTATCTATCTATCTATCTATCTATCTATCTATCTATCTATCTATCTATCTATCTATCTATCTATCTATCTATCTATCTATCTATCTATCTATCTATCTATCTATCTATCTATCTATCTATCTATCTATCTATCTATCTATCTATCTATCTATCTATCTATCTATCTATCTATCTATCTATCTATCTATCTATCTATCTATCTATCTGTCTGTCTGTTTATCCATCTATCAATATTTATCCATAGCTCTCGCTTTATACCTATGGTTGGTTGGTTGGTTGGCTGGTTGGATCCCTTCACCACTACGGTTGTAGGGGCACCATTTCCTATGTTGTGTCTTGGGGCACTTGGTGACACCTATCTCTCTCCAGGCCTATCTATGTTTCCAACCAGTCTCTCTCTCTCTCTCTCTCTCTCTCTCTCTCTCTCTCTCTCTCTCTCTCTCTCTCTCTCTCTCTCTCTCTCTCTCTCTCTCTCTCTCTCTCTCTCTCTCTCTCTCTCTCTCTCTCTCTCTCTCTCTCTCTCTCTCTCTCCTTCTCTCTCTCTGTATCTTCATCTCCCCTTACTCATTTTCTCTCTCCGTAAATCTTTCCATCTCAATCTCTCTCGCTCTTTCTCTCTCACTCTTTCTCTCTCTGTCTCTGTCTCTTTCTCTCTATATATTCTCTCTCTCTCTCTCTCTCTCTCTCTCTCTCTCTCTCTCTCTCTCTCTTATATATATATATATATTTATAAATATATATATATATATATATATATATATATATATATATATATATATATATATATATATATATATATATATATATATATATATATATATATATATATATATATATATATATATATATATATATATATATATATATATATATATATATATATATATATATATGTGTGTGTGTACACAGTTCTGAGGTCATGGAATCAAATCCAGCTACCAGCCTTCCTGTGCGGAGTTTGCATGTTCTCCTTGTGCTTGCATGGGTTTCCTCCAGGTACTCTGGTTTCCTCCCACAGTCCAAAAAACATGCGTGTCAGGTTAATTGGCCGGTCAAATAGTCCCTAGGTCTGAAATATGTATAATGGCATTTTGCCAATCTCATGACTCAGCTCATAAGCTCATGTCTTGTCCCACTTCCATGTCTTCAGGGATAAACTGTGAAGTGGAGATCGATGAGTGTGAAGTACAACCTTGCCTGAACGGTGCAACCTGTCGAGACCACATTGCCATGTATACGTGCGATTGTATGGATGGCTTCCAGGGTCAAGACTGTGAGGTTAACATCGATGAATGTGCTAGCTTGCCGTGTCTGAATGATGGCAGGTGCATTGACGGTATCAACAGGTACGGTCCACACGACAGTAATGCATTTATTCTAACTACTATGCAATCATGTGTACAACAATGCATGATCCTTTCCACAGGACTTATTTGTGTTTTTGTATCTTAAAATGTTAGAATGTCTAGTTGATTATTTATATTATTTCAAAATGTTTAATGCATAATATGCTTAAATGGGACTATGAAATGCGTGTTGAACAAGATCACACTAACAATTTCAACTTGTGGGTCCTGTCCTCCTTTAGATATCAATGTAATTGTGAGGGCACGGGTTTCGAAGGTCCCAATTGTGAAGAGGATGTTCCTGAATGTGCATCCAATCCGTGTCAGCATGGAGGAACATGCTTGGAGGGGATCAATCAATACAAATGCCTCTGTTGGCCAGGTAATCATATTTTCCATGTTCTCTATTTCTTCACCATTGGATTGTTAATAAACAAAGTTGTGTCTTCACGATGTCACCAGTCATTGAAATACATCATGCCACATCTTATTGGAAAGCCTAAATTTAGGGATTCAAGACATCATGACAATTTCAAAATATACTCATCCGAAAAACGTCAGAATACGTCTGAAACAAGATACCTTCTACTCAAACAAGGGAACTTCTACTCATGACACGATTACCTGCAAATATGGTGTGGTTACCTTCACAAAAATCCAGTGAATCCAACCATGTAAAATATTTACTCCAAAACACACGATAAGGCCGACAGATAAAAGGAAAATCCGCCAAGAAGTATTTCCGCATTATTTGACGATATTTGTTTTAATCTGTCTGTTTGGCTCCATTACTCCCCCTTGAAAAGTAAACAGAATCCCCAGATTATTTTCTATACTTCCATTTGCCTTTACATTTTGACTGGGCATTTGGCCAATTGTAAACTTTCTTTCACGGTACGTAGCCTATGACAACCTATGAAGGCCCGTATTTAAAAAAAAAAAAAAAAAACTCACGACCAATTCGGCTTCGAAAATTTTAGTCAATACTGACTGATTCAAATGTTAGCTAATGGACTTCCCTACATAAATAAGTACACATATAGCTTGTGTGTTCAAATCAGAGGCAAAAGTAAACATGCACAATTCCAATGTGATTCATTTTTATGCACCACGATTACATGCAACTGTGCACAATCATTGGTTGACTTCTGAGAGAAGTAAAACATTTACAACTCCTACATAATGTCTAAAAACTGGCCGAAGTAAAATAGACAAATGCAAAGTTTTTAAAGGGTGTGAATTGATTGTCTCCAAATGGCCAATTTGGAAACACCTAGACCTCCCATTAGAACAATGTGTAAAACACAATGTTTATTCTTTTAGATTTGATCAAATTTGACAAGGTACTAGGTAAGGCTTTAAGCTATTGTCCCACCTGTTCTTCAGCTAAGATGCCCATGCTACACTCTTTTTCGGGTGTTTGATTGAAAAAACAAAATTCAGACGAAAAAAAACCCTTTCTATTTCTCTGTGTTCTAACTCAGATTACTCAATGTTAGTAGTCTTACCTTTCAAAAGAGACCAAACTCTTCAAGAATAGCATTCAATATACTTTGGTTACGTTTTGATTGGTATTTTAGGTGAATTTTACAGGAACAGCAAACCAAAACAGTGTAATTTGTATACACAAATGAAAAAAGTGTCTAAAAATGACAGTAAGTTGTAACCAGAGTGCATCTAAAACAGACCACCTGGGCACTCCAGTCTTCGAAGGCCACAATACCTGCCTGATTTTTTTAGGTTTTTCCGTTCCAATACAGGTGATTATAAGCTACTACCAGCGTGCTAATGAGCTTATAATTTGTATTACTCGATTTGAAGATGAGAAATCTCCAACATCATGCAGTACATGCGGCCCTCGAGAACCGGAGTGCTCAGGTCTGACCTAAAAAGACCAAATCGCAATAGGGTGTGCGAATTAAAGGATTCTTGCTAATGTGGCTTAATACCTCTCCAGACTGGCTGTTTCCCACGCATAAAGCTAAATCAACAATAAGACTTAAATTCCCGGAGGCCAGATTGGGTCAAAAGAGCAGCATTTTGTGATTGTGCGAAAAACGCATATTTTTCATGCGGCCATTGATAATGAGCAACAATGAGAATGCATTCCTTGTTTCTGCTTTCTCAAAATTATGTTTGGACAAATCAAGGTTATATTATGGAGCTTCTCTTTACATGGTTTTCTGTGCCTTGCCATGTTTTCATCTGCAGTATAATCACAGCGTGTTTTTATGTTTATGCGTCCGTATGTGACTGCCTGGGATGTTGGGTGGGAAGTGGTTATTTATTAATTATTTTTTTTTTAAATTCATTTCATAGTCTGGATAGTGCTCTAAAACTACAAATAATTTGGATTTATTCTTCTTTTCTTTGTTTTCTTTCTGGCTTGCAAGTTAAATTAAGGCTGCAACCTTCGAACTATTTAAATGGTCGACTACTCACTGACTATTAAAACAATTACTCGAATAATTGAATAATTCTATATTTCCCCCTAAATTAAGCATGCATTTGATTTAATTATGCGGCTAATGATAATAAACCAAAAAAGGGGTACGATGAAAATTACATCTCTTATCGAACATACTGTGCATTCTATTTAAAGCATTAGGCACAGTGTTTGGTCAGTAGAAGCAAACACCCATAACTAAACATCTATCCAATTTTTAAAGATAAAGGCAAAAAAAGAAATATAAATTGGGTAAACATTTTTCATCCCTTTAAACTAAGAACAACACATGTCATTAAATCTTATTTGCTTGAATGTTACCCGAATCTTTTTGAGGCGAGTCAGACTCCATTTCGTTCAACTTTCCGACGTGCTTTCTCTTTTAATACTAATGCATCGCTGAAGTAATGCCATGATACGCAAGGTCCGCTTGGCAAAATTTGCAAGTAGTCTTTGTATTTGCCAAATCGAGCTTAAAATTTTTCAAACTCTAGAAATTTTGCTACGGGTACTTCATGTTTCCGTTCTCATTTCAGTATGTTACTACTTCAGACAGAAACGTTATCGCACATGAGTGACTCTTGGCAGAGATTGATATCAAGTAATGTACCTAACTGTGTCAGAAAAACATGTCTGGCGACAAAGTTACAATAAAATTCATTGTCGACAATTTCTCTTATTGATTTTGTTGATAACATTGACTAACCGTTGCAGCTATAATTCCGACAATACATTTTAGTACAGTTGAATAAAAATCATAGAATGCAGCAACTGCTGACTGTGTAAAATTGCAAAATGCGACATAGTGCTTCAATTTCAGTTACATACCCTACCTTCATGTAGTCTGGGAACAAAGTCCCAGTAAAAATAAAATCACACACAACAAAAGGTTGATTTCATTTAAATTAAAGGGAATGAAAGGGTAAAGCTGCCCTCTTCATTGACGTCTGAAAACCTTTATGATGCCCTTCTAGAAGATAAATTAGTCTACATTTTTGCCAATATTATTCAGATAATTTGGCAAACGGGGACTTTGAGAGTACTTGATTCAATACTGACTACATACGATATTTCAACTTTTCACCCACAAATCAAGTCCCGAGTTTATACATCCATATTGAATAGAAATTCAAAGGATTCTGTTCTCTTTCCGTATCATTCGAATTATGACAGATTGCTGGAGTTTCCTTAATCCTCAGGGAACGATGACAAGCGAATTCCATTTGGTCTATGACAGCGGGAATCACCGATGAAATCACACAAAAACCACGTCTATGTTGCAATCTGGCAGTATTCCCCACAGTGTGGTTGCCCTGGTGCTGTCGTCTAAAAATATAGGGATCATATTTTCATGTTTTATTTTTGGTATAGTGGTTACATATGCGCACGTTCTGGTAATCGCTCCGGTAGTTTCCATCTTGTATGGTCACATGATCCAACTACAGTGACAGAAACAACTTGCAGTAGAGCTGAAAACAGCTTCAGGTGTACTGTTGGCGTTCTGCAGCCAAAGTCTTTGGCTCCAAATCTTTCGCGCGGAATTAATGGTATCTTGATTACTAATGTAATGTAAATATAAAAAATAATTTAAGTGTGTAACTTTGCAAATCACATTGAATCATAATCAGATTCAGACAGCATGACATAAATGGCTTTAGCCCTTTACCTTTTGGATATGTTTCAGGTTACCATGGTGATAATTGTCAGGTGGATGAAGACGAGTGTGAAACGCTCCCATGTGAAAACGACGGCATATGCTTCCAACGCTCGGATGTCGAGCACTACGGGGTTCTCCCTGAACTCGGCGCAGCCAACTTCTCCTATGAAGACGCAGCGGGATTTGTTTGCCACTGTCAACCTGGATTCACAGGTAAGCGAGCGAACCCTACTCAGATTCCTTTTGAATGGAGTGACGTGGACACAAATATTGTTCCAGGGGATAATTGTTCCGTCAACGTGGACGAGTGTCTGTCTGCTCCGTGTCTGCACGAGGGAAGCTGCAAGGATTTAATCAACTCGTATCAATGTTTCTGCTCTGATGGCTTCACTGGTAGGAGTTTTTATATAACTTTTACAAAACACACTAACACAAGGTATTTAAATTTTGCTGCCTTTTCTGACATCAATTGGGTATTACAACTTGTAGAGTGCCGCAAAAAAAATAATATGAATAATATGGTTAGCGTGCAGCCCCCTGGTGTGTATGTTTAGGGTTCAAGTCCAGATACCGCAGCCTCCCTGTGTGGAGTTTACATGTTCTCCCCGTGCCTGTGTGGGTTTCCTCTGGGCACTCCGGTTTCCTCCCACATTCCTCAAAACATGCATATCAGGTTAAATATGCAACTCCAAATTGTCCCTAGGAGTGAATGAGCGAGTGAGTTGTCTGTCTCTTTGTGCCCTCCGACTGGCTGGCAACCAGTTCAGGGTGTTCCCTGCCCAATGCCTGAAGATAGCTGGGATGGGCTCTAGCACCCCCGCATGCCTATTGAGGACAAGCGGTACAGATACTGGATGGATGGGCCCATCCGAGGTCAGACTTATTGTTTAAAGGGGCTTTGAGTATTTTTTGCACCTCTTAATGTTAAAAAAACAATATTGATTTGATTAAAAAGGTTTAAGACATTCGTATTTATTTTACATAACATGAGCATCACCGAGAGCAGGGGTGGCGAACAAGTTTGACACAAAGAGCCGGAATTTTTTACTGAGAGAGTCAAAGAGCCACACCATGCACTGACCTGCCATGACAGACACACACAAACACACACAATTAAAAACACATTATTTCCCATAACACACTTCTCTCCTTACAATACAACAAGTATTGTTCTTATGTTGATTTCAAGGAAAGTGTCCACCCTCAATACACACAAAAAAACCCTAACACGAAACAAGGCAAAGAGCCACAGTATATAGAAAATATGATGAGGCAAAGAGCCACATTCTTATTGGCCAAGAGCCGCATGCGGCTCTAGAGCCACATGTTCGCCACCCCTGACCTAGAGGGAGCAGACATAAAAACCAAAACCTCGCGGAAAACTGGGGAAAAAAATGAGAAGCAAATTGCTGCGGTTAGGTCATGTTGAATCTCTGTAATTTGTATTCTTCCTTGTGCTTTTTAGCACTCATTTTTGGCTCATTTTGACCAAATGCTTGAATAATTAACCGAACACAGACTGCCTTAAACCACCGTACGAATTAAGAGACAACAAAATAGGAATTGATATGTCAACAGCAAACCACACGTTACTAATCAGGGCCACAGCCAACAGAAGGGGATGCATATGGTTTACAAGAACAGAAAACAACAAAGCCAATCAATGCTCCCATATGTTCATCTCGGGTATTAAACCAGAACCACAAAGCAATTGTTGAAGGGGGAGTGGGGAGTGGGGATTATAACAAAGCTGATTAGGAACCTGTTTCAAATCTGCTGGTCAAAATTTCCATCTGGACCCTATGTGGATGTGCAAATTGATCATTTTGATAATCGTTTTAAAAAGATTTAAAATGTTTTGGCACAAAGTCAGACTAAATAAGTTACTGAATAAGAAGAATCTCCATGTTGAACCAATCATAATCCTATTATGTTCCATACGCCTTTACGCTTGCTTGACTTCTCTATTACAATAGGTAGTCAAACAATATTGGTACTGAGGTTCACCGACTGTTTTGCTTAGCTGAATACTACAAATGTGGGCTTCATCACAGTCAACTGTCAAAGTGGCCTCATACTCGAAGGTTCCACTTGTGCATTTTCTCCATGTCTTCATTGTTAATTAAAAATGCAATGTATGGGACCTGGGCAGAACGTCTCATTAAATGAAGTATTGAGAGACGGTAATGGTTTGTCTTCTTCTCGTCAGCATTTATAAATCCATGCATTTTTTGTTTTTACTGTAAACATATTTCACGTACACCAAAATGCAAAGAGCCATTGAGTGAATCTTAAACCCACCAGAAACGCACCTTTTGGTGACACTACAAAATAGAATCCGGTTTAAGGTAAGCCTTTTGAAGATTTATCTGCTGTCCTCACCCGTTGCCATGATTAAGAGCTTGCAGGGTGCTTACACCAGACAAAACTTTTTCCTATGAAGGACACATAAATACAAACTAAGGGATGCAAGGGCCACTTTGATTTTCTAAGTATTTTTGATTTAATACAACAAACAAATACAATTTTTTTTGTTTTAGTTTCAAGCAAAAATTGAAATAGCGCTCTCTAAATTTAGTTCAGTTTTACAAAATGTATTAATTTATCAAATAAATCCAGCATCTTTGGGTATCAAAAAACAAGCTTTCTGTGCAAAAAATGTATTTTCAGCACCACTAAAAATGTTCAATGGCTTCAATAGGCCTTAGTTAGACATTACATAGAACAGGGATGGGCAGTCAATAGCCGGCGGCCAACACGGCCAAAAAATAGCCCAAAACAGCCTGCCAAACAATGATGGCAAAATATAAAGATAATATACCTGTATAATGTGTGTATGAATGTAAATAAAAAAAAAATACAAAAAATTGGGTGCTACTCTTGCCCCCAGTGTCCCACTGTGTGTGCCCACCCTACCAGAGTTTGTTTTATTTTTTTTCATGAAGCATTAATGTTTACAAGACCACTGCGTACAAGACCATCTTAAAAGTAGCTGGGTACATTCGTCTGTACTTATATATATATCCCATCTCTGCTATGGTCAGGCAGTGGGCAGCGGACACCCTGAACTGGTCGCCAGCCAATCGCAGGGCACACACAGACCGACAACTCACTCGCTCAAACACACCTAGGGACAACTTGGACCGGCCAATTAACCTGTACATGTATGTTTTTGGAATGTGGGAGGACACTGGAGTGCCCAGAAGAAACCTGCGCAAGCACGGGGAGAACATGCAAACTCCACACAGGAAGGTTCGATCTTATGACTGCAGAACTGTGCCTCACATGAGCTAATCACTGCGCCGCCGTGCTGCCCTCCCGTAGTATACTGTAGAATATTTCTCATTTGAAACATGACAGCAAGGTGAATTGCACCTCAGTGCCATGTTGCAGAAGTCCAGGGTACAAATCTAGCTACCGGCTCCCATGTGCAGAGTTTGCATATTCTCCATGTACCAGCGTAGGTTGCCTCCATGCACTCTGGTTTCCTCCCACATTCCAAAAACATTCTTTGTATGTTGATTGGCGAATCAAAAAAATGGTGACCCGGTTCAGGCTTTCCTCTGACCACTGCCTGAAGCCAGCTGGGAGGGGCTCCAACATCCCCGCAACTCTAGTGCAGAAAAGTTTAAAAGAAACGCCATTCTTGCCTGTAGCCTTTGGCCTGTAGTGCCCCCTGCAGGTTGCTTTCAAAAATAGCAGCCCAAACCCAGCACCCTTTGACCACCAGCACAAGGATCAGGAATGCATTCGCCCTGTCAAATAGTGACAGGAGCCAGCTGGAAGCTGTAGGCTTATTACTTCTCTCAGGATGGGCTGTGGATACTCAGAGTGTGAAGGAGGTTGGAGGAGTGGCATGGAGGAGGGGAAACAAGTTAAGGTGGGCAGGGCTGCCTTGTAATCACTGCTGTCCGACTGCATTGAGTATAGCAGAGGAGTTAAGACAGTTTTTTAAGCTTGAGGTGTAAAAAGACAGAAAGGACACGGTTGTCCCTCTTGTGTCATCCAGCAGTGCAAGCGAGTGTGGGCGTGTTGGCGTAGACTTATTGGAGGATGAGAGGAAGGAGGTTACTGCTTCTGCTGCTGTTCGGTTTCTGCTGTGAGTCATGGGGGATGACAGGTACAGCATGGTACAGCACTTTTAATATACAGTATTGACTATAGCAATAACACCTGCTTTTATTGGATTACTAAACTTTGTGTACAGCACTAAAGAAAGCTTAAAGTGTCTTTGAACATGCTGATGCTTTGCTTATGACTGTTTTTGAGTATGCAAAGCGCTGAATGTCCAAAATAAACCAACTGACACAATGTGGCTAAGTCAATGTCCTTCCATTAAATCAAATTGGCCTGAATAATGTAAATTCAATTTACCAATTATCAATATCCTCCCCAGCTTCCTCATCAACCAAATGACTAAATGATGCACTGCCTCAATCGAATCTGCGTAGATGGGTGTATGAAGGAAAGCTTGCGTCTGCATATAATAAACTCTGAGTTGGTTTATGCCTGTTGATTGTGAGCATTTTGACGGATCTTTCAGGATCTCCACATATATTTGAGTTGATTCTATAGAAACAGACTTCAAATGAAAAGATTAAATCCTCATCTTTCTTCTGTCTATTTTTGTTTCTAACGTATCCGTTTTTTGAGTGAGCTGCCCTTCAAAAATAGATTGGTCTTGGCAGAATCGCACGTTTTGGTACCCAGTTCCGAGATTTTTGGAGGCTATGTGCCGTCAATGGCGCTCAAAGAGTTGGGGATGTCAGATTCGCCATTTGACTAAGATCATTGTTTTGGTAAGATGACAAAAATGTTGTCCCTTCTGCCCATACAGGTGTGCATTGTGAGGTGGATATTGATGAATGCGAAAGTAATCCCTGCCAGAACGGTGCCACATGCCAAGATGCTGCCAATTCCTACATATGCCATTGTCCAGAAGCAGAACCTGGCACCGAGCCGCTGGGCGGGCGTAACTGTGACGTTCTCCTGGTTGGCTGTCAGCAGCATCAATGTCAACACGACGGGTTCTGCATGCCTTTACTGACGGCATACGAGGAGCATAGCTACACGTGCCGGTGTGGGCCGGGTTGGACCGGAGAGCTCTGCAACACCTCCACCACCTTTTCTTTCAACACAGAGGGCTACGTTCACATGCAGTTGCCTGGTTCTAAAAATGGAGCGAGACAAGGTGGTGATGATTACAGCTATGGCCTCCACGTACAGCTTAGATTCAGAAGCACTTTGCCAGACATGCTTTTATATCATCGTGGTACCATGGAACACTTCATCTCCCTGCAGTTAATACAGGGTTCACTCCAGGCCTGGTTAAAATCTAGCAGATTGCTGCAAGTCATCTATCCAGGTCCAGTCAATGACGGAGAATGGTACAGAGTCACAGTGACTATGGAAGAGAGACTGATCATGGTTGTAGAAGGACCCGGCTGCGAGGAAGGATGCAGAGTGAAAAATCAAGTGTACAACCATCTGATCTTCTTCCAGTCAAATTCTTTCCAGCAGCTGTATGTAGGAGGAGCCCCAAAGGAATATTTGTCACTCACGTTGAGTGGGAGGGGCTTCATCGGCTGCATGGAAGACCTTCGAATCGACCATAAATTGCTACTGCCTCAGGATCTGATGAGAGAGGAGAACGTTGGTTTGGATTTAGGATGTGTGAAAGAAGATTTGTGCCATGATGACCCTTGTGGACAAACTGGGTTTTGCGTGGACATGTGGGTTGTGGCTAAATGCCAGTGCCACCGGCCATACTATGGAGAATCCTGTGAAAGAGGTGAGATTTTGTAGCACAAATCAACACTCCACACCTTTGCACAGTGGTTCTTAACTTTTTTGAGCCAAAGCTCTTTACAATTTTTTTTTTGTATTTTTTTTAACTAAAATATACTCAACGGAGGCCACATTATCTGTTGATAAAACACATTTTAAAAATCTTTTTTAAATCCTTTGTTGAGTCAAAAAAAGAAAACACAAAATTTGATAATGGATAAGGTTTCACAGCACACTGAATTCAGTTCTATAACTCATGGTGGACCAGTCTTCAGGACCAGAACTGTGGCACAGTTAGGTCTGTTTTAGGCACATTAGCTCCTCAAACAGACTCTATGAATGTGATTCTGCTCTGCACGTGCATGCTCCAGTATCATGAATTTGTTGAACCACTGTCTTTCTAGAATACCCATCGTGGACCTTTGGTCATGAGAACACGACAAGCTATGCTGCTTTCAACATCGCAGAAACCCATGGAGACAATTTCACCATCTCCTTTATATTGCGCTCCCTGAAAAAAAATGGCCTTCTTCTGCAGTTTCGCCGAGAGGAGAGATCCTACCTGACAATCTACCTGAAGGAAGCTACAGTTGCCATATATAGCCCTTACACCACTCTTCTCTCAGAAGCCAAGTTGGTAGCAGATGGAAAAAATAATTTGGTCACCATTAAAGTCAACTACGGCCATGTGTTCTTCCCCTTAGCGGGAAACCATCGTGCCATTGGGAATGTGAGCATCGAGGCAGGTGATGTTGTGTTTGTTGGCGGACTCCCCGAAGGTGAAAATGGGAACAAGTGGGGTGGAAAGTTTAAGGGATGCCTACAGGACATTCGACTGGACGACAAGCATTTGTCCATCGTGGATTATAAAGAAGAAGGCGAAATTTATGAGGCAACTGCACTGAGGAATGTTCTGCCAGGATGTCAAAGTGACGATACATGCAAGGTACTGTTAGAAAATGACACTTTAATGCAGTTTTAATGCAAAACCTCGGCTTAAGTTTCCGAATTGTGGAGCAGTGTTTCTGTGCACTCTTGCAGTTGGGCTTTGCCTCAACCTAACTGACATTGATCTGGTGGTTGTGAATCCCTTTGATCTGTTTGTTATCTCCTAATCTCCCCTGCAGCACGTTTTGGCCCACCGCAGTCATCTTGGGTTAGAGATCCTGCGAGTGAGCGTCTAATCCTAGGTACCTGTCTTTGTCTGTGCACAGGATGAGCCGTGCCTCAATGGAGGAAAGTGTCTGATCACCTGGAATGATTTCAAGTGTGACTGTTCCATCAACTTCTCCGGACGGCTTTGCGAGAAACGTTTGTGGTGTGTGGAAAATCCTTGCTTTGAAGGAGGCCGGTGCGTCGAGCTTTGGGACGGTTACGAGTGTGAGTAGTCATTTGTTACGAGCGTCCCTCAAGATGAAAGTCACCTGAGGTTGCAGAAGGGTCATTTTGCAGTCACTGGTTAAGTAGAGCTACAAATTGGATAACATTAACTGCACATAGAGACAAGGATTTGAACTTGAGTTTCTTTTGCGTTTCAGCTCTGATGTCGAGAGTTTCGAAACAATGTTATATAAAAAAAAAAACTTCCTACAGGATAATGATACCGGAACCACTTATTTTATTTTGTATTTTTGGGGCAGCCCGGCGGTTAGAACATGTGTGGCACGGTTCCGAGGTCATGGGATCAAACCTTCCTGTGTGGAGTTTGCATGTTCTCCCCGTGCTTGCGTGGGTTCACTCTGGTTTAGTCCCACATTCCAAAAGCATGCATGTCAGGTTAATTGGCCGGTCCAAATTGTCCCTAGGGGTGAATGAGCGAGTGAGTTGTCTGTCTCTGTGTGCCCTGCGACTGGCTGGCAACCAGTTCAGGGTGTTCCCTGCCCACTGCCCGAAGATGGCTGGGATGGACTCCAGCACCCCCTTGACCCTACTGAGGATAATTGGTGCAAATAATGGATGGATATTTTGTATTTTCTTTAATTTTTTTTTTGATGGCATTTTATCTTTTTTTATATAAAAAAACACACTTAAACTAGTCACAATTGTCTCATGTAATAGATGTTAGTGATTTTAATTTTTTTGTATGTGTAATGCGTGTGCGTGTGTGTTTGTGTGTATTTGTGCTCTTTATTATAATTCTTCATGGATTTAGTGCGTATTTCTGACCAAAAGCTGACTCAAGTAGTCAGGAAACCAGCAGAGGTGAGAGGCTGATGAAGCAGTTTGACTCTATCCCCATCAATTCAGCGTTTCGGAAAAGGCACAAAAAATAAATAAAGACAGAACAAAGCAAATAAAAAACATTATTATAAAATATAAAAAGGCACAAGGGAGGCTGAGGTTGTGAGTCTAGCATGCATGATGTCTTCCAAAATTAGAAAAATACATACGCTTAGCAAAACAACCTATCATCTGCCATATAAGAATGTTGCCTACATAAGTATGAATGTCATCATTTTACCAGAAAAGAAGCTAAAATCGTTTAACTCGAAAAATACCACTAATAATGTAAATGTTTCTTTTTTGCAGTGGGTTGAGCGAGGGGGCTGGGAATCCCCTCCTCTGAATCAATCTCCCAAAATATATATATATGTATATATACAACTGCTACTCCATCAACAGTATTTTTTCAAAAAATGATGAAAACTAACTTTTACTGTTATTAACTATAACTATTTGGAAATTGGGAGATACTGTACAATTAGAAAGGGAACAGCAAAAATCATTTAAAAATATGTAATTGTGCCCGTAAAAAAATCACATCATAATGCATTTTTCTACTTCGGGACTGTAGCATTATCCATCCATCCATCCATTATCTGCACCGCTTATTCTCAGTAGGGTCACGGGGGTGCTGGAGCCCATCCCAGCTATCTTCAGGCAGTGGGCAGGGGACACTCTGAACAGGTTGCCAGCCAGTCGCAAGGCACACAGACAGGGACTATTCACTCGCTCATTCACACCTAGAGACAATTTGGACCGGCCAATTAACATGACATGCAATGTTTTTGGCATATGGGAGGAAACCGGAGTTCCTGGAAGAAACCCACGCAAGCACGGGGAAACATACAAACTCCACACAGGAGGTTTGATCTCAAGACCTCACAACTGTGCCGCACACGCGCTAACCACTGCGCCGCCATGCTGCCTCCCTGCCAATTAACCTGACATGCATATTTTTGGAATGTGGGAGGAAACCAGAGTGCCTGGAGGAAAGCCACGCAAGCATTGGGAGAACATACAAATTCCGCACAGGAAGGCTGGTCGCTAAATTTGAACCCATGACATCAGAACTGTGCTGCCGACGTGCTAACCCCTCAGCTGCAGTGTTATGCTACATGCGTGCAAAATAATCTAAAAAAAATAAATCAGTGAATACAATTTATGCCCATTTGTGGGCTTTCTTTATAAAAAAAATAAAATGAAAAGCTGTGTTGTGGATATGCGTTGTGAAAACTCCAGAATACATCTATTAAAAAAGATGCACTCAAGGCAAGTCACATTTATTTGTATCGCCCTTAGGAAATAGCCTAGTTATACCATAAACTAAAAGTGAATTTGTTTGTCAAGCCAGTGATTTCACCGCACCTGAAATTCCTTATTTTTGCATCCCACAGGTTTGACAGAAGCCATTTTCGAGAACAATGCTCTCGTGTATTTTGCCAACAACACCCTACCGAGCCCAATTACAAACATCACGGTGGACATCAGAACACGGGACAACAACGGTATCTTGCTGCGGGCTGAGAACCAAGCCGAGATCTTTTGTCTGGGTCTTCTGAATTCCACCCTTCTCGTCAAAATGGACACAGGGAATAGTGCGGACCTGCTGGCTTTTACCAGTGACAGAGTCATTGCAGACGGAGCATGGCATCACATCCATCTGAGTATGATGGACCCTGCAACTTCAGAGTCCCGATGGCGTCTCACCGTCGATGGACAGACGGCCGGCTGTAGCCTTGAAGTTGGCGGCACCCTCAACTTCCTTAACGATACGCAAATTTGGCTGGCGGAGAAGTATTCTGGATGTTTGGGGGAAATTAGAATCGGTGGAACCTACCTACCCATTTTCAGCTCACCTGATGCCCCTCAGATGAGTCGTTTCTCCAGACTGAGTGGACAAGAGCCAATCTTGGGGTGCCAGGGTGCCCCGGTGTGTGACCCTCAGCCGTGTTTCAATGACGGAGTATGCCAGGATCACTTTAATGAGTTCAACTGTAGCTGCAACCCAGGGTGGGAAGGCGAACTGTGTGAAGCCGAGATAAATGAATGCTCATCCGGGCCTTGCGTCTATGGGACATGTCGAGATCTTCTGGCAGACTACCAATGTGACTGCGAGGCTGGATATATTGGGAGGAACTGTCAAGAAGAAGTAGATAACTGTCTGGAGTTTCACTGCTTGAATGAAGGAACTTGTGTGGAAACTATGTTGACCAATACTTGTTTATGTCCACCTGGATACGCGGGAAAACGCTGTCAGTAAGTTCTTCCTCTTTCTCTTGCATCTATCTTCACGCCAAGCTCCGAACATCTATGTGCACGTGCCAACCTTTTAAGATTAAAAAGCAGTAGATGTGATAGCGCCCTCTATTGTCATGCGCAGTAAACAATTCATCTGCAGAATAATACAAAACCAAAAAAGCATGTTTTATATATGTTTAAAACCAGAAGTGGCAAACCTTTTACCAAACAGAATTGTAACGTGTAATGTGACTTAGTCTTGCTTAAAAGTAAAGTATCCGTCTACTAAAATACTACTCTTAATTCAGGTTGTAGTTTTTTATTCAAACTTGAAAAAACGGTAGATATTCAAAAATTAATTGGTAGACTTTTTAAAGTGGAGAAAAGAGCAAAGCTGTAGTGTTAGGTATGTGTTTGGGGTTTGGGGTATGCTTTAATGGGTTGTATCCTGGTGCTCCGGTAATCTTACAAATTTCATAATAACCATGCATGTTAGTATTATCGGGATGTTGAAAGACTTTTGTTTTATTTTTTAATTAATCTATGCCCAGTGAACTATTTTTGCAAGTAATTACCCCCCTTACCAGTGTGTAAGAGAGGATCATTAAATTTGAATACTAATAGAGGATCATTGACATTAAGTACTGAGAGAGAGAGGAGAGAAGAGAGAGTACTGTGAGAGAAGAGTGAGATAGAGAGATAGAGATAGAGAGAGAGACACGCAGCCAGACACAGAGAGACACACAGAGAGTGTGAGACAGAGAGACAGAGAGAGTGTGAGACAAAGAGACAGAGAGAGTGTGAGACAGAGAGACAGAGAGGGACAGAGACACACAGCTACACAGAGACACACACTGACAAAGAGAGAGACACACGAGAGAGCGAACGAGAGAGAGACAGAGAGACACAGAGAAAGACACAGACAGAGAGAGAAAGAGAGAGGGGCGGGGGCAGAGAAAGACACAGACACACCGTGACACACACACAGAGAGAGAGAGAGAGAGAGAGAGAGAGAGACAGAGAGAGAGAGAGAGAGAGAGAGAGAGACAGAGAGAGAGACAGAGACAGAGACAGAGACAGAGAGACAGACACAGAGACACAGAGAGACAGAGAGACACAGAGAAAGAGACAGAGAAAGAGAGATAACAGAGAGAGAGAGACACACACAGAGAGACAGAGAGACAGACACAGAGACACAGAGACACAGAGACACAGAGACACAGAGAGACACAGAGAGAGAGACAGAGAGAGAGAGAGAGAGAGAGAGAGAGAGAGAGAGACACACACACACACACACAGACACAGAGAGAGACACAGAGGGACATAGAGAGAGAGAGAGAGAGAGAGAGACAGAGAGAGAGAGGGACTGAGACAGAGACAGACAGAGAGAGACAGAGAGAGAGAAAAAAAAACATTTCAATAAAAATAAAAATAAATGAAAAAAAAAAGATACAATAATACATTTTTCCTGAAAGATTTAAGTGAAAGCAAAAACTCACTCAGTTACATGCAAAGTGCATTCAATATCCTTTAATCTTCTGTTCAACAGCGTCTATGTACAACTCGTGCTGGCTGCACTAGCATTAATTTCTTATTCATGCAGGGACCAAAAACTATTGTCTTTTGGGCCCCGGCCCTAGAGTACCCTCTCTGTTCCTAATCGTGTACTCAGTGAAGTCTTTGAGAACAAATAAACAACAATGATCACGCTTTGCAAGAATGCCAAAAAGCTACCGTCAAGTAAAAAACCTCTAACGTTCTATTTTTGGTCCTTCTTTTCAGTCTTAATTTATCATCATGATTATCTCAGGCATATTTTAGTGAGGTGGATGGGCAAACTATTACTACATTTTAATCCTGCTCTCCAACCCAAACAGGTCAAAATATGTCAATAAAGTACTACGGATGGAAATATGTTTTTTGGTGCCAACGTTGTCCCCAATATCCCTTTCTGTGTGTACAAAAAAAATACTTAAATGCTTAAAACTGGGAACTCATATATTATTTTGCTTTCATTCTGAAAAGATAAAGAAATACAATAGAAATGCTACAAAAATGATACTACAGGAATACTATATAAAAAAACAATACTACAGAAATATTACCCTAAAAATGATACAAAAGTACTACTACATAATATGACAGAAATACCAAAGAAATACAACAAAACAACTCACTATCGAAATATGACAGAAATACGACAAAAATTCAACTACAGTAATATAACAAAAATATTACAGATTGACTACAAATGATCTACAATGAAAATACTACAAAAATAATACAGAATTACTACAGAAATACTACAAAAATACTTATGTGGAAATACAAGAAAAAGGATTTTGCAGAAATACAAAACAACTACGACAAACATAGAACAACAATATCACTACAAAGATACTAAAAAATACAACAAAAATCAAACTGCAGAAATACTAAAAGAATACTAAAAACTACAGTAATACGACAAAACGCAGTAATACGACAAAACAAAATATCATATTTAGTGCTTAAAACGGTAACCCGAAATATATTGTTTTGCTTCAATTGTGAGTGTTTCAATAATCTATTTAAAAACAAATATAAATAAATATAACATGTGTATCTATTTATAAATGAGAATATTTGTATAGATCTTCAGGACTAATTGCTCGGCCATTTTCTCTTAACCCAAGACTGTCAGGACCAGAACAGAAACGGGACCCAATTGCGTTACGGTTCTCACAAGTTTTATTAAAGGAAAGAGGTAGGGCTGCGCCCACGATCCGGCGTTCGCTAAGCGCTGGAAACAGGTCGCTCTGAATGCGGAAGTGGATATTCCGTAGCGAGCGATGGCGGTGTCGGGAACGGAAAAACGGGACAGGAGAGCAAAAACGTGGTCGGGGTCAGAAGCGAGTCGTAGGCCAGGAAAGGAGAGTAGATATGGTCGGGGACAAAAAAAGGTCAAAAGCCGGGACGGGAGAACAGACGTGGTCAGGATCAAAACGAGTCGAAGCCGGGGGACAGACGGGGGCAAAAAACAGGTGAAATGAAATGAAAATGAAATGAAATGAAATGATCTGCATTTTATATAGCGCTTTTCAAGTCAATGACTTCTCAAAGCGCTTTACAATGTGCTCCACATTTCCCAATAGCGGCCTTGCAGCCATGTAAGGCGCTAACCTGCTTATTGGGGGTAGTAGGGGTTCAGTGTCTTACCCAAGGACACTTCGACATGTAACACGGAGGAGCCGGGATTCGAACTGGGATCCCTTGATCCCAAGACGAGCGCTCTACCTCCTGAGCTACTACGTCGAAAAAGGCTTGCCTAGTGTTAACTGAGATTCGCAGAAGGACTGACAAAATGGGACAGATAGGAGAGGGTTTAAATAGGGACAGGGAGCCAATCAGAGTCCGAGGCAGTTGGCGCCACAGGGGCGGGCACCGGTGATTCACATCGGTAATCATGACAAATACCCCACACAGTTGGCCACCCCAGTTTTGGATAGAAGATATTGTAAAAACGGAATTGTCCTCAAATAATTGTGTCCGTTTTCAGTTTTAAGCTGGGATACTGTGAAACTTTTTACTGTCTATTTTATCCTTTTTTTTGTTGAATTCATTGGATGCATGGATCTCAAAGAATTTTGAGTCACAGAACAGTGTTGGAGTTATTGGAGCTCAGTAGCCTAGATGGTAAGACGCCCGCTTTGAGACTGGGAGGTCGGTGGTTCGAGCCCCGGCCGAGTCATTCCTAAGACTTAAAAAGTGGTCGACGGCGCCCTCTGTTGGCTGCGGCTGCATCGGCTCGCTACAACGGGTCAGGTGCAATCGACATTTCGTTCTGTGTACATTGTTACACAGAATGACAATACAAGGAAATTATTATTATTATTATTTGCATACTATTTCTTTGCCCAACAGGCGTCGATTCCCCCCAGCGGCATGCGATGCCAAAACCGAGTGCCTTAACGGAGGGGTTTGCATTTGGGGGGACACCGGGGGCAACTGCACCTGCAAACCGGGTTACACCGGTGCCAGGTGAGTCCTACTCATATCCTGCACACTTGCGTTAAAGCTTGTCAGGTCAGGTTGGTTTATTAAAGGTGCCGGCGAAGGTGTTTGTCAGATCCTGTTGATTTAAAACCCCGTTGATGTCTTTCAGGTGCCAGACAGAAATAGACGAGTGTGAATCCAGTCCTTGTCTTAATGGCGCCACTTGTCTAGACAGACTCAACCACTTCCAGTGCGTTTGTGTGCCAGGCTATAGCGGCTCATTGTGTGAAGCCAATGTAAGTGAAAATAGAACCTTTACATCAATTCAGTTGACTAATTGTGGATTAGTTCCTGCCGTATAAGCAGGAGAATACAGGTTATTCTCTTGCTTACTCAACACTTCACCTTAGCTCAGACACAACACATACAAACAAACAGAAAGTCAAGTCATGTTTATTTGTAGAAGCAGTGTCTGAAACTCATGACAAAAAGTTACTAGACACCAGGGCAGACAACTCTGAAAAGTTACCCTTTTCACAACTTGAAACACAATAAGATGACTAATCGCAAAAAATCCATTGTTGCTAAGTATTAAGTACAGTGGAACCTCGATTCTCGACCATAATCCGTTCCAGAACCCTGTTCGAAAACCGATTTGTTCGATCACCGAAATCATTTTTCCCATTAAAAAGAATGTAAATCGTTTTAATCCGTTCCAACACCCTGAATGTTTACCTTGAATGTTTAACGTAAACTGAAGCTAACCCAGGCAAATCGTACGTTCGCGTTATCGTAATCTTCCGTACGAAAGATTACGCTAACATGAACGTGTAAAAATAAAAAAATCAGGTCGTTTACAAGTCATTTAGCTCCCGGGTCTCCACAACAAGTGGTGAGCGGTTCATTGGAAAGGGGGCTCCGTTCCAACACCCTGAATGTTGGGCTCCGTTCCAACACCCTGAATGTTTACCTTGAATGTTTAACGTAAACAAAGCTAACCCAGGCTAATCGTACGTCCGCGTTATCGTAATCTTCCGTACGAAAGATTACGCTAACATGAACGTGTAAAAATTAAAAAAAAGGATAAAGAAAATAATTATGAATAGGATTTCTTACCTTTGTGGTGGTCAGCAGAAGGCGCAGGTGGACCGTGGGGTATGCCCTAGCAAGATCAGACACTCGCACACCTCCTTCATATTTTGCTATTATTTCTTTCTTAAATGCAATAGTTGTACGCACTACTTTTCTTTTTTCCCCTGTAGCAACTTTGCTGCTTGCACTGACTTTCTTCGGAGGCATAATGGGGCTAAAACACTTCGTACACCTATAATAAAAGCGAAAGCAAAACAAAGCACGTCCGCACGCGATAACAGTTGGTCATGAAAAGAGCCCTCTACACCTGTACGCCACTCAGCATCGCACCCTAGCGTACACACTCATGCATTACCAGCATTCGAACTCCGATTTTTTGACCAAACAGCGAAGCAAGAATTTCCTGAAATTTTTGGTCGGACTCTGAGAGGCGTTCGAAAACCGAGGTTCCACTGTATTGATAATCAGAATATATAACAGAACAACACTTTAAAATTAATTTTATTGCAAATCTACTCATAACATTCATTGCATGTATATGACATCGCTGTTTTCCATCTGCCATCAGTATGCATCTGTATTTACTCATCTTCATTCATGCAATGTTTGCGTTGCGTCATCAGCTACTAGCCACGTGAACTCCTCTTTCCACGATGCTTTTAATGTACGTTTACGCTTTGTAGCGTCATCAATTTTGTTAGCTTCTTTTGAATCATTCTTCTGGGGCCGAGGTTTTGGCATGATTCCTAACCGATTATCCATTTTTCTTGTGTTCTCTGTGCGTCTACTTTGAAAAATGATATGCAAATGCACGACCTTATAACGCTCGGGAAAGTCCGGAAGCACTAAGTTATTCGATGCAGGCTTCTGATTGGCTGCGGGGTATGCAAATTGCCAAACAAAATTCAGAAATTTCCAAACCGAATGAAGATTTCGAAATCGAAAAAAAAAAAAACCCGGGAGATTTTTTTTTTCTTGAAAAAGTTGTCGGCCAAAGTTGTACGCCCGACGTAAAACTTGCAGACGTTATTTCAAACACTGGTATACCTCTTTATCACAAGAAGTCTCAAAGGGCTGCACAGACTATTACAGACTATGATTAAACCATCCCCTGATCTGAAACCTACATGAAGGCAAGGAAAATCTCAAAACCTTAGCATGAGGAAAATGAAACAATCTTAACGACCGTGAAGATCAAATTCACTTACAGAATTTACAGAATGCGTTGCGACATAAAGTTTCTTCCTGGGGGAATGACAGAAAATGAGAAGCACTGCTCTAGGCCAAAAAATGCATAAATATTTAAAATACAACATTGGAGCACTGTGACTTTCAGATAGCCTTGGCTATACTGTACTGCCTCCGCTTTTAAGGCCAACGCTGATTCGCTATATTTATCAGTTCCCCGACACCATTTAGGATGTAATCTAATTGTTTGGTGGAGAAATATTAGTAGATATTGTTCACAGTCTCAATGTTTTTGATGGGTTCTTCGTTCCCGAATTTGACCTTGAGTTACAGCTTGCTTATACAATGTGATGATAGTCTATAGCAGGGGTCAGCAACCTTTTTTGGTGTGGAGTGCCACTTTCAAATGTCCTTGTAAACCAGTGTGCCACACCAAGATTAATGACTTTCAAAACATTTTTTTCTATATCCAACAGAGCTGTCATTTTACACCAGTCCAAATATACAACATGGATTGACATTTTAACCGTATAACTCATTCATTTTCAACCCTTTTTGAACCAAGGTACACTTTTATTTATAAAAAAGTTCCGTGGCACACTGTCGAAAATGTTTGAAAATTAAGTCATGTCAAATATTTCACTGTACTACCGCATAAGCAGATAATTAGCATATAAAAAGAAGAAAATAATACTTAAAAAAAAAAGAATGACGTGCTTAATGTTTGATTTTTTACAGTGCAATCTCAAACAGCTTTGTTAAAGAAATGAAGTTATTAAATGTACTGTGCTACCTCAAAAGCAGATAATTAGTACATAAAAAGTATATAAAAATCAACTGCTACCTACTGATATGGATGACTATTACAGTTCCTCGTCTGAAGATAGCAAAAATACTGAATAATGGCCTGATTTTTTGGAAAGATAAAATTGGGCAAATTTCAGCGGGCACTCCGGTTTCCTCCCACATTCCAAAAACATGCATTTCAGGTGAATTGGCCGGTCCAAATTGTCCCTAGGTGTAACTGAGCGAGTGAGTTGTCTGTCCCCGTGTGCCCTGCGATTGGCTGGCAACCAGTCCAGGGTGTCCCCTGCCCACTGCCCTATGATTGCTGGGATGGGCTCCAGCATCCCCGCGACCCTACTGAGGATAAGCGGTGCAGCTGATGAGATGAGATGAGATGAGACTGGACAAGGTCTCAGGGCACACTAGTGTGCCCCGGCACACTGGTTGAAAAACACTTGTATAACTGACCAATTTATCTTCCACTATTCTTGTTTATCAATCAACGAAAAAAGGAATATGAATAACTAGTGGAAAGGCCTGTAGCCATCCATGACTTAAACTTTTTGCCACAAGAATTAACCAGAACCAACCATTTTTCATCAAGAACGAACTCCAATCAAAAAACAAGTGCTATGGACAGCTACCATACCATTCGTCAATGATATCTTGTTGCAGAAAATATCAAAACTTGAAATAACAGCAGCAAAGCAGAAGGCACGCACGCACGCACACACACACACACACACACACGCTTCTCTAAAATATTCACCATCAATAAATGGTTTTCTGTGCTTTGCTATGCAGTGAGCAATGGTATAGCTTGCTTCAGTGCTGGTGTTTTTAGCAGTGACAAATGTTTTCCAGGTCTCTGTTTGTTTGCCGTGCTTGGACACTGCGCGTTTTAATGTCTCCGCCATGTCAGATTCACCCTTGAATTCATGTTCATGTTTCGTCTCGTAATGACGTTAAACACTTGCTGTGCGAGGTACAACGCTCTTGAGGCATAATGCACAAAACAGCACGGTCATTTTTTGCATAAAGCCTCATTAGTCTGTCCACGCTGGCTGGAAAGAACGAGATGTTTTCGCCCGAGAAGCCGTCATGATTCGTTCATGTATCGCGCGCGTGTGTTTCGCTGGGTTAAAAAACGGATCTCTCCTCTGCGAATGCCGCACAAACACGCACTGACACACGGAGGGGCGCTAACGTAAAGCCTTTAGATAACATGGCGTGCAACTGAAAATGTCTAAATTTCTGGTAAAAATATAATCATTATTATTTTGCGGTGCGCTGGCCTGCCACTGGTTAACTCCTAGGAAGTCCCAGGATGCCGACCCCTGGTCTATAGTTTGCAATAGTCTGTGGTCTGTGCAGCCCTTTGAGACTCCTTGTGATTAATGGTGTCACAAATAAACATGACTTGACTTGATTGAGGTTTTGATTGTTTTCCATGCGCTCATGTAGGTCTTAGATCAGGGGATGGTGTAATAATAGTCTGTAGTTTGCAATAATCTGTGGTCTGTGCAGCCTTTTGAGACTCCTTGTGTTTAAGGTTGTCACAAATATACATGACTTGACTTTCTATATCCCTTTTAGTAATAAATCGCATTTGTTCTTGCAGAAAAAGGAGCAAAAGGAGCGTATCCCTTGGCTGGTGGTGACCATCCCCCTCATCACACTATGTGTACTACTAGCTATCCTGGTGATCTTCTTCCTTATCATGACCGCCCGGAAGAAGCGTCAGTCGGAGGGCACCTACAGTCCCAGCTCACAGGAGGTAGCTGGAGCCAGGTTGGAAATGGGCAGCGTCCTCAAAGTTCCCCCTGAGGAGAGGCTAATCTAAAACATCCTATGAGAGAGAGCAGAACTTCTTGGCTCTCAAGGGCCTTGTTGCCTATCCACAATGCCCCGGAAAAAACAAAATAGGGGGCATGTCTGATGGATCTAAAAGACTGAAACTTCATCTTGGGGAAACTACTGATGCTGAAGAGCCTCGTGTTGATAACGTCAAATCCCATAAGACTATTTGCATAGATGTCAAACGTCGCAAAGACAATCTCAGTGTTTAAAGAGATTGGACTCAAATTGAGACCACTATCATCATTTTCATCCTTAAAAACACTGATACATATATATATATATATATATATATATATATACATATATATATATATATTTTTTTTTTTTTGATACAAAATGGCACCTTCAAAACAGGTGCGTCCTGACCAACCCAATACTAAATAGAGCCTCAATTATTTATTACACATTATTAAAAAAATCAATGTGTTTCCCAACAATATATTTTCTCTCTATATATATACAGTCATGTAAAATACTGCTGTTTTTATACAATATTTGTACACCAATAGATTTTAACTGAGGTTTTAGACCAGCTGTGGGCAAACTATGGCCTGGGGGCCAGATTTTATTCCGGCCCGCCATGGAAACATGGTAAAACTATAATGAAAATATGTATAAAATGATAAAAATGAATATAACTAGCAAAAACGTGTTCATTTGGTACTAGTCATATCTCCAGTGCCCCTGAATGTCAAGAACCAGAACAGTATCAGGACCCAAACGTGTGACGTTACTCACACAAGCCTTTTATTTTACGGGGAATGGGGAATCATGCACGTTAGGCAGCAGTCTGGCGTGAAATGATAGGAAGCCAGAGGCCGACGAGATCGATACCAATTGCCCGAGTAGATTTCGGACGGATGGGGTCGATACCGGACAGGACGGATGGACAGGATTGATAATGAAAGAGCGTATCGAAAATAAACGGGACAAACTAGACAGGAATGAAAATTGGACAAAATAATAAACAGGAAAAAAATAGACGGAAACAAAACTGGAAACCGAAATTAAACAGGACAAAATAAACGGGACAATACCGGACAGGAAATACCAACAGGAACAGGACCGAGTCGAAACCCACGTCTTGCGGGGCAGAAGTTCGTTGACGTACTGACAAACAAAAAATGAGAGCACTGAGCTTATATAGACAGAAAGCCAATCTGTTAATAAGCCGCAGCTGGTGCCACACGGGCGGGGCCAATTGGGCGCCATGGCAACCTTGACACTGACATTCAAACACCATTGCCAATTGTTAGCATGTATTCGTTATTTTTATCATTTTTTTATAACGTACGGTAAAAAAACACGATTTTTAGTGTATAATACAATGGCGGATCAAGATAATCTCTGAAAAAAAACTTTTCCTGGGCCAAATTTTGACATGTGTTGTATGATATCTAACACGACCTAAACTAAAAATCTATTTATGAAAAACAAAAAAAACTACCATTTTGTTTAAAGGGACAGTGTGTCATATTAAGTGCCTCTTAGAGGTACAAATACATAATTCAGTGAAATACATAGCAAAATCAATACTATGTAGTCGCCGGCATGTTTGTCTGAAATCTTGTTGCTGCGCTGTGCTCGTTTGGCACTGTTTTTTGCTCGCATTAGACAATAATGCGCCATCTAGTGGTCAAATATTACACAATGTACCTTTAAATATCCCCTCGTGTAGCCCGTAGAGCGTGTTCTGCACGTCGTTTGATTTTCGAATGTCAGTGAAGGCATCGCGCCGCTAAGCTTCTGCATCTGAGTCCCGTGATTTGGACTCCAACTGCTTAATTTTTCCCTCTCTGGGTTCTCTTTTTAGCCGCTCCAGTGAGTTTTTGTTAGTTACTCCTACTTATTTTCTGAGGTTTGCCTGCTTACTCAAAAACATAACTGTAAATAGACATAATTACACACATGGTCTTAACCGTATTAATTCTCTATAAAGTGAGCTGACAAACCTTTTATATCATTTTTCATGCTACTCTGGTTTGGTGGGCAAACTACGCCCCATGGGCCGCATGCGGCCAGTCAGGCTTTTTAATCTATCCCACCCGATGTTGATGATATCATGATAATATGTATACAAGTGTCCCCAATATTCAAATATCTCATCTCATCTCATCTCATCAGCTGTACCGCTTATCCTCATTAGGGTCGCGGGGGGCTGGAGCCAATCCCAGCCATCTCCGGGCAGTGGGCAGGGGACACCCTGAACTGGTTGCCAGCCAATCGCAGGGCACACGGGGACAGACAACTCACTCGCTCATTCACACCTAGGGACAATTTGGACTGGCCAATTCACCTGAAATGCATGTTTTTGGACTGTGGGAGGAAACCGGAGTGCCCGGAGGAAACCCACGCAAGCACGGGGAGAACATACAAACTCCGCACAGGAAGTCTGGAGCTGGATTTGAACCCACGCGGGAGGTTCCCATGACATGAACTGTGCCGCACATGCGCTAACCACTGCGCCGCCGTGCTGCCCATATTTAAATATCCCACTCCATTTTTCTTTCCTTTGACTCAACACGGTCATTATTTGAATCGAGACTGAAGTGACACTGGATTTTGTCTTCTGTTGCAAAACGTTTTTTAAAATGAAAATGTGAAATTTGATCATGTCAATCAAATTGACATGACTTTAAGGGACAGTCTTTATTGTCTGACCACTAGATGTCACTGTATTATATCGAGGAACAGAAAACGGGTGATTAAAAAGCACAATGACTCCACGTAACCAAAATAGACAATTTTACTTCATCTCTTTAGCTGTACCGCTTATCCTCATTAGGGCCGCGGGGGGGCTGGAGCCCATCCGAGCCATCTCCGGGCAGTGGGCAGGGGACACCCTGAACTGGTTGCCAGCCAATCGCAGTTTTGAGACAATTTTACTTATCTCATCTCATCTCATCTCATTAGCCGTACCGCTTATCCTCATTAGGGTCGCGGGGGGGCTGGAGCCCATCCCAGCCATCTCCGGGCAGTGGGCAGGGGACACCCTGAACTGGTTGCCAGCCAATCGCAGGGCACACAGGGACAGACAACTCATTCGCTCATAATCTCTTATTTTCTTGAGGTTTTTTGGTACCCATAGAAGCAAGATGGTGCATAATTATCTCAGCTCCTTCCATGTGAAGCTTATATTATGTCAAATAAATGCAAATTTCCCAACCTATTATTTTAAAAAAAAGCACATTATATGATTTGATTTGTTTTTATTATTGTTTTTTTTTAAATGAAGTTATTTTTTCTACCATTAGGAGCTGCTAGATAATATAAACTTTCCCTTTAAACCTTTAAATGAGTGGACTGCAGGACCCCAAGCTAACCTATTTAAAAGCCGTGAGACAAATCAAATGTATTGATTGTAAGGATTATGCAATTTAAACAAGCAGTCGTACCATTTTTAACAAACTCTTCATGCAAACACCTTCAATAAAAAAGTTAAACTACCGAGCTATATGTACAGTATTTTAAAACCCACTAAAATCCTTCTCATATTGACTTCGCTATATCTATGTTTTGCCATGTCTAAAGAAACGTTTCCGGTCTTCTTCTGTGGTGTTAAATAGCGCGTGTCAACTCACATTTGCAGGTTATTATCGCCATCTACTGTTAGGGAGTGTAAATGACCTTCAGTTTATTTTTTCTTAGCATTATTTTCCCATGGCGAAGGCCCTTGACTCACTGAAAATAAGACCGGGACCCTCGTTGGGGTCGCAACCCAACCAGTTGTTAAACACTGTTTTATATAATCAAACACTTATTTACAGTGTTTGTATCTTTAAATATGTCTCTGAACTAGAATTTGTGAAATTAATGAAGAAAAGTCCACTGACTCAAAGTATTGTAAAAAAAACTGCTGTAACATGACTGCACTTATGGAGTCTTCATGTTTGTAAATATGATTTCAGTTTTTTTTGTGTGTGTGTGTTCTATGTAATATATTTCCTGTCTTGTTTAAATAATGTATCGATTAACTCATTATAGAGATCTAGCATAGTCTCATCTCACTGCCATTGAACAAAGAGCAGAATTCAGTACGTTTCTGTCAGGACCAGAATGGAAACAGGACCCAATTGCGTAACGTTTACCACAAGTTTTATTGAAAGAAAGCCCTTTTTTGCCTGGACCGTTTTTTGCTCCTGTTTGTCTCCCGCAATGATCTTTTTTGATCTCGACCACGTCTGCTCTCCCGTCCCAAATAACGATCCGTTTTCTATCTCGACCATGTCTACTCTCCTCTCCTGGCTTTTGACTTGTTTCCGATCCCGACCACTTTTTTGCTCTATTATCCTGGCTACAAACCTGTTTTTACCGCTCCCGACACCACCATCACTCACAAGTTTTATTCAAGGAAAGAGGAAGGGCTGCGCCCACGATCCGACGTTTGTTAGGCGCGGGAAGAAAGTAGCTCTCGTACTAAATTTATGATCCGAACACAGAAGTGGATCTTCCATAGTGAGCGATGGCGGTGTCAAAGACCGAAAAACAGGTCCATAGCAGGGACAGGAGAGCAAAAACGTCATCGGGTTCAGTAACAGGTCGTAAGCCAGTACGGGAGAGCAGACGTGGTCAGAATCAAAACGGGTCGTAGCTGGAGACAGACGGGAGCAAATCGGGACAGGTGGGAGTCAGGGTTGAAAAAGCTTGCCTACTGTTAACTCAGGTTTGCAGACAGACTGACAAAAGGGGGCAGATAGGAGTGAGTTCAAATAGGGACAGGGAGCCAATCAGAGTCCGAGGCAGTTGCCGCCAAAGGAGCGGGCACAGGTGTTTCACATCGGTAATCATGACAGTTTCATTCTTTATCAGGAAGTATAACTATTGGAAATTGAATAATAGGAATATTTGCATCAAGTTGGTTTACTTTATACACTGTATAGTTTTTTTCCAGACTAAAGTGAATTATTTACAAAGATACATCAATGAGAAAATATTAAATAATATGGTTTTCATTTTTAATATAATCAGAAAATTACTGGTAATTAATACAAAAATCACAGCTATTGGATTGATAGTTTCTGCTTGGTCCAAACTACACCCTTGGGGCCATTTGTGGCCCACCCAGCATATTCTAAAAAAAGTTTGTCTTAATAATTCCTAATTTTTTTGTATTTGGCTCTCCGACAATGTTAAGATATATTTCCTCTAACTATAGCAACAGTATCTCTTGGAGTCAGCAATATAAACAGTCTTTTGCCATTTGCTTACAATTATGAACACGGAAGATTACTGAATATACATTGGGACAGACCCAAGATCCAAATTGTCAAGAACCAGAAAAGGATCAGGACCCAAACGCGTGACGTTCTCAAACAATAGGGATTCATGCAAGTTAGGCAGCGGTCTGGCGTGGAAAGACTGGAAGCCAGAGACTGACACTAATTGCCTGAGCAGATATCGGACGGATGGGGTCAATACCGGACAGGAAGGGACAGACAGGATTGATATTGAAACAGGATATCGTAATTAAATAGGACAAACTAGAAGGGAACACAAACTGGGGAGAATAATAAACAGGACAAAAATAAACGGGAACCAAACTGAAAATCGATACCCGATACTGGAGACTGGAGTCAGAATCAGACAGAACGAGACAGCAGGAAGACAAACTAGTTAGAGGAATGAAAACTGGAGAGAATAATAAACAGGACAAAAATAGACGGGAACTGAACTGAAAACCGATATTAAGCAGGACAAAATAAACGGGAACAATACCGTACCGCAAATACCAACAGCGAACAGGACCGAGTCGGAACCCACGTCTTGCGGGGCAGAGGTTCGTTGACGGACTGACCAACGGAGGGTGAGAACTCTGAACTTAAATAGAAGGAAAGCCAATCTGTCAACGAGCCGCAGCTGGCGCCACATGGGCGGGCCAATTGGGCGCCATGGCAACCGTGACATAAATTTGCTTTCCCCATGTGTATTTTTTAATGCTGAAATATTTTCATAAAAACATTATCGGGAGTAAAACACGACGCATACTTAAAATGCAAAACTACTCAACTTTTTTTAAATCCAATAAATGTTTTCATCCAGGTGCTGTGTTGTTATGTTTTGTCCGTGTTCTTCTACTATACACTAAATTGTAACGTTTACTTATGTCGACTCTACGAAAGTATTGTGATTATGTAGTTTCCAGAAATCTGCAGGTCTGTTTTGTATATGATGAGATGCACATTGTGCCTTCTGTGATCTCTTTTTTTTTTTAATTTATTCCCATTTTGACATCAGACAAGAAGATGGCTAACCATCGGTTTAATACAAAAACCAGGAATATGTGATTGGTCTTTTTTGTACCTTGAGGTAGTGCTATTCCACTGGAGTTGTCTCATCTGTGTTGTACAATTTATAATTACAATCTAAAGTATTCTATTTTGATTCCATGTTGTGCTACTTGTGAATTTGTGTTGCACATTTTAAGGGTTAAAACACCGCACCGACTACTTGTGTGAACCTGGTAAAAAAAATCTACTTTCATCCAGATTTACCATTTCAAAAACTGTCTGCTTCAATGTGACCAGAATTGACCAGAAATGATCGATCCCAAACATAATTTTGTCAAACTGTATGTATATTTTGAGTTTTTTTCCCTTTTTTTGTGAACAGAATTCGATGTTTGCGACACACTGTTGAAGGAATAATAAAATTCAATTTAAAAAAAGAACTGTGATTGACATATCTATTTGCTTTTGGACCGTTAATATTTGAAAAACCAAGTTTTTCTGCTACGGATTCCAAATTTAATAATAACTATCATGCAAAAATGAAATCCGGCTTATAAAAGAGGTAACTTAAATCTCTTGATCGAATCATTACCAATCCTGATTTATTATGCACAATAAAAAGCTTAAAAATAAATCGTGGGACAACAAATGCATGGGGTTGGTTAACATTTCACATAGACTCAGCTTAAAAAAAAAATGTCAAGGGCTCTCTCGGGATGGTACAGAATCCCAATGCAGAATCACATATTGGTAGAATCAAACGGTTTTCATTTATTAGGATCACACGGAAAGACAGGCGGCGAGGCAACAGTATCCAGAGCACCAGAAGCAAACAAGTTTTACCAAACAAACAGTGGAAAGGTAATGAGGTCCAGTGAGTCCCAGTAGACCACAAAGCTACCAGTCCAAAGGTACGTCAGGCGGTATTTGTAGCTTGGGAGGTCAGGCAGGGCTTCGGTCTACTGAGTAGAAGAAGCGCAGTGACATGGGTGTTCTGAACATGATGAGAAAGATAAGAAACTAGCAAGGAACCAGAGGAACAGAGTATTAATAAAAGAAAGAGGATGCGTTGTCATAGGTGGAAAAACCATGGAGGAACCAAGACAACTGAGAACAACTGTGAGGCTGAAAATTGAGCCTATAGATGAGTGACCAAATTGGGTAAAGTCAAGAAAGAGAAAGAGAGAGGGAGTGAGGGAAGAGTGTGAGAGAGAATGAGAGAGAGAGAGAGAGGGATAAAGAGAGAGAGAGAACAGCTCACAGGATCGGAGCGTGGTCAGGGGCAAAAATGGGTCAATAGCCGAGCGGGAGATCAGAATGTGGTCGGTGGTCAAAAACGGGTAGTTAGCCGGAGCAGGAGATCAGAGCGTGGTCAAATGGACAAAACGGGTCAATAGCTGGAGACAAACCGTAAATCAGGAACAGACGAGTAGGAAACGGATGAAGATGGGACCGACGGGAGCCAGAGTCAAAGTGCTTGCCTTGCGTATGCACAGGTTCGCTGACGGACTGACAAGGAGTGATTGGAGTACTGGGATTAAATAGGAGGGGAATCAATTAGGCAACTAGGAGCAGCTGGCGCGAAACCAGCAGGCACAGGTGAGTGCAATATGCAATAAGCTCTTCTCTTTCCGCATTTTGGGTTTTCTTCGGGCTCATTCCTGCAAATCAATTTTAACTGTTCAGGTTCAGGCTGGGTCGGGCTATAATACCATTAGGCCTGGGTCGGGTTGGGCTGGATTCTTTAAGCCCAATCTTTTTATGGCCCACTTTTAAACATGTAAAAATGACCGATGGCCTTAAAATGTATCCATCCTGTCAACTGTTATAAATAAACAAAAAACTGTCAATGATGGAGACTTGTTAGGTAATGTAACCTCTGAAGACATATATATATATATATATATATATATATATATATATATATGTATATATATATATATATATATATATATATATATATATATATATATATATATATATATATATATATATATATATATATATATATATATATATATATATATATATATATAAAATATGTAAAGGTTTATACAGTCTTGGTTAGCTTACATTAAACAACAAAAGACAGGCTTTAATTTGTTATACTATATCACCTCTTCTCTTCCTGAATTCGGGTTCGCTTCGGGCTCAGTTCTGCTAATCAAGTTAATTGGTCGGGTTCAGGCTGGGTCGGGCTACAATACTATCGGGCCTGCGTTACGTTGGGCTGAATTCCTTAAGCCCAATCTTACCTCTCACCCAGCTATAATTATGAAGTGTCCGCAAAGCAGAGTCCAATACCCTGTCATCATGTTAAAATCCATCATGAAGGCCAACAACATTTAGAAGTAGTGTCTTGGACTAAGCAGCACGGTGACGCAGTGGTTAAGCGCGTGTGCGGCACAGTTCTGAGGTCATGAGATAGAACCTCCTGTGTGGCGTTTGCATGTTCTCCCCGGGCACTCAGGTTTTCTCCCACATTCCAAAAACATGCATGTCAGGTTAATTGGCCGGTCCAAATTGTCCCTAGGTGTGAATAAGCGAGCGAATTGTCTGTCCCTGTGTGCCCTGCGATTGGCTGGCAATTCAGTTGAGGGTGTCCCCTGCCCACTGCCCGAAAATAGCCTGGATGGGCTCCAGCACCCCCACGACCCTACTGAGGATAAGCGGTGCAGATAATGGATGGATGGATGTCTTGGACTAAACTTAATTGTAGTCTCCCCTTCCATGGCGTACAAGTGCACCCCTCCCCTCCGCACGAACCCTCAGTTCCCCCTGACTGGCTAGCAAGTGGTCGGACTGACAGATGAGGCCTGTTCTCCTGTTAGCATCATGTCAAAAGGAAAGGAAGCCTCCAGGCGGCGTCAGCCATCAGTAGTGCCAGTTCCAGGTCTAATGAGGGAGACGGCTGCCTCGCCATTCACTCCCCCGTGTCAGGGGGTGACCGACAAATCAGCGGTGCATCACGGCCTCCCCTCCCCGATACAAATGATATGTTGACAAATGCAGATATTTCACTTTTAATTGACAGAGATGATTCGGCTGCCGGGGCTTCTGAAGAGACAAGACGCTTGCAACATTAGGGCTGGGGGAGAGAGTGAGAGATCTTAGTGAGGGAGATTATTTGAGAGAGAAAACGTTTTTGGAGTACGCCTGAGAAGGATTTCATATTTGTACAGAATGTCATTTTGTGTGTCCTACTTGTAGCTTTAAGTCCGGGTTTGGCATTAGAGGGGCATTCTTTATATTTGTCAGTACTCATCCAGACTTATTTAGAAATCCTTTGTTTTGATTTGTGTGTGTGTTCGCAGGGTTGGGTAGGGTTACTTTAACTGGATTACTTTCAATTACTTTTGGATGACTCCAATACCAAATATGCTGATAAAAGACAAAAGAAACTAAATATGAATAAAATTACTACATTTTGTGCAGGCTTGGGGAGTAACGGAATACATGGAACGGCAAAAATGATGTTGGCAAGTCAAGTCAAGTCAAGTCAAATTTATTTATATAGCCCTTAATCACAAAAATGTCTCAAAGGACTGCACAGGATTACAGTTACAAAATTACACAATTACCTGATCTTAAACCAGCAAACCAGCATGCGGGCAAGGAAAAACTCAAAAACCTCAGTGTGAGGAGAAAAGAGAAACCTTGAGAAAGGACCTCACATGTGGTAATCCCCCTTCCAGGATTGAACAGGGTGAATTACAATTAGCATTACTGTACACAGAATAGTAAACACTAGGTAAGATGTTGAAAATGTCCGGAAAGAGCATGACATCAACGACGACGCCAGCTGGTAAATGCAGGGGTTGACATGCTGCAGGTCAGACCCCGGTCCGTTGACCCATCCCAGATCATCCTTCTCCTTCGTATCAGCCAGGCAGGCCTCAGAAAAAGACAGGACAAAACAGAATACAAGGTGGGCATCAATCATATGCTTTGGAATAGAAGTGTGTCTTAAGCCTCAATTTAAAAACTTCCGTTGAGGTTGCAGATCTTATCTCCAGAGGCAGGGCGTTCCACAACACCGGGGCCCGGATGGAGAACGCTCTCGAGCCCGCAGACTTCTTGGCTCTCGGAGTCACAAGTAGACCGGCATTTTCCGAGCGCAGACTCTGTGCAGGAACATAGGGGGAAATCAAATCGGAGAGATAAGAGGGTGCAAGCCCATGCAAACATTTATATGTTAATAAGAGAACCTTAAAGTCACATCTTAAGTGGACTGGGAGCCAGTGCAAGTTGGCCAATACAGGTGTAATATGCTCAAACTTTTTAGTCTTAGTCAAAAGTCTAGCTGCCGCATTCTGAACCAGCTGCAAACTTTTAATGCTAGACATCGGGAGACCAGAAAGCAATACATTACAGTAATCAAGCCGAGAAGTAATAAACGCATGAATTAAAATCTCTGCATCTGATTGGGACAGCATTGAACGAATCTTCGCAATATTACGGAGGTGGTAGAAAGCTATTCTAGTAATATTTTTCACATGTAACTGAAACGACAGGTTAGGATCAAATATAACACCTAGATTTTTGACCGAGTCACTATGGGTGATATTACATTTGTCTAGGTTCAGGGTAATGTTTGAAAACAAATGACGACAGTGAGCTGGACCAATAATCAACATTTCAGCTGTTTGTATTTATTTTCATTTTGTTTCTGTCGCATTTTATGTTCGTTTTGCCGGAGATCAAAGAGATCAAAGCCAGGAGAGAAAGCTTACCACGTGTTGTGAGTCATCATTTTATTCATATTTAGTTTATTTTGTCGTTTATTAGCATATTTGGTATTGGAGTAATCCAAAAGTAATTGAAAGTAATCCAATTAAAGTAACCCTACCCAACCCTGTGTGTTCGTGTGTGTGAGTATTCGTACGTGACAAATACGCTACGAAACTGTCAGGACCAGAACGGAAACGTCACAATTGCGTAACGTTTACCAAAATTTTTATTGATAGAAAGAGGAAGGGCTGCGCCCATGATCCGGAATTCGCCGGACGCGGGAAGCAATTCGCTCTCAGATTCGGAGCAAGGGTGGTGTCAGGGACGAAAAAAACGGGTCGATAGCCGGGACTGGGAGAGCAAGGCATGGTCGGGGTCAGAAACGGGTCGTAAGTCGAGACGGGAGAGCAGAAATTGTAGGGATTAAAAAATGGGTCAAAGCCGGGAAATAGACGGGACCAAAAACAGGTGGGATTCAGGGTCGAAAAAAGCTTGCCTAGAGTAAACTGAGGTTCGCAGATGGACTGACAAGTCGAAAGCCAGAACGGGAGAGTAGATGTAGTTGGGGACAAAAAGAGGTTGTAAGCCGGGCTGGGAGAACAGACGTGGTCAGGAGCAAAACAGGTCGTAGCCGGAGACAGACGGGAGCAAAAATGGGACAGGTGGGAGTCAGGGTCAAAAAGTCTTGCCTAGTATACACTGAGGTTCGCAGACGGACTGACAAGAGGGGACAGACAGAACTGGGTTCAAATAGTGACAGGGAGCCAATCAGAACCCGCGGCAGTTGGCGCCAAATAAGCGGGCACAGGTGGATCACATCGGTAATCATGACAGTAACGGCTCGACCGATTTTCGTGAAAAATGACACAGTTGTACCTCAGGCTTCTGCGGGTGTCTTCAAAAAAGTATCTATCTATCTGTCTCTATCTATCTTTAGCTAGGTTTGGTATTAAGAAACCTTCAATAAATACCAACAAAATCAATAAACATCTGCTTTAGTATGCTCTGCAGCAGCATGTGGCCACGCAGCTCTTTAGCACCCCTAGTGGCTCCCTGGCACTTTTTCAACAGACCACGGCTCCAACAAGCTCGCCCAAGTAAAATCCCCGACAATTGGCCTTTCAATTAATCTGCAACTATGGTTAATTTTTTTTCTTTCGAGAAGAACCCTTTTTATTATTAGAATTATTTTATTTTTTTGCTAAATGACCCTAATCATTGAAAGGTTTTTGGTTTTGGGTTATAAAAATAATAATGATTTTATTCTAAATAAGTAAATCCCTTGGTATGAGCGCATATTGCACACAACGGAAATCAATGTGTAAACTAAATAATTGCTAAAAAAATCATTGTGCTCAAGGAAAGAAATTGTGAAAAAGAAAGTAAAATAATAATTCCATAAAAAATGCCTTTTGTTTGATGATTATTCTGCTACTATATAATATTTGTCATGATTACCGATGAGAATCACCTGTGCCCGCTCATTTGGCGCCAACCGCTGCGGGTTCTGATTGGCTCCCTGTCCCTATTTAAACCCTGTCCTGTCGTTCGCCTGTTGTCGGTCCGTCTGCGAACCTCTGTTTATACTAGGCAAGCCTTTTTCGACCCTGACTCCCGCCTGTCCCGTTTTTGCTCCTGTTTGTCTCTGGCTATGACTTGTTTTGATCCCAACCACGTCTGCTCTCCTGTCCAAGCTTTCGACACATTTTTGATCTCGACTACGTCTACTCTCCCGTCCTGGCTTACGACTCATTTTTGACCCTGGCCACGTTTTGCTTTCCCAGTCCCGGCCACCGACCAGTTTTTCCGTACCTGACATCGCCATCGCTCGCTATGGAAGATCCACTTCCATGTTCGGATCACAGTTAGAGTGCGAGAGCGACTTGCTTCCTGCGTCCAGCGAACACCGGATCGTGGGCGCAGTCCTTCCTCTTTTGTTCAATAAAACTTGTGGTAAATGTTACACAATTGGGTTCTGTTTTCTTTCTGGTCCTGACAAAATTAAAGGGATCCCTTGTGTATCGCGGATGTTAGGTTCCAAAATGAACCCATGATAGGCAAAATCCTTGAAGTAGAAACCTTTATTTTTTTTACTATTACTACACTCTTAAAAATGTTGTTATACTGTAAGTTTTACAGGCTTAAGCATTTGCTTGGCAAATAAAATACATATACATATTTTTTGTATTTATAACTACTGTACACTCAGATATAAATAGGCGAGGAGACGGTTTAGCCAATCAGATTGCAGAGTACAATGTCGCAAATCAGTTAAAAGTAAACTGCGTTATAGAAAAGGATTACCGTCCTTTTGTTTTGCTATTTAATCCAAAAATATATTTGTAAAGTAAAACTGAAAAAAATGCAAAAAACAATTATCCAACATTTTTTAATCTAAAATGAAAAAGAAAAATAATATAATCCATTTAGAAAATTAATATTTTTTTAAAAAAACGTTCTCCATTATTAATTATTATTATTATTAATTATCTATTTATTTGTTGGTTAGTTTTCCCAGATAAACTTGTGTCATTTATACAATATGATGTAAAATGAAATGAGTTCATCTACGTATTTTATTGGTTTTGTGACATACATTATTGAGATTACGATGATTATTGTCATACTTGCCAGCAATTATGATTATATTACATAATCTTTTTTTGTGTTTATGAAATCGTATTCTTTATTACTTTAGAGACAATTTTGATGTTTTAATAATCGTGCCTAAAAATTATCTTTCCTCTTTTGTTTATTTATAATCATAGTTCTCAAAATGGCCGTTAGAGGGCAGTCAAAAGCTGTCATCTATCACTGCTTGAGTCTATTTTTCAACGGTTTATACAGTACGGTTTGGTTTACTGTAATAATGACGCCAATTAAAGAATACTTATATCAATATATTCATCTAACCTAAACCTTAAATACCACTTTAAATACCAACATTTGAGAACCAATCATGAATGAATGAATGAAAACTTAATTTCGAACATTATAAAATAAAATAAAAACAGGAAAAAAACAATGACTCAATGGAAAAACAATGTGAACATAACATTTTCGAAAAGGGTAGTCAGAAGCAGACGCTTATTTTCCCTGCCCCTTCATCTTCCCTATTAATTACATTCTATAAACAGCTCCTCTTTTGTGTCTAGATACAACACAATCTCAAGTATACACACATTACATAGGTCGGATATCAATAATTATAATAATAACAATAGTCACATATTTTAGACACTAATCATTGTAGTACCCATTCCTCAACGTCATAATACCACTAGTCACCAAACATCACTGCGACACCAATGATAATAACAACAATAGCAATGATATTAATAATAAGTTATGATATAATAATAGCAACAATAACAACAAAGTTAACCATAGTTTTAAACGCTGAATTTCCAGTCTCCTGTATCACTAATATCCAATGTTCCCTGTAATTTTCCACGGGTCTGAGCGTTCACACAAAGTCGGTGAGCAACGCTTGAAACAACAGTGAGCAACAGCAATCCCAAGTGTAGCAACTAAGTCATTATCAAACATGTCCAAAACTTGACATCAAGTTATATTTGCTGAGTTTCCGGCAATGCAAAAAAAAATTAGTCGGTTGCACGATACACAACTGTATTTAATCACATTTTTTTTAGTGGAAGTACAATTTTGGCAACAAGATTGACTTGGTATAATTGGAAATTATTTGAATGCAACACAAACTTTTTCTTCTTTTTCCCTGTTTTTTTCCATTTTTTTAAATTCCTTTTAAAAAAATCTCATTGTGTTTATTTTTTCCTAGCTGTTACTTTTTTATTTTTGTTCTCTATTTACTTTTTTTCCTTTGTTTCTTTCTTTTCTTTTTTTTCTGGCTTTTTTTTCTGAAATGTTCCTTCTTTTTTCTTTTCCTTTTGTTTCTTTTTTTTTCTCAGCTTTTAACTCCTTTTTCATTTTGGTATTTTTTTCTTTTTTGTTCCATTCCCCCTTCCTTTAAATCATTTTGTGCATAATTTTACATAATATTTGGTCATATAGGAATGAAGGAAGCAAAAACAACCTGAAGAGCCGCTTAGGACCCGAAAGAGCCGGTTCCTTTTAGTGAGTCGAGCCGAAGAAGCCGGTTCTCGAAAAACTGCGCTGGATAGATTTTCTTGTGCGATGAGAATGTGCGGGCAGTGCGCGATTGCGCACGCGCGCAGTTTAGAGGGAACATTGCTCATATCCCATTTTCTTCATCTCTGTTTTGCGCCAGTAATGTTTTTTTTGTATTTAAATTTGAATGAATAGTTGGACATTGTATGATCTCGTCTTGTAAATTGTTCCAAAGTTTGACTCCGCACACAGACACACACGTACTTTTCCTGGTGGTTCTCACCTTTGGGATTTTGAATTTACTACAGCCCCTTAAGTTATAACTTCCCTCTTTCCGAATAAATAATTTTTGGATGTTTTCTGGCACTATGTTTTTGTTGACCTTAAATAGCAGTTTTGAAGTGAAACATTTTACTGAATCATCCAATTTTGATAATTTGGACTGCAGGAATAAAATATTAGTATGATCTCGATATCCTACCCTGTGTATGGTTCTAATTGCACGTTTTTGGAGGATAAAAAGGGGCTGTAGTGAACTTTTGTAATTAATGCCCCAGACTTCTGAAAAATATGTTAAGTACGGCAGAACGAGAGAACAATATAATAAATACAATGCATTATAGTTTAAAAGGAATTTGGCTTTATTAATTATTCAAATGCTTTTAGATACCTTAGTTTGTATGTGTCCGATGTGTGTTTTCCAGCTCAATTTATTGTCAATTGTGACCCCTAAAAACTTAATTTCTGATACAGTGCCTATTGCAGCACCATCCTTTTTTACTTCCAAATCTTGATTTGCCTTGCGATTACCAAAGAATATTACTTTGGTTTTATTTAAATTTAAAGATAATTTATTTATATCCATCCATACTTTTAGGTTAATTAATTCACTATTAATGCAGGTTACCAAATCGATATCATTTGAATTTAGGATTCATTATCTTTAGCAGAAGGGCAGAAGGCTTGGCGTGCTTTTTTTGACAGCAAATATCGCAAATGAGATTATACAATTGTTTTCTTAGTGTCAACTGAGCAAAAAATGCATGCCGGCAGATTTGTTGAAGAATATCTATTTGATGACTCAATATATCAAGTTAATGAATCAATATGCATTTCCCTTATACGGCTTTTTCATGTTTGTGCCACATAGTCCGGACAGACAAAAAGCCTTAACAACCCATTATGCAGGTTTGTGCGTGTGCAAGCCCACAGTCCTAGCGCTTATTAACCGAGCCGAGAGCAGCGGGATAAAGAACATCCTGGAAAACACGCCAAATGCAAATATGTTTGTCACTCTGACAGTATGTCTCAATTAAATCCTGAAAAATTGGTCCTCACCGCCAGCCTAGCCGACCTTCTCCTCCTACGCACATATGAAGATCGTTCTCACACTCTCTTTTATGTACACCGACAGATGAATGGAGTTTGGGGGAATACGTTACAGAAGTTGAAAGAAAGTATTTGACAAAACCTTGGGTGTGCGGATAAAGTGTTAAATTGGCGATGGTGAGATTGATTGCAGCCCACGCTAGCGTTTCTTGCTACTGTGACGACAATTGTGGAAGGTAACATCCAGATCCGACACGACGTTGCATAGCTCTTAAACAAGGCCCCGAAACACATCGATCCAAGGGACAGTTGTGCCCCTGGGTCGATATTGTGAGCCCTCTGGTAAGTTTTGGGGTGATGGAAAGGGAGATAGCATTTAATAAACGAATACAGGTACAAATTGACAAACAAGGGTTCACGAAACGTCCAGACAAAACCATACCAGACAAAGTCCAAATCAAAAGCAAGGACCAAAACCGGAAATGAAAAATCCAGGGAATAAAGTAACAAAGAAACCAGAAAAAAAAAAAAAAACCCGGTGTGGTGGTGGAAAAGAAATGAAAATGTCCATGGCCCAACCACGTGAGCTGATCAAAGTGTCCTTATAGGAGGGTGAAGGTGTTTCCAATAACCACACACCTGTGCCCAGTTCTAAACATGGTTGGCGCCCTCAGGTGGAATGAGGCTCAGTAGGCCTTAACAGTCCCCTCCTTAACGCATTCAATGCCATAACTTATAAGTATGTTTTCAAAAACATTGTCCCTGAGTCCCAAAACGTACATTAAAAAAAAAAAAAAAAAATCAGTGTGATAAATCACCATTAGGGCAGCACGGCGGCGCAGTGGTTAGCGCTTGTGCGGCAGAGTTCATGTCATGGGAACCCGTCGTGGGTTCAAATCCAGCTCCAGACTTCCTGTGCGGAGTTTGTATGTTCTCCCCGTACTTGCGTGGGTTTCCTCCGGGCACTCCGGTTTCCTCCCACGTTCCAAAAACATGCATTTCAGGTGAATTGGCCGGTCCAAATTGTCCCTAGGTGTGAATGAGCGAATGAGTTGTCTGTCCCTGTGTGCCCTGCGATTGGCTGGCAACCAGTTCAGGGTGTCCCCTGCCCACTGCCCGGAAATGGCTGGGATGGGCTCCAGCCCCCCCCCCCCGCGACCCTAATGAGGATAAGCGGTACGGCTAATGAGATGAGATGAGATGAAATCACCATTAGATAGCAGGAGTGGCTTTGATCAGATCTTTCTCCAAACAACTTCCTAGTGTTGCTTCAGGTATCCATATGACGAGTAGGCTTAGTGAAGCAGTGTGGTGAGAAAAGCAAAGATCTGTTTAAGTAGTTAATACTTTGTCAAGTTTAAACTCGAATAAACATTCAAAATAAGGAGACTAACCGTTAATGGATTTTTACTTGCAAGGAGGACAGGCGTGGAAGCCCTCAGATGAGGGGTTCAAACCTCCCTTCTGAAGCCCCCCATAACACCTTTTTTTACATCGTCAACATTTCGAAAAGCAGATCATCCCTAAGGAGGTGGAAATTAAAGAATACCAACATGATTTGACAATAGTGACGACGATGTAAATAGATTATAGTAGTCAAAACAAAGAAAATTGAGTCAAAATAACAAGCAACTGTGCACAACAAAAGTAGACAAAATAATCAACAGCCTTGGCAACCGCAAAATTTAGCAGCAGCACAGAAGCAATATATGACTGATTTACTTAAGACGCTTCAACAGGGCTTTTTTTTTTTCTTTATAAAAAACATGAAAAAGTGTCATGGTCGCTGTGGCGACCGGTCTGCCCCGCCCCCTGGTCACCAGCTGAAGCAGATCAGCTAATTGCATGGCTGCTATTTAAGGTTGGGTTGTGAGTATTGTGGGTGTTGGCTCATTATACCTTATCTGTTCTGTTATGCCTTGTCCTGTTTAGGTTAAGTCGGAGGAAACCTGTACCTGACCATTCTGAGTGTAAGAAAGTTTTTGTTCTGTTTTGTCCTGGAGTTTTTGGACAACTTTTATTTCGGTAAATAAAAGCTTTGATCGTACGCAATTGAGTTCTCCCTTCCTGCCTCCGTTCTGGTCCGGTCACCCCTTCCACCTCGGGACAAAAAGTCCCGGGCAGGGAGGGATAATGTTTCGTGCCCTGCACGATCATAATCGACATAGTGACCAAAATCGTGTAATAACGTCACCAGAAGCATCAGGCAATGAAATATTCTTGAAAACTTCATGCTTTATTTACAAATGTCAGTGTTGTTGTAATAAAATTTTAATTCTGTGAGCAAAGTGCCCTTGTGTTTGTGGTTTCAAAAATGCCCAAAATAAGACATTGAAGCAAAAGTTCTGTTTGAAATGCACACTTTTACAAAAAGCTGTTTTCCTGAGAGGCTTTCTCGGAAATGAGTATAGTGATACCTCTACTTCTGTCATGCGGGACGGAAGGAAAACTGAGATCACTTGCACTCGTTTCTTGGTTTTTATTGGAAGGAAGGAATGACAAGACGTGAATCTTCGATCCGTTGTTTGACGGATTGTCGAGACTTGACAGGAGGGTGAAGGCTTGGCGGGAATGGTCGTGGACAGGCGTAGTCGTCGTGTTGTTGGTTGGGGCTGGAGAAGAAGAGAGATCAAGAGTCAGGCGGGCAGGCGGGCAGGGCAGGTCGTAGGCAAATTCGGAAACGGGTCGGCAACGGAGATCAGGTAGAAAAACAGGAGGCAGGCAAAGAGTCGAAAGTACGGGCTTTCTGAGCAGATGGCAACAGATCGCATAGTACAATCGGACAAAGTGTTACCGGAAGCTGGGGATTTAAATGGACAGGGTGCGCCAATCAGCTGTCCTGGCTGTTGGCGCCAAATCCTGAACACAGGTGTTCCCGATCAGGGTGATTGTGACAACTTCCTAATATTTGAATATACGAAAGTTTCAGGTTACCGGGTACCTGAACGAGCAAATATATTGCCTCCAGTTACAAAAGCGTTTCAGGTTACGAGGTCAACATTACAGTAGAGTACACGCTGCCATTAGCCTTTCCCAGAATTTTCCGAATAATCTATTGCTTAAAATCTGCCTGGGGACCTAGTGCACATGCGTGCTAAAAGCATGCTCTTCGTGTCACTGTCACAGTTCAGAGTTCAGAGACGTTGAGGAGTAGGAGTTCCGGTAAGATGGCTGGGGAGGATGACACAGCTATCATTGAATCTGCCCAAATGATAGACTTTTTAGCAAACTTCCATGAAGTCTTGAAATTTGTGGAAAGGAATCACCCGGAAAAAGTGATTTTTTTGTCCTAAAAAAACAAACATTTCATTAAATAACAGATAAGATAAAGTTAAGTGTAACTTACTTTTATAAGATAAGCTTCAAAAGGTCCTCCTCCGTGTTAGAGAGTGGCTGAAAAAAAGTGATGCAACCATTTTCTCAACCGCATCAAGCCGTCTTATTCTACTTTCTTTTCGAAAGAAACGGCTCACCTCTTCTTTACACTTTACACCCACCATAATGAATGGATGCACAAGATATTAAACAATAAAAATCTTAAAGTTCTTAGCGTGCTAGAGATAGTATAGACATAGTATAGACAGTATAGAGAAGCGGTGTCAAAGAGGCGGCCCGGGGGCCGGATCAGGCCCGCTAAGGGATTGAATCCGGCCCGCGAGACGACGCTCAGAGAAGCGCAAGAGAAAAACGAGCTGCAGGTTGAAACAGGTCGACTTGATGTTGACAAAGCCAGGTGCCTCGAACAAAGACGGTGGACTTGTATTTCACTCTCTCTCTTTATCTTGCTCCTTTTTTCCCCCTCCCTTTTTCTCTCTCTCGCTGTCTCTCTCTTTCACTTTGTTTCTCTTTGTCTCTTTCTCTCTCTCTTTGTCTTTTTACCTTATTTTGCTATCTCTTCCATTTTTCCTTCTTTCTTTCTTGCCTCTTTCTCTGTCTCTTGCTTTCCCATTCTCTCCTTCTCCCATTCTCTCTTTCTCTCCTTCTTTTTTCTCTCCTTCTCTCTTTCTATTTCTCTTTGGATATCTTTATTTATCTCTCTTTTTTTCCCCCTCTCTCATTATTTGTCTTTATCTCTTGTTTCTCACGTTTCACGTTCTCTTTTTTTTTACTCTCTTGCTTTGTCCCACCCTCTTTTTCTCTCCTTCGCTTTGTCTTATTTCTTTCTCTCTTTCTTTCTCTCTAATCTACTAGTCCGGCCCCCGACAGATTGTTTGTTCTATCGTGTGGCCCCCGAGTTAAAATGAGTTTGACAACCCTGGTATAGAGTGTTTACACAAGAACTAGGAAGAGGAAGTGGATTTTTTTTTCTTCCAAGTGGATGCTTGTTGACCTTTCACAGTGCGACACGTCGGTAGCGGCCGAAATAAGCATTACAGTAATGTCCTGCACACAATACAATGTCTGGATATTTTTCGACATCCCGAATATTTTTTCGTATCTACCGTTTTTCGTAAGTCGAATGGTCGTGAGTAGGGGGAGCGTTTGTATTGATGTTTCTATTTTCCCGTTGTCATGTCATACGAGCTGCCGATAGCAGGTGTTTGATTTCAAACACGATGCTCCTGCTGTCATGGCCACCAGCGCACATTTGTGTAGGTGTGTGGTTCCTTCCCTTAGGGGACGTCAGCTGTTGTTTCCTGCCACAGATTATCCATCTCAATCAAGCAGTCGGATTGGCTGCATCCGATGGTACAAACACACACATGCGCGTTCAAACAGCCATTTTGTACCGTTACGTAACTCCACCCTCCATTAACTCACACCTGGGAACATCAGATACACTCTAGGTAAGCATTATGCAAGTCCATACCTGCTCTTGATTGTCTATTAAACAGCCACTGGAAAACACAATTATTCTTGCTATGATAAATCAAACCAGCTCGGTGGCCTTGGGGGTATGGTGCCCGCCCCGAGACTGGGAGGTTGTGGTTCAAGCCTCGGCCGAGTCATACCAAAGAAAAACATTGGTACCGTTGCCTCCCTGCTTGGGGTTCAGCATTAGGGGTTGGAATTGGGGGGTTTGGTCACCTAATGACTCTCAACACCTCAGCTGGGTTGAGCGAGGGGGCCGGGAATCCCCTCCTCTAAATCAATCTCCCAAAAAGAGTCAGAAATGACTCTAGCCACCTCCCACTAGGGGTATATGGCTCTGGTATATATGTATGTATGTATGTATGTATATGTATGATAAATCAGCAGCTTTTATTTCCCAATAAAAAATGTAAGTGCTTATATCACATACTGTAATTGTTGTATTTTATGAGGATTTTACCATGTGGATTGACACACACACACACACATATTACTAGGCTATAACACATGATGTTCCCAGTTCCTCAAATAATTTAAAGGAGCAATGTGTCATGATTACTGATGCGAGGCACCTGTGCCTGCTCCTTTGGCGCCAACTGCCTCAGACTCCGATTGGCTCCCGGTCGCTATTTAAACCCTCGTCTATCTGTCACCTGTTGTCAGTCCGTCTGCGAACCTCAGTGTTTACTCGGCAAGCTTTTTTCAACCCTGAGGCCCACCTGTTTTGGCTCCCGTCTGTTTCCCGGCTTTGACACGTTTTCTGATATCAACCATGTTTTTTTTCTCTCCTGTCCCGGCTACTGACCTGTTTTGTCTGCTCCCGACATCGCTCGCCACGGAAGTGCACCTTCCGCATTCAGAGCGACCTGCTCCTCGCGACCAGTGATCACCGGTGTCATGATTACTAACTCAGATCACCTGGAGCAATCATGTGGCGCCTGGGTGGGCGCCTTCTGATTGGCTGGCACTTCTCTCTTAAGCGCGCTGCGTCCAGAAAACAGTGCCAGAGTGTACATTTGTAACTCTGTGTGTTTCTCCTGATATCCCGTTCATTTAAGAACTCTGCTTCCCCGTTTCGGCCTGCCTCCGATCCGACCTGTTTCTGTCCCACGCTTCGATCTCCTCTCCAGCCCCGGTAAACACGACCTGCCTGACTTGCGCACTACGATTCCGGACTCGTTCCAAAGCTATTCCCCCGGCGCCACTGCTGACGTCTGACGGCCATCACGTCTCCAGCAAGCCCTGAACGCTTCCTTAATAAAACAACTAAAACGAATGCTCTGGGGTCCACTGGTCTGTTCTGGTTTCGTGATAACCGGATCCTGTGTGCAATCCTTTTCTTTCTTCCCAAATGAAACTGAGAGAATCATACGCAAGTGGGTCTTGTCTCTATTCTGGTCCTGACACAATGGTGCTATGATAAATAGTCTGGGTTTATATTCAATGAGCTACAAGAAAAAAAAAAGCTTAAGTTCAACATCTGTTTTTTAATTTTAGGAATGATTTTTAATAAATAAAAGGTAAAATTGAGAAAAAGAAGAACATTTGATGATGATTTTCATTCAACCAAATGTAAGGATCCAGCGTCCCACTGTCCTCCAGAGGGCGCCAACAGGCAAATGAAGTGGAGGACGCCATACTTGTTCCACATCACCCGCACCTGACTCTAATCAGGAACCCAGAATTTAAGGACAGTACCGGCAGCAAAAGCTGTCGGATCTTTGTTTGCTCCTCGGGTTCCCGATCTTCTGATCTTCTGAGTTTAACTGTCGTCAATCTATGCTGGACTTCTTGAAGTTTTCCAGTTGTGAGTGTTTTTTGTCACTTTTTAACCCCCCCTCCTTTGTTCAGAGCACCTTTTGTTACCTACCCTTGCGCCTAGATAAGGTCTTTTCAGTCAACTTGTCTGTCTGCGCTTGAAACTGCCTCCCCTGCCCACTGCCCGAAGATAGCTGGGATGGGCTCCAAAATCCTGCGACCCTACTGAAGATAGGGTGCAGATAATGGATGGATGGATGGATAAATCATTTCATAAATTTTCCCTGAAATTGACTAAAAAGTAGTCCTAGGCCCAGATGTGCACTGATCAAGTTTGGGGAGGCATGATAAAGAAAATGCACGAATGGATGCATTTTGGGGTTGATGCAAAAAAAATACCAGACTCAAGCATATTCTCACCCTATTAATTCGGATAATATAATATTACATTTAGTAGATATTATTCACCTGTGTATCATTATCAGTGTTCAGCTTGTTACTGAAACACAGTAATTGGTTACAGTTCGTATTTACTTCATTTAAAATACAACTCTGTTGCCCCCAGATTACTGAAAAGTAGTGCGATACTCCAAAAGTGTCACGATCCTGTCAGTTGCCCGCTAATTGGCCTCACCAGCACTCGCCAGCTGCCCCTCGTTTCCTAATTTTCCCTCTCCCTATTTAAGAGCTTCCTTTCCTTTCACTCTTTGTCAGTCCATCAGCGAACCTCAACACATGCTAGGCAAGCGCTTTTGACTCTGGCTCCCGTTTTGATTCCGACCTGTTCCTGCATCCTGCAACCTGCCTGCCCACCTCGTCTTTCTGCCTGATTCCTTCCCCTGATTCCTGCTATCGATCCCCTGGCTTCCCGATCGTGTCCGGTTCTCTGACTTGCTTCCGATCCCTGACCACGCTTCGTTTTTATATCCCGGGTACCCGACTTGTTCCAATCCACGACCACGCTTAGTTCTCCTGTCCCGCCAGAAGAGACAGCTCTTTATAGTGATTTTTTTAGTGTTGTTGACATTTTTTTTTTGTAGATTTGTAAATATTTCCCGTGTTTTTCAATGTAATGTGTTTATATATCTATTATCTTTCATTCTCCTTTTATTATTGTATTATATTTTCATTTTTATTATTCGTTATCACAATATCCATTGCAGCCTGGTCATTTTGGAAGGGGAATACCTCATCTGCGGTCTTTTCACAAGGTTTCTTCATTTGCCTCGTGCCGAGGTTTTTGAGTTTTCCCTTGCCCTCGCGTAGGTTTTAGATCAGGGGATGCTGTCATAATAGTCGGTAGTTTGCAATAGTCTGTGCAGCTCTTTGATTAAGGGCGTCACAAACAAACATGACTTGACTGTTTTTTTTCTTTTTTTTTCCTCATTTTTGTATTTTTTTTAATTCGCCTCGTTTCATAGTCATTCTGTGCATAATGTTAGATCATAATTGGTAACGTAGGAATTAAAACAATCAAAATCAACCTAAAGAGCCGCTTTTAATGAGCCGAGCCGAAAAAGCCGGTTCTCTAAAAAAGTCGAAATTCTCATTTGAGTTTTCCCTTGCCCTCATGTAGGTTTTGGATCAGGGTGTGGCATCATAATAGTCGGTAGTTCGCAATAGTCTGCGGTCTGTGCATAATGTTAGATCATGATTAGTAAAGTAGGAATTAAAAAAAACAAAATCAACCTAAAGAGCCACTTTTAATGAGCCGAGCCGAAAAAGCCGGTTCTCTAAAAGAAGTCGAAATACTCATTTGAGTTTTCCCTTGTCCTCCTGTAGGTTTTAGATCAGGGGATGGTTTCATACTAGTCGGTAATTTCAATAGTCTGCGTTCTGTCCATAATGTTAGATCATAATTAGTAAAGTAGGAATTAAAACAAACAAAATTAACTAAAAGAGCCGTTCTTAGTGAGACGAGCTGAAAAGCCGGTACTCTAAAGTCGAAATTCTCATTTGAGTTTTCCATTGCCCTCCTGTAGGTTTTAGATCAGGGGATAGTGTCATAATAGTTGGAAGTTTGCAATAGTCTGCGGTCTTTGTATAATGTTAGCTCACAAGTGGTAACGTGGGAAATAAAACAGACAAAATCAACCTAAAAAGCCATTTTAGTGAGACGAGCCGAAAAGCCAGTTCTCTAAAGTAAGTCGAAATTGTCATTTGAGTTTTCTATTGCCCTCGTGTAGGTTTTGGATCAGGGTATGGTGTCATAATAGTCGGTAGTTTGCAATAGTCTGCGGTCTGTGCATAATGTTAGATCATAATTGGTAACGTAGGAATCAAAACAAACAAAATCAACCTAAAGAGCCACTTTTAATGAGCCGAGCCGAAAAAGCCGGTTCTCTAAAAGAAGTCGAAATACTCATTTGAGTTTTCCCTTGTCCTCCTGTAGGTTTTAGATCAGGGGATGGTTTCATACTAGTCGGTACTTTCAATAGTCTGCGTTCTGTCCATAATGTTAGATCATAATTAGTAAAGTAGGAATTAAAACAAACAAAATTAACTAAAAGAGCCGTTCTTAGTGAGACGAGCTGAAAAGCCGGTTCTCTAAAGTCGAAATTCTCATTTGAGTTTTCCTTTGCCCTCCTGTAGGTTTTAGATCAGGGGATGGTGTCATAATAGTTGGAAGTTTGCAATAGTCTGCGGTCTTTGTATAATGTTAGCTCACAAGTGGTAACGTGGGAAATAAAACAGACAAAATCAACCTAAAAAGCCATTTTAGTGAGACGAGCCGAAAAGCCAGTTCTCTAAAGTAAGTCGAAATTCTCATTTGAGTTTTCTATTGCCCTCATGTAGGTTTTGGATCAGGGGATGGCGTCACAATAGTCGGTAGTTTGCAATAGTCTGCGGTCTGTGCATAATGTTAGATCATAATTGGTAACGTAGGAATTAAAACAAACAAAATCAACCTAAAGAGCCGTTTTAGTGAGCCGAGCCGAAAAAGCCGGTTCTCTGAAAGAAGTCGAAAAGTATTTTGTATTTGCTCAGAAAATCTGAAATACACAACAACTTCTATTTAAAGTATTGGAAAGAGTTACTTTCCCTGGTCACTGGTTACTTTTACTTGTGTAATCCCGTTACTAACTATAACTGAGTACTTTTTGAAGTAACGTACCCAACACTGGTCCCAAGACTCAATCAATATAAATATCATATATATTTCTGCCTAATGGTTGAAATTTCCCCACTGGAGATGCTCTATGGACTCCCACACGTCCACACATGAATCCAATAACTTCCTTCCCTTGGCAGTGTGCCTTGGGAGCTGGTCAGCAGCATTCGTCGATTGATTGAGCGGCGAGACGGAGAAAGCGGAAGGAGCCGCGGGCCAGGAACAGCAGAAGAGGTGAAGACCTATTGGAAATCACTTGGTGGTGAGCGTTTCAGCCCCACTCGGCCAAACGCGATCAGACAGCCGCCGACGTCCTCAGCCAGCCGCCAAACGTTTGACCGCTTCGGAAAATCGACTTCCCGGTCCCGATTTTCACGCTCGTTTTGTCGCCGCGTTAGCGACATTTGATAACGAGCGACGCCGGGAAAATAGAAAAGAATGACAGTGGGTTGTAAAGTTAACTGGTTTTATTTGAATATGTGAGTAAAGGAATCATACATCCTGCGTAAAACGTCAAATTATGCACGTGTACACACAGATTTGTCACGGTTGCCAGGGCGCCCAATCGGCCCCGCCCGTGTGGCGCCAGCTGCGTCTCGTTGACGGATTGGCTTCCTTTCTATCCAAGCTCAGTGCTCTCAATCTCCCTTTGTCAGTCTGTCAACGAACCTCTGCCCCGGAAGATAGATAGATAGATAGATAGATATTTTATTCATCCCCGCAGGGAAATTCACACTTCCAGCAGCATCCCTGCGCTGGTGAACAAAACAATAATAAAGCAAAAAGAATACAATACACAAATACCCAATGTGACGTGTTAATACCCAATGTAGTGTGCTATATAGAGTATCTAGATAGTGCTACAGAGAATACACACTGCAATAAAAATACAGAAATATGCAATGTGGGGGGTATGGTTTGATGTGGGCCTTTACTCCGCCGGGTGGAGTTAAAGAGCCTCATGGCATGAGAAAGAAAAGATCTCCTCAGTCTGTCTGTGGTACAAGACTGTGACAGCAGTCTGTCGCTGAAGCTGCTCTTCTGTCTGGAGATAATGCTGTGTAGTGGATGTGATGAATTGTCCATGATTGACCGCAACTTTTCCAGTGCCCGTCTCTCAGCTACTGTTGTCAGGCTGTCCAGCTCTGTGCCCACAACAGAGCTCACTTTCCTCGCCAGTTTATTGAGACGAGAGGCATCCTTCTTCATGACGCTGCCTCCCCAACACGCTGCTGCATAGAAGAGGGCGCTTGCCACAACAGTCTCATAGAATATTTTCAGGAGCTTATTGCAGATGTTGAAGGACGCCAGCCTTTTGAGGAAGTAAAGTCGGCTTTGACCTTTCCTACATAGAGCTTCTGTGTTGGCAGTCCAGTCCAGTTTATTGTCCAGCTGCACACACAAGTATTTGTAGGTCTGGACAAATTCTACACATTCTCCTTTGATGGTTACAGGAACCGGGTGAGTTCTAGTTCTCCTGAAGTCGTGGGTTTTGACACGTTCCTGTTTCGTGTTGATATTTCCTGTCCGGTATTGTTCCCTTTTATTTTTGTCCTGTTTAATATCAGTTTCCAGTTTCGGTCCTTTATATTTTTGTCCTGTTTATTACTCTCTCCAGTTTTCGTTCCTCTAACTAGTTTGTCCTCCTGCTGTCTCGTTCGGTCTGATATCTGACTCCACTCTCCAGTATCGGGTATCTATCCTGTCCTGTCTGATATCTAGTCTGCGTTTTCAGGTCCTGTTTCATTATCTATCCTGTCTGTCCTGTCCTGTCCGGTATCGACCCGATCTGTCCGATATCTGCTCGGGCAATTTGTATCGATCTCGTCGGTCTCTGGCTTCCTGTCATTCCACGTCAGACTGCTGCCTAACGTGCATGACTCCCCATTTACCGTACAATAAAAGGCTTGTGTGAGAAACGTCACGCATTTGGGTCCTGTTTCCGGTTCACGACAAGATTAAATCAACAGACTATCCACATCCAGCATCTCCATCCTCTGACTGGCAAACACAATGGTCCAGGATATCACTCATCCACTACACCAATATTTCACTTTGATACCATCAGGGCACAGCTACGGAACAATGAGATTAAGGAGGGTCCGCCTCGGGAAAAGCCTGATCCCCTCTATCATAACCTTCTGCCCTCATTGTCCCTCTGTTATGTATGTTTGACATCAGTGTTCCCTCTAAGCTGTGCGCGTGCGCAATTGCGCACTGCTCGCACATTCTCAGCGCACAAGAAAATCTAGCCAGCGTACAAAAATGAGGGCTCAAAATTACTAAATAGGAAGCGACTTAAGTAAAAAATACACAGGTTCCTCTGACGTTGTGTCCTAAATGCGGTATTTTGAAGTCGATCCGAAGTATAACGAAGTGGAGTAAAGTTAGTAGAGTTGGTCGAGAACCGGCTTCTTTGGCTCGGCTCACTAAAGAGAACCCGGCTCTTTCGGGTCCTAAACGGCTCTTCAGGTTGTTTTTGCTTCTTTAATCCCAACATGACCAATCATAATGTAAAATTATGCACAAAATGACTTAAAGGAATGAGGGAATAGAACAAATAAGAAAAAAAATACCAAAATGAAAAAGTAGTGAAAAGCTGAGGAAAAAAAGAAACAAAAGGAAGAGAAAAAAAGAAGGACACATTTTGAAAAAAGCCAGAAAAAAAAAAAAGAAATGTGGGAAGAAAGTAAATAGAAAACAAACAAAAAAAGTAACAGCTCGGAAAAATAAAAACAATAAGGAATTTTTAAAAAAGTAGAAAAAAAACCACGGGAAAAAGAAGAAAAAGTTTGTGCTGCATTCAAATAATTTCCAATGATATAAAACGTGATTAAGTACAGTTCTGTATCTTACTAAATAAGCCCCCCAAAATGTCAATATAAGCGACAAAATATGTCAGGAAATAAAAAGAAATGGATATCTTATGAAAGAATTGTAAGAACAAACGACGTTTGTAGGCCTGACAACCTTTGCAACAGTACATAAGTCAATTCATTCAAAAGAGAAAAATAATTTTGCATTGCCGCAAACTCAGCAAAATGTAACTTGATGACAAGTTTTGGACATGTTTGATAATTAATTATCTTGCCACACTTGGGATTATGGTTGCTCACCGTAGTTTCAAGCGTTGCTCACCGACTTTGTGTGAACGCTCAGACCCGTGGAAAATTACAGGGAACATTGTTTGACATTATGCTGTTTTTGTGTTTGTAATGGAATTTAATGTCTGTTGCTTTACAGTCGGTGGAAGTGAATTTCCCCAAAGGGTACCAATCAATTAAATCTAAGTAAATAATATCTGAATATATTATTATTACTTTTGTTATTACATTCTTCCCTGGTTGAACAATGAGGAAGTATGGAGAAGAACTGGTGTGGTGAGAGCGCTTGCTGAGAGGGTCAATGAAAATGTTTGGACATATGGAAAGAAAGGAAGGCCAATTGATTAAAAGACTATGTAGTGAAGAAGTGGTTGGAACTAGAATGAGAAGAAGGCCTGAATATGGTTGGAAGGATGGGGTGAAACGTCGTCTGGATGTGAGGTCGGTTAATTCAAAGGATGCAAGAGTGTGTGCTCGGGATGGATGTAAATGGCGAAAGATACAGTAGTTAAAAAGGACCGATATCGATGCAGCTCGAACTGGCTAACCCGAACTGGGTGGCCAAGTAGAATCGAACCATATGATGCAGAGGGGGTAAACCGGTGTGTGCTGTCGGGCCTCTCTGCTGGTCAAGGGTTGCATCGCACAGCTACCCTTGTTGTGCTATGGGCTTAATGTTCAGTGTCAGGTTGGGAAGAGCGAAGTGTAATGAATGTTTGGTAAATGTGAGTGGGTTCTTGACCGACCACTAGGGAGATATTGCTTTGCTATATAGATGGATAGATTATATTAATAAGTTTATTCTGATTGTTTCTGTTTTTATTCGTGGACACTTGCATAGGATTCCAGTTCATTATTTTTACTATTATTCCACATTGTTGTTCATTATTTTGTCGTTGTCGCTATCAGGCTCATAATGTTGGTATTATTTGATTTCAGAATCTCGTTTTTGTAACCTGGTAGATTTAATAAAAGGAAATGGCTCTGAGGAGGGAGGACGTATAGAACAAGTTGGATTTTCTCATCTGAAGTTTTGATGAGTCTGCCATAATCTTATCATACCGCCTTAAAAAGTTGAATACAATCGAAACAAAGGTCTGTTGTGAAGATGTGACTCCCTTCTATTGGAGAATCCCATTTCAATTAGTTTTCATTTTACAGTTAAATTTCATTTTTGTAAATCCCCACCCCTTCCCTATGAAAACAGTGGTCAGCCATTTTGTCAATGCTTGTTTTAGGTAGGGCTGTATCCTGTTCATAAGCCCAGATCATTCTCTTGTTTTTTTGTTTCTGTTCTGTAATAAATGTCCTCCAAAATTTGCTCTCTTCAGCTCTTGCTTCTTTATCCAAATACTCGGTCGGAATCTATCCTATCTATCCTATCTATCCTATCTATCTATCTATCCTATCTATCTATCTATCTATCTATCTATCTATCTATCTATCTATCTATCTATCTATCTATCTATCTATCTATCTATCTATCTATCTATCTATCTATCTATCTATCTATCTATCTATCTATCTATCTATCTATCTATCTATCTATCTATCTATCTATCTATCGGAAGGAAGGAAGGAAGGAAGTAATCATTTTAGTGAACTGGGTAGACTTACAAAATCCCCGTTAGCCATAGCGTAATGCTAGCATTTTATATTCACAATTTTTGAAATTAATTCGAATCTTAAAATTAAACAGCGTAAATTATAAAGTATTCATTAAAATGTGTACACTCAATTAACGTTTATGATGTTCAGTCATTTGGCATTACTTCCTAAAAAGTAAAAAAAAAAAAAAAGCTTTTAAATGTATCTACCCGTGTATTTTATTACAGTTTCTGTAATAGTTGAGATGTAAAATAAGAATAAATGCAATGTTTAAGCTTCAAAAGAAAAAACAGTAATAATATAGATTTGTTGAGTACAGTACTTAAACTGGCCACTAGATGCCAGTGTGGTGCTAAGAAACACGTTTGAATGGGCCAGTACGTTGCTAACGTGTCATCACATTTCTGTGGCAAGATGCAAAAAGAGGGACTCAGGAAGTCTTTCTAGAGGAAATATGTTCATATAATTGACTCCAATTAATTAAAAAACAGACAAAGTGCAATAAAATTCTTTTAAAACAATTCACAGAATTCTCCCCACCAGAGGGCATATTGCAAAAAAGGTTTAATAAAGATATTAATATGACATGCATGTTTTGTGCTGATGACCCTGAAAATGTAACACATTTATTTCTAAAAAACAATTCTCGTAATTTGAGATGGGCACATTATCGTGAGCAATAAGGAGGAGATGATTTGTGAAAAGTCTAAAAAAAATCACATTCATGGTAATAACATAATAACACTGTTATTACACTGTAATAACATTTTGAAGGGGCCCATTTATGGAGCATTTAAAAAGAATGGGACCATCCGGAATGCATGGGGCCCATTCATTTTGATGATTCACCATGAGACCAGGGAAGTTTCCATGGGTGGCCCAAATGTGTCAATGTCCCACATGAAATTTAACCATAGGTTTATGGTGGATGCTAACGAGTGGATGAGTCGTTAGCATTTGAATGTTAGCATGACTCGTTAGAATACATCTGTTAGCTTGAAGTCGTTTTCATAATGTGTTAGCTTGTTGCCGTTAGCATTTAGCTGTTAGCATAACTCGTTAGCATTTAGATGTTAGCATGATTTGTTAGCTTGAAGCCGTTAGCATATATCCTTTAACATAACCCGTTAGTATGTATCCATTTGCATAATTTATAAGCATGTAACCGTTTGCATGTGGCCGTTATCATGAAGCGTTAACATGTAATCGTTAGCATAATTTGTCAGCATGTACCTGTTAGCATAATTTGTTAATATTTAACCGTTAGCAAGTAGCTGTTCGCATAATTTGTAAGCAAGAAACAGTTAGCATGTAGCCGTTAGCACAATTTGTTAGTATAAGGCAGTTAGTGTGTAGATGTTAGCATGAAAGGTTAATATTTAGACGTTAGCATAATTTTTCAGCATGTAGCTGTTAGCATAATTTGTAAGCAAGAAACAGTTAGCATGTAGCCGTTAGCACAATTTGTTTGTATGAAGCAGTTAGTTTGTAGATGTTAGCATGAAAGGTTAATATTTAGACGTTAGCATAATTTTTCAGCATGTAGCTGTTAGCATAATTTGCAAGCAAGAAGCAGTTAGCAATCAACTATTAGCATAATTTAGTAGCATAATATTTGTAAATATTTTGATATTTTTATGTAACTTATGTTTTTTTCTCCTGGCATGTAAGTGTATTTTCTCCTTACAGTCCAGTTTTACAACACACTTTTATTCTTTGGCTTTTGATTCAACATGAAACTCTTTTCCTGTTTCATTATTTTATTATTTTCTATATTTTCTTTTACTTTAAGTGTTTTCATTATTTTACATTTTTAAACTATGTTTTATTCGTGTACAGAGGACTTTGGCTTCAGCTGGGGCTGTTTTAAAGGGTTTGATCAATAAAGTTGAGTCAAGTTGAGTTGTACGGTTGGGTATACAGACACTCCCCCACTTACGAACATTCGAGTTACGAAAAACGATCGATACGAATGTTTTTTTCGAGATGTCGAAAAACACTTAGATTATGTATTGTGCACCTTTTGCTAGTTACTGCAGAGCTTCTTTCTACTAGCAAGTGGTGAGCGGTCACCCAGCATCCACCCCAAGAAGAAACCTGGCTTAGTTCCTGTGTAAACATACTATACTGTATCTCCAGCGCGTTAAGAGCTTTGACATTTGTATAGTTTAATATCCCGAGCATGCATTCAATATGGTTGGTGTAAAGTGCAAAAGAGAGGCAAGCCGTTTCCTTTGAAATGAAAGTGGAATAAGAAAGCTTGGTGCGGTTGAGAAAATAATTAGATCACTTTTTTTCGGCCACTTTTTACCACGGAGGAGGAAGTCGCCTAACTCTTGAAGCGCATTTTCCAAAAGTAAGTTAGACTTAACTTATTTATTTTTATAGATTATATTATTTTACGAAATGTTTATTTTTTAGTACAAACCAATAGAAGTTACTTATACAAGCCTTAAGCATACTTATATGAACCTTAAACATACAAAATATAGCACTGAATCAGCTTACGAATAAATTTAACTTACGAACGATCAGCCCTAAGTAGGGCAGCGTGTCATGGTTGCCATGGCGCCCAATGGGCCGCACCCGTGTGTGTCACGGTTGCCATGGTGCTCAATTGGCCCCACCCGTGTGGCGCCAGTGTCTTTCTGTCTATATTAAGCTCAGTGCCCTCTTGTTTATTTGTCAGCCCGTCAAACGAGCTTACGCCCCACAAGACGTAGGTTCTGACTCGGTCCTGTTTTCCTGTTGGAATTTCCAGTCTGGTATTGTTCCCGTTTATTTTTGTCCTGTTTAATTTCAGGTTCCAGTTTTGTTTCCGTCTGTTTTTGTCCTGTTTATTATTTTCTCCAGTTTTTGTTCACGTCTAGTTTCTCCTGTTTATTTTCGATATCCTGACTCGTTATCTTGTCGGTGTGTTCAGTCCGGTATCGACCCCATCTGTCCGATATCAACTCGGGCAATTGGAATCGATCCCGTCGGTCTCTGGCGTCCTGTCTTTCCACGCCACGTGCATGAGTCCCCATTTTATGTAAAATAAAGGCTTTTGTGAGAACGTCACGCGATTGGGTCCTGATCCAATTCTGGTTCTTGACACAACATGTTCCGCATCGTTACAATGCATTTTTGGATGGAAGTCTGCATGCGTTTTGTTTAATAAAGCATGAAAAAAGCAGAACTCCAAGTAATTTTCAGTGAAAAAGAGGCTCGGTTGGAAAAAGTAAAATATGCAAAATACTAAATCTTTCCAAGTTTACACAGTATATTTCGTGTAGAGGTAAGATTAGGCCTAAAAAATTCAGCCCGACCCGCCCCGAGTCGCGTGTATGTCAACCCGAACCCGCACGGATTAACTTGATTTGAAAAACGAGTCCGAAAAAAATTTCTGTCTTCCCCATCCTCCCTAAAAACCCCGCAAAAGTCCGATTGTACTTTACCGTCTTGACTTAGGTGGAGGGTAGAACACATGGAACGCGCTTGAAATAAATTATTTACGGCCTCTGAGGTGTTTATGTGTATATAATGCGCCGAGTGTGCGTTTTCCATCTCAAAATAACACGCGCTTTGTGTGACACATAGGAGCGATTCCCTTTTTTTTCAAGAGTATATTAGCCAAGGCTCCCTCCCTTCTCCCCTGTGACACCAAACCCCCCAGGGGCATTGAGCAGACTGTAGGGCTGGTACAGAAACAGAGCTGGGATCATAGAGGCCGCACCGCAGGCATCTGCCCGCAGGAAGCAGCACCAGCCCGGGCAGCCTCATGCATCTGGCGCTGAGGCCTTCGTGAGCCAGGAAATGGCACACCTCCATCACTACACACACAAACACTTTTTTTCAAATAATGCACAATGATCGATCAAGATTGTAGATCTTTTTAACAGTGTTGAGCGCGTTCCTGATAATTACAGATACATACCTGTCAACCTGTACGTTTTTGCCGTACAAAGTACGTTTATTATGCATTTTAAGACGTGTACGACGTACCAGAAAATCTGTACAGCAAATTTGTCAATTATGGGTACCATCCGGTATACACTGACTATCACAAAACGGCACATCAAATAATGTCAAACCAGTTCGCCGCGGTAGCCTCTATCTCGGTGTCGTTTTTTTCGTTGCAAACGAAGTGAGTGGTTTGATGCTACTGTGCGCATGCGTCTGCCGCCTGGGGATTTCCCATCATGCATCATTCTGTGGTAGTTGTGTAGTGAAAGGAAGTCCGTCTCTTTTTAGAGAACCGTCTTTTTCGGCTCAACTCATTAAAGAGAGCCGGCTCTCAAACGGCTCACTTGCTTCGATGCATTATATTACGAATCATTATGTTATAAAGAAGTTATAGATAGATAGATAAAATGAGAAAATGAAAAAAGACAGGTTTGTGGTTATCCCTTTGATCAGTATATTATCAACAATAATTTAATGCAGAAAATGAATTCATAATTTGAATGAGAAAATGTATTATTCTACTTAATTATATTTGCATGTATTTTTTTCCTTTTACGGTGAACGTCCAAGTTACTTCATCTTTTAACCTTTTTTATTATAAACCTCATTCATGTCGAGCAACTCAGGATTTCCCAACAAAATGTTAATTAACAATATATATGATATAACGAAACTCATGTACAATATAACATGTTAAACTACATAAATAAACACATTTGAAAAAAAATATGGTGTGAGATTATTTTTTATTTCGTTAGGAAAAATACAACATTTAGTAAGTGCGTGGAGCCGTGGAGGTTGACAGGTATGCAGTTACCAGTTCCCTCATTTAAAAAGTAATTCAGTTATCTCCACAGATGAGTAACGACAAAAGTAACCCGATACTCTAAAAGTAATAACTGTATTTTTTGGACTATAAGTAGCAGTTTTGGTCATAGTTGGGCTGGGGGTATGACTTATACTCGGGTGAAATTTTTAACACTGTATTATATCATTTAATTTTCACCTATGTCCCGGTCCGGAGCCTTCACTCTGAAATGCTGGTCTACTAGTGATCCCAAGAGCCAAGAAGAAATTCACAAATTCGAGAGCGTTCTCCATTCGGGCCCCGGTGCTGTGAAATGCTCTTCCCCCTGAGATTCGATCTGCAACCTCAAGGAAATGTGTAAATCTAGGCTTAAAACACTTATTGTCGGGAACCAGAACAGGATCAGGACCCAAACGGGTGACATACTCACACAAGCCTTTTATTTGAAATGGGAAGTCATCCACGTTTGGATAGGAAGCCAGAGGCTGACGAGATCGATACCAATTGCCCGAGTTGATATTGGACAGAGGGGTCGATACCGGACAGGACAGGACAGGCAGGATAGATAATGCAACAGGATATCTAAAATAAGCAGGACAAACTAGACGGGAACGAAAACTGGAGAGAATAATAACCAGGAAAAAAATAGACAGGAACGAAACTGGTAACAAATATTACACAGGACAAAAGACACGTCTTGCGGGGCGGAGGTTTGTTGACGGACTGACAAAGGAAAAATGAGAGCACTGAGCTTAAATAGACAGAAAGCCAATCCGTCAATTAGGCACCATGGCAACCGCTACACTTATAGTCTATAGCTTATGAATGACCTATATTTCATGTTGACAATATCTGTGTATTATTTGTTGCAGCCTGGTAGGGGATCACCTCATGTGCGGTCTCTTCTCAAGGTTTCTTCATTTTCCTCATGTTGAGGTTTTTGAGTTTTTCCTTGCCCTCGTGTAGGTTTTAGATCAGGGGATGCTGTAATAATAGTCTGTGGTCAGACTTGTCATTCAGGAATATTGTTCCCGTTTATTTTGTCCCCCTCGGATGGGTCTGGCCTTGATGCGGCGAGGGGGCTTGCGTGTTCCAGTGACCCTGGAGAGCGATACCGTCGGGAGCTTGCTCCTGGTAGGGTCACCCATGGCGGGCCGGTCTCCGGGGTAGGTTCCAGACAAACAAAGACCCCAGCGTGTCGGTACGCTGTGAGGTGGCAGCCCCACCAACCGACTATCCTGCGGAGGGCTAACAACTCACCCAGGAGAAACACACTTTGTTACGAAACTGACCAGAGAAAGAAGCCGGACTGACCAACACGGTAACGGACCCCAGCCTGCCCCCGACCAACGAGTACGGATCGATCTTCGTCATAAGACCCGTGTCGCCACCTGGAATGTCCAGACACTCCTTCGCCCCGGAGCTGCCACCCTGCTGTCCCGAGAGCTCTGTCGCTATAACATCACCATGGCAGGGCTCTGTGAAGTACGATGGCAAGGCAATGGTGAAACAACAGCTGGCAACCATTGCTACATCTGGAGTGGCCCCGAGAGTCGGACCGGCCTTTACGGTGTGGCTCTTGCCATTCCAAAAGCCCTCCGGAGGTCCCTCATCAGCTGGACACCAATAAGCGACAGACTACTGTCTGCTCGATTCCTCCACCATCACGGCAAGATGACAGTGATCGTCGCCTACGCCCCCACCGATGTCGCTGATGAGGATGCGAAGGACACGTTCTTTGACCAACTCCACCAGGCTGTCAACCAAGCCCCACCACACGACGTCACTATCATCCTCACTGATGCCAACGCCACTCTATCCAGCAATGATCGGTCCCCCGGCTCACCTGTCGGCACCACCTTCGTTGACAGCACAACAAACGACAATGGCAACCGCCTCCTCCTCCTCTGCCACCAAAACAACCTTTGTGTTGCTGACACCTGGTTTCCCCGGAAATGCATCCATCACTGGACGTGGTACAGCCCAGATGGCAGAACCAGGAAGGCATTGGACCACATCCTGATATCACGACGCTGGAAGTCGTTTGTAACCAACTGCCGGGTGTTCAGAGGAGCACAGCTTGGCAACACAGACCATCGTCTGCTGGTGGCCCAGCTCAAGCTAAAGCTCCGAGCCAACCAGCACAAGACTCTGCCTCGCCTCGACTCCTCCCGACTCAGCGACCCCAACATTGCCAGAGACTTCAGTTGCTCCATCCGCCGCTCTCTTGATACCCTGGCTCCTGACAAGCTGACAGACTGGGCGGCCTTCAAGGAAAGTGTCCTCCAGTCTGCTCACAATGTCCTCGGACGCCCGCGATCCTCCCCGAGAAAGCCCTGGATATCAGAGAGGACACTAAACATCATAGACCAGCGGCGTGAGGCCCGACTCCGAGGCGACCTCACAGAGTATCGGAGACTGAATCGCCTGCGCAATGTGGCCATTGCTGAAGATAGGGAGAGGTTTTGGCAGGCAGAAGCCCAACAGCTTGAGTCCGCGGCCAACAACAACAACATGAGCCGCGTATTCAGTCTACTACGCCAAGCCCGTAGCGGCCCACACATAAAGACAGCCCTGGTAAAGGACTCAGACGGCAACCTCATCATGACAGAAGCCAACTGCCTCGAGCGCTGGAAGGAGCACTTTAGCCTCCTCTTGCAGCACAGCACCATCCCGGCTGATCCCACCCTCCTAGGGGCTGCGAGCACAGCACCTCCTAACGACACCTGCTGCACAGACCCTGTAACACCCGAGGAAGTGAGAGCTGCTCTGAAGAAGCTGAACACCAAGAAAGCCCCCGGCATCTGTGCCATTACCGGCGAGATGCTCAAGGCCGGCGGTGATGGCATGGTGGAGTGGCTAACCCGCCTATTCAACCAGGTGTGGGAATCGGAGCAGCTGCCCACCGACTGGACCAGAGGAGTCATCTTGCCCTTCTGGAAATGCAAGGGCGACAGGCTTGTCTGTGGAAACCACAGAGGCATAACCTTACTCTCCATCCCGGGCAAGGTCTTTACCAGGATCTTGCTCAGCCGTGCCCTTCCAGCAATCAGAAGCTGCCGCCGTCCCCAGCAGGCTGGCTTTATGCCCAACCGCTCCACAACGGACCACATCTCTGCCGTCCGTTTGCTGATAGAAAAGACCCGTGAATTCCGTAAAGATCGCCATCTATATATCGGATTCATTGATCTGAAGGCCGCCTTTGACACTGTCTGCCACTCTTCACTGTGGAACATCCTCCAAGCTCTCAGAGCACCACCCAAGATCATAGCCCTGTTCAAGCTGCTCTACAGCAACGCAGAGAGCTGTGTCCGTATCAACGGCATTGACTCCGACTGGTTTGCTATCTCCAGCGGCGTTCGCCAAGGCTGCGTGGCTGCTCCCGACCTTTTTAATTGCATCATCGACCATCTGATGTTCAGGGTTAGTGAGCGCATCCCTGGAGTGTCTTTCGGCAACTACCACCTGACTGACCTGGAGTATGCTGACGACACCATCATTCTCAGCACTTCCTACAGCCAGCTGAGAGACGCTCTGGGCATTTACAGCGAAGAGGCAGCGCGGCTTGGCCTGCAAGTGAGTTGGACGAAAACCAAGTTCATGTATGTCGGTGATGGACCAGATCCACCTCCCATCCAAATTGGTAGCGACATTGTAGAGCCTGTCAAGAGCTTTGTATATCTGGGGTCCATGGTGACAGACAATGGGGACCTAAAACCAGAGATTCTCCGCAGAAGAGCCCTGGCAGCATCTGCTCTGCAGTCTCTCTGGAAACCACTCTGGCGGCACCAGTCCATCGCACGCAAGACGAAGCTCCGCATTTACAACCTCGCCGTACTCCCTATCCTGCTTTATGGCTCAGAAACATGGCCCCTGAACGACACCCTGGCCACAAGAATCGATGGTTTTGATAGCAGGGCTCTCAGAACCATCGAGAACATCAGATGGCCCCAGCGAGTCTCCAATAAAGAGCTCAGAGCCCGCACGTGCCAGCCCCAAGCATCTTCCTTGGTCGCACAACGCCGCACCCGCTGGTTTGGCCATGTCCTTCGTCTACCACCAGACCATCCGACACGAGCCATTCTCCAGTTTGACCCAAAGGCCGCATGCTGGAGACGACCACGAGGGAAACCCCGCACTCGATGGCTCGACGTCGTTGCGGGCGACCTCCAACAACACGGAGTTGCCGTAGAGGATGCAGAACAGCTGGCACAAGACCGCCAGCATTGGAAAAACCTGGTTCATCTGGTCGGCTCAACGCACAGGGACGGGACCCCCCGACCTTCGCTGGAGCAATAAGTAATAAGTAAGTAGTCAGACTTGTCATTCAGGAATATTGTTCCCGTTTATTTTGTCCTGTTTAATTTCCGTTTCCAGTTTTGTTTCCGTCTATTTTTGTCCCGTTTATTATTTTCTCCAGTTTAGTTCCTGTCTAGGTTGTGTTGTTTATTTTTCGATATCCTGATTCATTATCTATCCTGTCTGTCCCGTCCGGTATCGACCCCATTCCAATATCAACTCGTGCTATTGGAATCGATCTCGTCGGTTTCTGGCTTCCTGTCTTTCCACGCCTAACCGCTGCCTAACGTTCATTACTCCCCATTTCCCGTAAAATAAAAGGCTTGTGTAAGAATGTCACACGTTTGGGTCCTGATCAATGTTCCCTCTAATTTTCCATGAGTCTGAGCGTTCACACAAGGTCGGTGAGCAACGCTTGAAACAACAGTGAGCAACCATAATCCCAAGTGTGGCAAGATAATTAATTATCAAACATGTCCAAAACTTGACATTTTGCTGAGTTTCCGGCAATGCAAAATGATTTTTCTCTTTCGAATGAATTGACTCATGTACTATTGCAAAGGTTGTACGGCCTACAACCGTCGTTTGTTCTTACAATTCTTTCACAAGATATCCATTTCTTTTTATTTCCTGATATATTTTGTCGCATAATATTAACATTTTGGGGGCTTATTTAGTCTTTTGTAAGATACAGAACTGTACTTAATCACATTTTTTAGTGGAAGTACAATGTTGGCAACATGATTCACTTGATATAATTGAAAATTCTTTGAATGCAACACAAACTTTTTTTTCTTTTTTCCGTGTTTTTTTTTCTACTCTTTTTTTTTCAATTCCTTTAAAAAAATCTCATTGTGTTTATTTTTTCCGAGCCGTTACTTTTTTCTTTTTTGTTTTCTATTTACTTTTTTCCTACATTTCTTTCTTTTCTTTTTTTCTGGCTTTTTTTCTAGATGTTTCCTTCTTTTGTTCACTTCCTTTTGTTTCTTTTTTTCTCAGCTTTTCACTACTTTTTAAATTTTGGTATATTTTTCTTTTTTCTTCTATTCCCCCCTATCTTTAAGTCATTTTGTGCATAATTTTACATCATGTTTGGTCATGTTGGGATTAAAGAAGCAAAAACGATCTGAAGAGCCGTTTAGGACCCGAAAGAGCCGGTTCTTTTTAGTGAGCCGAGCCGAAAGAGACGGTTCTCGACAAACTCTTCTAACTTTACTCATCTTTGTTCTACTTCGACTCGACTTCAAAATACCGCATTTAGAACACAACGTCAGGGGAACCCGTGTATTTTTACCTTCATGCACTGTAACTTTGACTTAAGTCGCTTCTTAATTAGTCATTTTGAGCCCTCATTTTTGTGCGCTGGCTAGATTTTTCTTATGCGCTGAGATTGTGCGAGCAGTGCGCAATTGCGCACGTGTGCAGCTTAGAGGAACACTGGTCCTGATCCTGTTCTGTTTCTTGACACCTTCATTTATAAAGTAACAGAGTAAAGCAGAAGAGTTGCACCGTACTTGTGCAGAGAAAAAAAAATCCATTCCAGACACACTGGCTTTGTAACACGTTAGTCCAAACACTGTTTGTAGATCCCTGTTTGTTGAATGGGGGAGTGTGGCGAGTGCGGTATTTTTTTACTCTTGTGGCATTTATTTTTGTCCATTCATCATGCATACCGGTTAGAAATTGTGCGCACTATATTTACATAAACAATTCTACGGGGAATTCAGTGATGGACAATTTGACAATTACCCCCACGCCAGTACGCACATTCTTAAGCAGATCCTCCAATCCCCTGAAGAATTGAGCTACCGTGGCATAAATGCATGCGGATCTATCTCCCGCTCCGCACATATCATGGAAATGCAGCTTGATTTATTGTTAGCACGCGTGGGTGTTTGTGTTTACATGTATGTTTTCTATACACGCCAGAATTCCGATCTGCTCAGGCTGGCAAACGCGCTTCACAGGATGGAGGCGGCCAGCTGACAGAGCGACAGACCCTCACCTTGCATTACTCCCGTCTTGTCGAGGCCGCTCTGGGCCTGGCCGCTAGGCTAACGGGGCGCTACCGCTCTGCATCCGTGCGATATATAAGGCAGACTCCGGGATATCATTAGGGGGACGGAGCGTCATTTCATTGCTCACCTGTCAGCGAGACTCCAGACGGGGTGCAAATTGACACGAGTGCCACAACCGGGCAGACAGGAGATCTGTAGCAGGGACAAATCTCCCTAACAAACCGCCATGTCCTACCAGTCAGCGCAGAGGCCACTTTAGCTTGGCCCCTGCCGGGCCCCTGCCTGTTTCCTGCCGGCATACGCCGGCCACCAAAGATCTTGTCGCTGAGTTGAGATGACACGGTCACATGCAGACACAACCGTCCTCCCAAGTCATTACCTTCCATCAGGATGAAAAAAGAAAAAAAAACCCGGTAAAAACGAGAAGAAAATGACCCAAAGGTCTGACCTGGAAATGGCACAAAAAGCTTCGGCCCTTAAAAATAATGGCGCACCTGGTTACTAGCCAGTGGCCAAAATAGAAAAATAAACAAAAACTACACTGTCAAAATTGGTATTTATTCCTGATGTCTAACTTTAATGGAGAACAACTGATTCACAATGACGTGGTAGGATAATTGGAGACTGAAAAAAAGACTTTAGTGGGCTGTGGACTGAAAAACAAAAGGATAATAGTGGGTTGTATTTCACATATCAAAATGCTAAGGGAATTATTAAATAAGGGGAAAATAAGGGAAAAAAATCACTCAAAATCACCAAATCCAAAGAAACTTTCCTCCTCCGTGTTGGGGTAAAAGTCGTTCGGGTTCCTCCTTCCACCTCCCTTACGTCAGACGTCATTTCTGCTTCTTGTCAGAAGCTTACAAGTTCTACAAACTTTCTGCTTTTTGGCCAAATCTCTCACTATGTGCAGCTTGTAATCTGCAGAATGATTTTCTTTTCGGTGCCAGTACGGGTCGGGCTGAATTTTTTTATATCTACCTCTTCCCCTTAAAAAAATAGTTATACATCATACAAAATTTGAAGTTATCAAAAATGAAAATAATATGTGGAAAACGTATACATTGACAGGGATGTCCACCGTAATCCATTTGTGATGGGTCTTTGACTACCAAATTGTCCCAAAATATTTTTTCCCCATACTTAAATGTGATGACCCGAATTTGAAACTCGGCCGCCATCTTCTGGCTTAAAGTCATGATTGCAGCCTCACTCAGTTCATTCATCAAGTATGTGAATTTTGTCATGATTACTGATGCGAGGCACCTGAGTCTGCTCCTTTGGCGCCAACTGCCTCGGACGCTGATTGGCTGCTTGTCTTTTTTTAAACCCCCGTCTTCCTGTCACCCATTGTCAGTCCGTCTGCGAACCTCAGCTTACGCTAGGCAAGCTTTTTGACCCTGACTCGCTCCTGTTCTGATTCCCGTCTTTTTCCCGGCTCCGATCCATTTTCTGAACTTGACTACGATTTTGCTCCCCTCTCCCGGCCACCGATCTGGTTTTTCCTGCTCTCGACACTGCCATTGCTCGCCACGGAAATACCAATTCCGCGTCTGCGCAACCTGCACCCCGCAACCAGGATCTGCGGATCGTGTAAACTACCCTTTCCCTTCTTTCCAATAAAACTAAGAAACGCACGCAAGTGGGTCCTGTCTTCGTTCTGGTCCTGCCAAATTTCTCAGACAGCCTTCTTTTCCGGGGTTTGTGTTGCCGTTTGGACTATATTTGAAACAGCCCTTTTCTTACTTTTACCATTTTCATGTTTCACTGAGCAAATACTGCAATGGTGATCACAAAGTCACTATATATCATGGGTCATAGTGATTTTTAAGGACATTTTGATTTTTAACTGGCACGAGGTTGACAGGACCTATTTTATCGTCTAATATTTACAACCTAGTAATAACATATTAACCACATGATAAAAAATACATATCAAACAGATAGCCTTTTGCGCTCATCAGCATTAAATTACACGTACTCCGTTGCTTTTACTTGAGTAAATTTTGGGACGATTTGTACTTTCAAAAAGTTATACTTTTACTTTTACTTGAGTAGATTAGTGAAACGAAATGGTACTCTTACTCCACTTTATTAGGCTTCATTGAACCCGTTACTTAAGTAAGTAGGCACATTGCTTCTTCACTTGTTTTTTGTCTCCACGTGTCCCCCCTGAGAGAGAGCCTCTGCTTTTGAAGGAACCATACAGGTAGTAAACAGGCGTGTGTGTGTGTGTGTGTGTGTGTGTGTGTGTGATCGATCTGATCTGCAAAGGACCAAAAAGGGAAAAATAATTGCACGGAAATCAAACTTCAACTGTATTAATGTGATTTTATCTCATGTACATTTTAAAAAGTTTGCTGTTTTATTTCGATAAATTCACGCTGTGTTTTATTGCATTCCTTTGTTGCCTGGATAAGGGTTACGTTATGCATCTTTGTATTTTTTTCCAATCCTCAAAATAAAAAATTACCTTGATTACTATATTTTTAAATTGAATATAATGTGGAAAAACAAAAAACCAGAGGCCTACTAGATCGATAGCGGACAGACAGGATCGATACCGGACAGGACGGGACAGACACGGTCGATACTAGATACTGAGGACTGGAGTCAGCTACTGGATACTGGAGACTGGTGCAGGATATCGGACAGGATGAGACAGGCGGAATCGATACCTGAAAACGGAGACTGTAGCAAGATATCAGACAGGACGAGACAGACGGGATCGATACCAGACACTGGAGACTGGAGTCCGATATCAAACAGGACGAGATAGACGGGATCGATACCCGATACTGGAGACTGGAGTCAGATATCAGACAGGACGAGACAGACCGGATTGATACCAGACACTGGGGACTGGAGTCAGATATCAAACAGGACGAGATAGATGGGGTCGATAACAGACAGGATACACAAGCAGGATACCGGAGTCAAAACACACGTCTTGCGGGTGCAGAGGTTCGTTGACTGACTGACAAGGGGTGATTGAGAGCACTGAGCTTAAATAGTAGGGAAGCCAATCAGGCAACGAGCCGCAGCTGGCACCAAACGGGCAGGGCCAAGTGAGGGCAATGGGCAACCGTGACAAAGACAACTTTTTTTTAACTTTTAGTCAAATAATTATTTGTATGACTACTATTTACTACAGCAGCTGAGTGGTTACCGCGTCCACGGCAAAGTTCTGAGGTCATGGGATCAACTCCAGCTACCTTCCTGTGTGCAGTTTGCATGTTCTCCCCGAGCTTGGGTGGGTTTCCTCCGGGCACTCCAGTTTCCTCCCACATTCTATAATCATGCATTCCAGGTTAAGTGGCCGGTCCAAATTGTCCCTAAGTATGAATGTCTGTCTCTGTGCTGCTGTGCGATTGGCTGGCAACCAGTTCAGGGGGTCTCCTGCCCACTAACCGAAGATAGCTGGGGGTGGGCTCCGGCTCCCCCGCGGCCCTAGTGAGGATTATGGATGGAAAAATTTGCTGAAGTAACAGTACTTTTACTTGAGGACATATTTTGGCTACTAGCAGCTCTGAGCTTCAAAAAGGTTGGCGAGCCCTTGTTAAAGGGGAATGTGTCCACATGAGTGAACAACTTTGATGATTTTAAGGTAAAGAAGAAGAAGAATCTGAGTTTTGAAGAATGGTCAGTAATATAAAAAAAGGGAGGTTATAAACACGGGGGTCACGACCAATGTTCCCTGTAATTTTCCACGGGTCTGAGCGTTCACACAAAGTCGGTGAGCAACGCTTGAAACAACAGTGAGCAACCATAATCCCAAGTGTGGCAAGATAATCAATTATCAAACATGTCCAAAAATTGACATCAAGTGACATTTTGCTGAGTTTGCGGCAATGCAAAATTATTTTTCTCTTTTGAATGAATTGACTCATGTACTATTGCAAAAGTTGTACGGCCTACAAACGTCGTTTGTTCTTACAATTATATTACAAGATATCCATTTCTTTTTTTTCCCTGATATATTTTGTCGCATAATATTAACATTTTTGGGGGCTTATTTAGTCAGTTGCAAGATACAGAACTGTATTTAATCACATTTTTAGTGGAAGTACAATGTTGGCAACAATATTCACTTGATATAATTGGAAATTATTTGAATGCAACACAAACATTTTCTTCTTTTTTCCGTGTTTTTTTCTACATTTTAAAAAATTCCTTTAAAAAAAGTCTCATTGTGTTTATTTTTTCCAAGCTGTTAATTTTTTCTTTTTGTTCTCTATTTACTTTTTTCCTACATTTCTTTCTTTTCTTTTTTCTGGCATTTTTCTAAATTTTTCCTTCTTTTTTTCTCTTCCTTTTGTTTCTTTTTTTCTCGGCTTTTCACAACTTTTTCATTTTGGTATTTTTTTCTTTTTGCCGTTCTATTCCCCCTGTCTTTTAAGTCATTTTGTGCATCATTTTACATAATATTTGGTCATGTTGGGCTTAAAGAAGCAAAATCAACCTGAAGAGTCGTTAAGGACCCGAAAGAGCCGGTTCCTTTTTGTGAGCCGAGCCGAAGGAGACGGTTCTCGACAAACTCTACTAACTTTACTCAACTTCGTTCCACTTCGGCTCGACTTCAAAATAACGCATTTAGGACACAACGTCAGGGGAACCCGTGTATTTTTACCTTCATGCACTATAACTTTGACTTAAGTCGCTTCTTAATTAGCAATTTTGAGCCCTCAATTTTGTGCGCTGGCTGGATTTTCTTGTGCGCTGAGAAAGTGCTAGCAGTGCGCTATTGCGCACGCGCGCAGCTTAGAGGGAACACTGGTCACGACTCTACTTCAGGTACACTTGAAGGGCATTTTCTCTTTTTATTTTCGAGCTCGGAAGTGAGCGGGCAGGTTAGCAGTCAATTAGGGTTTCCGTATCTTTCTAAAAGGAGTAATGGTCCTGGATTGTGGGCACTATATTAGCCAAACGCTGTTTTCGTATGCAGGGCTTGTCCCCCTGGCAAAGGCGGGCTCATCTCAGCCCATTGTTCTCTATCAGTGGACAGGCCTGATTCCTGTAATTAGCTGTCAGCGCAGAGCCCTCAGCAGCTTAGCGCTGTCCGCTCGAATCAAACTAATGAAATGCAATCGGCTCAAATGTCCTGGATGCATATCTGGAACAGGCACACGAGAAGGCACGGGGAGCCCGCCACCACAACACGGATACATCTACGCTTTTGCCAAATTCGACATTCGAATTCCGAGCTCATTAATCTGTTAATTCGGCACATTTTGACAACCAATTAATGCGGTTGAGAGGTGGTTTAGGGGGGCGGGGGGGTGATCTGTGGCGGACACGAGGTGCCTGGAAAGAAGACCCCTAGCCTAACTCACACTTTATTTATGATTTATTTAATTTACTTATGACCAGGGTTGGGTAGGGTTACTTGAACTGGATTACTTTTAATTACTTTTGGATTACTCCAATACCAAATATGCTAATAAAAGACAAACTAAACTACATTTGAATAAAATGATGACCCACAACACGTGGTAAGCTTTCTCTCCTGGCTTTGATCTCTTTGATCTCCGGCGAAACTAACATAAAATGCGACAGAAACAAAATGAAAATAAATCCAAACAGCTTGCCAACATCATTTTTGCCGTTCCATGTATTCCGTTACTCCCCAAGCTTGCACAAAATTTAGTCATTTGATTCTTATTTAGTTTCTTTTGTCTTTTTTGTCGTTTTTAAAGAGGCAGTTTGTTGTAAATAGTCAACAATTGGAGGGTAAAAAAGAGGCTCGGTTGGAAAAAGTAAAATAGGAAAATACTAAATCTTTCCAAGTTTACACATTATATTTGTCATGATTACTGATGCGAGGCACCTGAGCCTGCTCCTTTGGCCCCAACTGCCTCGGACAATGATTGGCTCCTTGTCACTGGTTGTCAGTCCGTCTGCGAACCTCAGCTCACGCTAGGCAAGCCTTTCGACCCCGCCTCTCTCCTGTTCTGATTCCCGTCTGTTTCCCGGCTCCGACCCATTTTTGAACTTGACTACGATTTTTAACTCCGACGTCCCGGCCACAGATCTTTTTTTTTCCTGCTCTCGACACTTCCTTCGCTAGCCACATAAATAGCACTTCCGCGTCTGAGCAACCCGCTCCCCGGGACCAGCGATTTACAGATCGTTTGTACTATCCTTTCCCTTCTTCCATCCCTTCTTCCAAATAAAACTAAGAGAAACCTGTCTTCGTTCTGGTCCTGACAATATTTAGAGTAGAGGTAAGATCGGGCCTAAAAAATTCAGCCCGACCCGACCCGAGTCGCGGGTATGTCAACCCGAACCCGCACGGATTAACTTGATTTGAAAAATGAGTCCGAGCTTTTATTTGCCGCCAAAGTAAACACGAAGCTTTAATCCGGCCGTGCAGCGAACGAAAGTGAACAATTGCACCGAAAAGAAAATCAAACACTGCAGATTACAATCTGCAAACAGGGAAAGATTCGTCCAAAAAGCAGAAATAAAGATTCTGAATTTTGTAAACTATTGGCAACAAGCAGAAATGATGCGAGGGAGGTGGTAGGAGGAAGCCGCGCCTCCAACACCAAGGAGGAAAATGTATTTGGATCTAGTGATTTTGAGTTGAACGGATAGTTTGGCAAGGATTTTCTTCATCTAAATAATTACTTGAGTAAAAGTAAGTGCATGCTGTGTAGATCCTCCACAAAGAAAAAAAAAAAGAAGAAAAAAAATTGCCGCGACCAGCACTAAGGGTAGACCCAATCGCGTAATGTTTACTCACAAGTTTATTGAGATAAAAAGATAAAGGGCAGCGCCTGCGATCCGGTGGTCGCTGGACGCGGGAAGCACGCCGCCCATGCAACCGGATCGTGATCCGAATAGGGAAGTGGATCTTCTGTTGGGGGAGATGGCGGTGTCAGGGAAGGAAAAACAGGTCGATAGCCGGGACAGGAGAGCAAAAATGTGGTCGGGATCAAAAACGGGTGGTAAGCCGGGACGGGAGAGCAAACGTGGTCGGGATCAAAAACAGGTCGAAGCCGGGGACAAACGGGGAGATTAGGAATGGACGGGTGAAAAACAGGTGCAAAAAACGGGACAGGTGGGAGTCAGGGTCAAAATGCTTGCCTTGTAAGAAGAGAGGTTCGCTGAGGGACTGACAACCGTAGAGTGACAGGACTCGGCTTAAAAAATGACAGGGAACCAATCAGACAGCCCATAGGGGACATGAAGTGTCTCAGCGAAGTATTCCTTTGCAAGCTGTTAAGATTACACAAGAAATATGAAGGCTTCACCAGTTCTACAGGCTATTGATAAGCAGATTTAGGTGGTTGGCATCACTGCGAGTATCCAGTAATTTAAAACTAGGTTACTTTCAAAAATAACTAGTGATAGTTACTACTTTTTTCAGTAACACGCACAACACCGCACCTTACACACAATAATTTTTAATGGTTCATTACCATATTTGTGCAATCATGGATCGGTCGAAAAATCGTTACAGTCACAAAACATTCGATGCAACAGGAATCAAAACCAAGTCGCGGCGGGGATGTAGACGACATGTGAAAAGGCAGTAGATTTGATTATCCCACTATTTTGACTCACAGTGCCAGAAATGAATGTTAGAGATTGGAGAAAACTGAAAGTTGTGCTGAAAAATGTAAAGAAAGCACGACGAAGGAACAATTTTTGGTGTATTTGATGACGAACCGGACTTTGAGGGACATCAAATGATATACATTAAACATTTTATATTGGTATTGTGTAGATCAGGGGTCAGCAACCTTTTTGTTGTGTGTAAATCAGTGTGCCACACCAAGATCAATGACTCGCACAACATTTTTTTTGATATCCAACAGAGTTGTCATTTAACACCAGTCCCGATATACAACATGGATCGACTTTGAAATTGTATAACTGACCAATTTATCTTCCACTATTCTTGTTCATCAATAAACTAAAAATTGAATGTGATCAACATGTGGAAAGGCCTTCCATGACATCCATGACTTCATTTTTTTACCACAAGAATCAACCAGAATCAAATATTCTTCATCAAAATGAACTACAATCAAAAACAAGTGATATGGACAGCTGCCATACCATTCATCAATTAAATCTTATTGCAGAAAATATCAAAACTTTAAATAACAGCAGCAAGGCAGAATGCTACTTGAAAATAAGTACAACAGAAATAACAGCTGATTTGGTCACATATATTAAATGGTTTTCTGTGCTTTGCTATGCAGTGAGCAATGTGATATTTTGCTTCTGTGGTGGTGATTTTAGCAGTGACAAAGGCTTTCAGAGTCTGTGTTTGTAGGCCGTACCTGGACACAGCGTGTTTTAATGTATCTGCCTTGTCAGACTTATCCTTGAATTCATGTTTATGTTTTGTCTCGTAATGACGTTTAATGCTTGATGTGCAAGGCACAACGCTTTCGAGGCATAATGCACAAACAGCATGGTCATTTTTTTGCACAAAGCCCCGGTCACCTGTCCATGCTGGCTGAAAAGAATATTTTTATGCTGGACGAGCCGTCACGATTCATTCATTTATATGTTTCTGTGGCTGCGTTAAAACACGGCTCTTTCCTCTGCAAGGCGCGGCGCAGACACGCACTCACGCAGAGGAGGAGGGGTGCTACTGTAAATACGGGGCACAACTGAAAGTGTTTGGATTTCAGGTACTAATACTGCGCTTAAAAAAAATAATTATTATTAATATTATTTTGCCGTGTTCTCGCGTGCCATTGGTTACCGACCCCTGGTGTAGATAGTTTACGTTGTCAATAAATTATTTTAATCATGGCTGCACAAATTCACTTACAATGCTTACTTTGAGCTGAGAAAAAGCTGAACACATTTGGAAATATATATACTGATTTTTAATCAAAATTTAGGGTTTCGCAATTATACACCAATCTATTTGTGTGATACATTTAATATATTTTTGGTTTCCGTACACTAATTCTATTCGTCTCCCCCCTGCCAATTTGACACCCCCCCATCCTTCCTCCCCACACTGTGCAGGTGTATGCATGAGCAAAGAGTGATCTGAATGCGCTGGAAGCCCGGAGGGCATCGAAAGCAGCCAGGGTTGTACCGTAGTGATGGTGGGCTCGTGGGCTCCACTGAGCTGTGATCAGATGGCTTGAGGCCACTCAGGGAAAAAGCCCCGGGCACTCCGCAACACTGGCAGCCCCGCCATGTGTGAACGCTTGTTCTCTTCAATTAAAACTGGCATCTGAATATTCAAATGGCATCGCTTGGTGACAGCTCTCCACCATATACGCATGAAAATACGGCCTCCAAGGGCAAAGACCCTGACCCGAACGGAGAAGCTATCTATCTATCTATCTATCTATCTATCTATCTATCTATCTATCTATCTATCTATCTATCTATCTATCTATCTATCTATCTATCTATCTATCTATCTATCTATCTATCTATCTATCTATCTATCTATCTATCTATCTATCTATCTATCTATCTATCTATCTATCTATCTGTCTGTCTGTCTGTCTGTCTGTCTGTCTGTCTGTCTGTCTGTCTGTCTGTCTGTCTGTCTGTCTGTCTGTCTGTCTGTCTATCTATATTTTTATCCGTCTATCTTTCTATCTTTATCTATAACTGTCTATATCTATCTCTCTATCTTTATCTCTATCTGTCTATATCTATCTCTCTAGCTTTATCTCTATCCGTCTATATCTATCTCTCTAGCTTTATCTCTATCTGTCTATATCTATCTCTCTAGCTTTATCTCTATCTGTCTGTATCTATCTCTCTAGCTTTATCTCTATCTGTCTGTATCTATCTCTCTAGCTTTATCTCTATCTGTCTATATCTATCGCTCCAGCTTTATCTCTATCTGTCTATATCTATCTCTCTAGCTTTATCTCTGTCTATATCTATCTTTTTAGCTTTAACTCTATCTATCTATCTATCTATCTATCTATCTATCTATCTATCTATCTATCTATCTATCTATCTATCTATCTATCTTTATTTTTATCCGTCTATCTTTCTATCTTTATCTATAACTGTCTATATCTATCTCTCTAGCTTTATCTCTATCTGTCTTTATCTTTTTAGCTTTAACTATATCTATCTATCTCTCTAGCTTTATCTCTATCTGTCTTTATCTTTTTAGCTTTAACTATATCTATCTATCTATCTATCTATCTATCTATCTATCTATCTATCTATCTATCTATCTATCCAAATGTTATAAATAAGATAGATAGATAGATAGAGAGAGAGAGAGAGAGAGCTAGATATATAGATAGATAAATAGATAGATACTTTATTCATCCCCGTCTATCTATCTATCTATCTGCACATAATCTTTTCTTTTTTTCTCCCAATATTTTTGCCCAGATTTAAACATTTCCACCGAGGTTGCAGATCTAATCTCAAGGTTTTTGGTTATTGTGTATCCATAGCAGCAAGATGTCCAAAACATATGTCAGCTCTTTCTAGGTGAGGCTCATATTATATAAAATAAATCCACATTTATTGGCCTAGAATAATTTAGAAAATGCAAACACATATAATAACTCATTTATTTGTGCTTATTATTTAAATTCATTTTTCTATAATTAGGATTTTTTTTTTACCACTAGGTGGTGCTAAATAATGCACACAGTCTCTTTGAATAACCTGAGTTTAAAAAAAAACGCTACTGCAGTCAACGATTGCAATTGCTGCCATAAGATGGGTGCAGCAGGTTTTTCACTCTAACGAATATCAGATCAAAAATCAATTCCAGGGCAGAACTGATTGATTATTTTAAAATCAAATGATAAAATGATTATGGTTTGCAATATTAAGGGACATGTTTTTGAAAGGATGCTGATGTTTGTCATCAACATTTGACAATTATTAATAATTTTTTTGCAAATGACTGATTCTTTGAGCTCAGCTTTCAAATTTCCACATATTTTGTCACCGTCCATCCAAAAGATGGTTTGAGGCCACTCAGGGAAAAAGCCCCGGGCACTCCGCAACACTGGCAGCCCCGCCATGTGTGAACGCATCCATCCATCCATCCATCCATCCATCCATTCATCCATAGATCCATCCATCCATCCATTCATCCATAGATCCATCCATCCATCCATCCATGCATCCATCATTCTTCCTTGCGTTACTTCTTTTGTTCGATTGTTTGTCCCTTCCTTCCTTCCTTCCTTCCTTCCCTCCATCCTTCCTTCCTTCCTTCCTAAACTGCTGCTAATCTGTACATCTGTTGGTTTTGTTTGACTTTTTGCACTACTGGCAGTTCTTTATAGCTAGCCACTCCTTGCACATCTGTTCCTCTGCACTATTGTACTTACAGTGTTATTGTTACAGTGTTATTGTTACTGTTTACCTGACTTGTTTACCTGACTGCCCATTTTGAACATCTGGTTAGCTGCTCCTCTTGCACTATTTGCACTACTGTAAAATACTATACATAGCCATAATTATTTAGTATATTATTAGTACTCAATACTCTAACTCGATACATTTTATTTATATCTGTATATTCAAGGAAACTGTGCGGGTCAGATGTATCGACATTTCGTTCTGTATACACGTGTACTAGAATGACAATAAAGTAGATCTGAATCTGAAAATCTGATTCCTTCCTTCCTTCCTTCCTTCCTTCCTTCTATTTACACATCCATCCTTCAATCCATCATTCTTCCCTGCGTTCCTTAGTTTGTTCCTTCGTTTGTTCCTTCGTTTGTTTGTTTGTTTGCTTGTTAGTTTGTTTGTTCGTTCATTTGTTCCTTCCTTTTTTCTTTCCTTCCTTCCTTACTTCCTTACTAACTTCTATTCAACCATCCATCCATCATTCTTCCTTGCATTCCTTCTTTTGTTCGTTCGTTCGTTCGTTCGTTCGTTCGTTCCTTCCTTCCTTCCTTCCTTCCTGCCTTTTTTCCTTCCTTGCTTCCTTCCTTCCTTCCTTCCTTCCTTCCTTCCTTCCTTCCTTACTTCCTTCCTTCCTTCTATTCACACATCCATCCTTCAATCCATCATTCCCTGCGTTCCTTTGTTTGTTCCTTTGTTTGTTCGTTTGTTTGCTTGTTAGTTTGTTTGTTCGTTCATTTGTTCCTTCCTTTTTTCTTTCCTTCCTTCCTTCGTTCCTTCCTTACTTCCTTACTAACTTCTATTCAACCATCCATCCATCATTCTTCCTTGCATTCCTTCTTTTGTTCGATTATTTGTTCCTTCCTTCCTTCCTTCCTTCCTTCCTTCCTTCCTTCTATTCACACATCCATCCTTCAATGCATCATTCTTCCCTGCGTTCCTTTGTTTGTTCCTTCATTTGTAGGTTTGTTTGTTTGTTTGCCTGTTAGTTTGTTTGTTCGTTCGTTTGTTCCTTCCTTTTTTCTTCCTTTCCTTCCTTACTTTCTTACTAACTTCTATTCAACATCCATCCATCCATCCATCATTCTTCCTTGCGTTCCTTCTTTTGTTCGATTATTCGTTTGTTTCTTCCTTCCTTGCTTGCTTCCTTCCTTCCTTCCTTCTATTCACACATCCATCCTTCAATCCATCATTCTTCCCTGCGTTGCTTTGTTTGTTTCTTTGTTTGTGCGTTTGTTTGTTCATTTGTTCCTTCCTTTTTTCTTTCCTTCCTTCCTTACTTCCTTACTAACTTCTATTCAACCATCCATCCATCCATCCATCCATCGTTTTTTTCTTCATCCTTCATCCATTCATTCATTCATCTACCTGTTATCTTCCCAGGGCTTGCAGGGTGGAATCACATATTCATTGGTTATGTGCAATTTTGCACAGGTATTCATTTTTTAAAGCATGTGTTTCAGGCCGAGAGCATCTGGGGAACTCAACAAGCAGACAAGTTGCCCATTTAAAACAGGGCAGATTCAGGTAATTCAGGTATAAGGCAGTTTTAAATGCAGCTCATTACTCATTACGGCCGAGCCCGGCATCTTTAATTTGTGGAGCTTGGCAGCTGGACCACCTGGCCACACATTAAACACTAAAGACTGATCTCCCTAATGACCACAGATTAGATCATTACCTTAACAAATCAGTGAGGACTTTATCTGGGCCGAGCTGGTAGCCATGAGCTATATCGGGAGTATGGACGAGAAGGGCCGAGAATGCTTGGTTGATACATTTCAATAATGATTTATTATTTGGAGTCTTTCTGGAGCCTTTTTACTTCAAGTTGTGTAAGAAGGGATCTGAAACTGATGTGTTGAGATCAGGGTTGGGTAGGGTTACTTTAACTTGATTACTTTCAATTACTTTTGGATTACTCCAATACCAAATATGCTTATAAAAGACAAAATAAACTAAATATGAATACAATTACTAAATTTTGTGCAGGCTTGGGGAGTAACGGAATACATAGAACGGCAAAAATGATGTTGGCAAGCTGTTTGGATTTATTTTCATTTTGTTTCTGTCGCATTTTATGTTAGTTTTGCCAGAGATCAAAGAGATCAAAGCCAGGAGAGAAAGCTTACCACGTGTTGTGAGTCATCATTTTATTCATGTTTAGTTTATTTTGTCTTTTATTAGATAGATAGATAGATAGATAGATACTTTATTCATCCCCGTAGGGAAATTCACACTTCCAGCAGTCTACCCCGTTGTTAACAGATTAACATGATGCCCTAGGGGTGCTTGTAGCGGAGTGGATGACGTCACGCTAGTCCAAAAGTTCGACATCCCTGCGGCAGATGGAAATCTTTTCTTTGTGAAAATCCAGGGATACACCACCTCGTGTTAGCAAGTCCGCCTCCTCTCCAATTCCCCCGGGCTTTCGTGTCTCTGTATAGCGGCGTTGAAGCCGGATAGCTCCGGGTGGCTACACGTTAGCGTCCGGAATGCTAAACGTGAGCCACGTTTCCGCAAAACACAGCAACTGCGCTCCCTGTGCGCTTCGATGTTTTCCACCAGCACTCGATGATCTTATTTGGTCGTGGGTTCGCATTTACCATGATTACGGATGGTACCGAAGACTTAGAACAGCGCTAGCCACTTAGCTAGCTCCGGCTCTCACGATAGGCCTTCATCACGCCGGCACGAGAATTCTTCAGGGCAAGGAGTGGATTCCTTGAATAGACACATTTTTTGTGCGCTAAAACCCATGTCCATAGGATAGAAATAATCCATAGTGTAGTTGTCAAAATGGGAAGAAAAAACACCGAAGATAGCAGCAGACAATAAAACAATAGGGCAGCTGCTGGAAAAGGCAGCCGCTCGTGGCAGCGCCGCTTTGATCTTTAGCATATTTGGTATTGGAGTTAAATAATTGAAAGTAATCAAGCTAAAGTAACCCTACCCAACCATGGTTGAGATTTACTTGTAGTTAAGTGTTTCATAACTCAATTGTTTTTGTAAGCATTTTGAGAATTATTTTTAACTAATATTTGTTTTCTTGCATGCTCATGGATTGTGTTGGGAATTAAATATCCAAATGTATCGTTTATCAAATTGTTCGAATTAGTTATCTGACTCCATTAACTAAACACAACCTACATTCACCCAATAATTTATGCTCGCTCGTTTCTTGAGGGAAAAGATGAACAGGAAGCCGATATTTCCACACGGGAACAGATTTAATTTCATTAACAATTTAACTAAGTGTACTCCATCGAAAACGGCCGAATTAGTGACGTTGGAGTCTCTGGGAAGCCCTCTTCTGAAGTCTTTTAGCTTTTTCCCATTGGCCATCTACCCCCACATAATGACGTGCCGACTCCCACCATGGGCGCGCCAAGGAAGCACCCTGGGCTTCAGCATCTCGTAAAAGAGTCCCGATGTCGGGGTTCTCAAAACAACACCGAGTGTTTCTACGACATCAGGGCTTTTCTGCGTCACCAGCGTCTAGATGTGCTGATTATTTTATCAGCCGTACATCCCTGTAAATAACCGTTCCTGTAAAAAACATTTTCCACCAGGGTGCCCTGACCTCGCACCACAGCCCAGTCAGAGAATATCTCTTGCATTAAATGTAATTTGTATTCAATCCTATAAAATCCTTTATAGTCCAATGTATAAAATACTTCAATTGGCGTGGCAACATAGAGCAAGAACATAAGAAAACATATCATGTGATGCGTATATAAAGCAAAAAAAGGTAAAGACAATTAGTGATATTTGCAGTCCGGCATCTTTGTATCACGGAATGTAACGTATGTGCAGAACATATGTTTGCATCTACTCGGATCGGGTTAACGAGGAAATATTGCCTGACTTTGGTCTACAGAATGTTCCTTCTGGGTCAAAACTAATTGGTGCAGGAACACAGAGACTGGCTTTGATAATGACCACAAGCACTACAGCTGCTCTTGCATGACCGACCCGGCACTGCCGACCCAACTCCCGTCTTTTCCTCCCCAGCTTCAGCACCCCCACACCCTCCCGCACGCTTACACATAAGAGTGCTGGGGCGAGAAGAATTTACAGAGTAGATAGAACTCATGGAGGTACTCAAAGCCGTATGCGGATCACAATGAAAGATCACTTTAGATAGATATATAGCTAGATAGATAGCTAGATAGATAGCTAGCTAGATAGATAGATAGATAGATAGATACTTTATTCATCCCGTAGGGAAATTCACACTTCCAGCAGTATCCTTGTGTTGAAAAATAAAATAATAAAATATAGATATAGAATACAAAAATACCCAGTATAACGTTTGCTATAGAGTGTTGAAATAGCGCTACGGAAAATACACACTGTAATAAAAATAGGGTAATATGCAAATGTGGGCGTGGGGTTTAATGTGGGCTTTTACTCCCCCGGGTGGAGTTAAAGAGCCTCACTTTGCCATTTTCCAGTTTAAAAGGATTGCTTGGCACTAGTTGGATGAATCAGTGTATGTTTAAAATATCTACTTAAACATCCAAAACCTCGTATTGGCAAACTTTGTGGGGACCAACATTTCTCACAGGAGCCTGGCCAGAAGAAAAAAACAAATTATTGAATGATTTGATATGAAACAACTGTTGAAAGTGTCTGAATCTGGTTCATATCGGTTGTTAAATGTTAAATATGTTCCTTACTTAAGTGATTCGATTAATAAAATGTGTTGAAACCTCAAAAAGGCAAAAGAGCAAGTGTTTTATTGTCAATATTTGTGTCAGGACCAGAAAGGAAACAGGACCCAATTGCGTTATGTTTCTCAAAAGTTTTATTGAAGGGAAGAGGAAGCGCTGCGCCCACCATCCGGTGTTCACTGGGCACGGGAAGCAAGTCACTCTTGTACTCGGATTGTGATCCAAACACGGAAGTGGATCTTCCGTAACAGGCGACGGCAGTGTCAGAGACGGAAAAAACGGGTCGGTAGCCGGGACTGGGAGAGGAAGGCGTGGTCGGGGTTGGAAGCGAGTCGTAAGCCAGAACGGGAGAGTAGACGTAGTGGAGGATAAAAATAGGTCGTAAGCCGGGACGGGAGAACAGACGTGGTCAGGATCAAAACGGAGACAGACGGGAGCAGAAAACGGGACAGGTGGGAGTCAGTATCGAAAAAGGCTTGCTTAGTGTTCACTGAGGTTCGCAGACGGACTGACAACAGGGAACAGACAGGACTAGGATCAAATACTGACAGGGAGCCAATCAGAACCCGCGGAAGTTGGCGCCAAAAGAGCGGGCACAGCTGAGTCACATCAGTAATCATGACAATTTGATCTTTGTAGTATAGTTTTTCCTTTTACATAGAACATATACAATATAAATACGTTTTACAAAATACAGCAAAATGCAGCCTTGCAATTTACATCAACTTTGAGTGCAGTACACTTTCATTTGCAGCTAAGATGCTTTATAGATCATATATTTTTTATTGGGGAAGGGGGGTTCACAAGGGGAGTCTGGGGAAAAGAGCGAACACCAAGGTCGTTAATAGGCTTGTGCTTGCTAAAAAGTGACCTGTTTCATCAACAAAAAGCACAACTCGTCCAAGAGCTTGTTCAATTCTACCAATAGAGATGACAATTGCGTGCCATTATTTAATTAACACTCATTTAATACCTATTTGAGACTATAATCATTGCAACCCCTAACTACCATGATGATCGTTTTGTCATCTCTCCAATCTTGTTGGTGCACCGCTTATTTTTATTTTATTTTGTCTGCTCATCTTAACTAAGAATGTCAACTTCAAATAATAATAATAATAATAATAATTTCCTTGTATTGTCATTCTGTGTAACAATGTACACAGAACGAAATGTCGATTGCACCTGACCCGTTGTAGCGAGCCAATGCAGCCGCAGCCAACAGAGGGCGCCGCCGACCACTTTTTAAGTCTTAGGAATGACTCGGCCGGGGCGCGAACCACCGACCTCCCAGTCTCAAAGCGGGCGCCTTACCACTACTACTGAGCTGGTATAGATTCAAAGCAAAAATAACCTTTGATTTCACTATCCTTTCCGTGTTTTGAAGCCTCACCGTAGTTTTGGTCACCAATTGTGCAACAAGAAACGATAGATAGATATGTAACGGGTATAATAATAACTTTTGTTTTATTGAAATTCCTGCTGAAATATGTGTATAGTTTTTGGTAAATGTCCTGCAATGATGAGTCCAACAGTGCTATCTGCTGGTATGGGGTGGGGTTTGGTTTTGGCTTCTGACATGTGACCGGGAGGCGGGGTTTGTTGGCAGTCTTACAAGAGAGAGAACTGCAATAATAATAATAATAATAATTTCCTTTGTATTGTCATTCTTTGTAACAATGTACACAGAACGAAATGTCGATACATCTGACCCGTTGTAGCGAGTCGATGCAGCCGCAGCCAGAGGGCGCCGCCATTATACCAATTAGGTATGTCTCGGTCGAGGCGCGAACCAGCGACCTCCCAGTCTCAAAGCGGGCACACTACCATCTAGGCTACTGAGCTGGTGGTAAGACACATCTTTTGGTGCTCCACAAAATAAGTTAATTTTAAACATTATAACCCCAGCTGACAAATCTCTCAACATGCACAGTAATGTGATTGATATTGTTAAGCTGTTTAGGTTTATTTTCGTTTTGTTTCTGTTTTACTAAATTATGAATTCCCCTTGTAGAGATCAAAGAGATCAAAGCCAACAGAAAAGCTAATGTTGTGACTCATCCATTTGCAGGTAACTTGTACCCGTTTTTATACTCATTATTGTTTTTATTTCTATTTTTTCATATACATTAAAAAAGGATGATGTTGGTTAAAATTCAGACAAAAGAAAAATATGTTGAATCCATTGTAAACGTTAAAAATCCACTATACGATCTCTTGTTAAAAGTATCTTGTTAAAATGTAAAGATGTAAAAATGTATTGTGATATTCTAAAATGTATTTTCTGTAAAGTGAAAAGAAAGCTCTTTGATATGCTTTGTTGGCAGTCTTACAAGAGAGAGAACTGCAATGAGATCAAAGAGATCAAAGCCAACAGAAAAGCTAATGTTGTGACTCATCCATTTGCAGAAACTGTAATAATAAAAACCTCATCATCCATTCCAGCGTGAATGTGGATCTTTGGTGGGACACGTACACCGCGGTTACAGATAGATAGATAGATAGATAGATAGATCCAGCAGTATCCTTGTGTTGATAAATAAAATAATGAAATAAACATATAGAATTCAAAAATACCCAATATAACGTTTGCTATAGAGTATTTAAATAGTGCTACGGAAAATACACACTCTAATAAAAAGAGGGTAATATGCAAACGTGGGGGTGGGGTTTAATGTGGGCTTTTACCACCCCCCCCCCCCCCCCCACGGGTGGAGTTAAAGAGCCTCATGGCAAGCGGAATAAATTATCTCAGTTTGTCGGTGGAACAAGACTGCGACAGCAGTCTGTCGCTGAAGCTGCTCTTCTGTTTGGAAATAATGTACTTCCAACAATGTTCAATGTGGTTGAGGATGCAATGTTTTTTGGGTGATGTGGTAGTAAAACGTAGTGCTACTTTTTAAAAATTGACTTTTTACTATTTTTGTTTAGCAGACTAGAAAGCAAATGCACTATATGCAGCTAGCTGGGCTGCTTGCCCACGTATTTTTACCTTAAAGTCAAGTCATGTTTGTTTGTGACGCCCTTAATCACAAAGAGTCTCAATGGGCTGCATAAAGCACAGATTATTGCAAACCACAGACTATTATTACAACGTCCCCTGATCTAAAACCTACATTAGGGCAAGGAAAAACTCAAAAACCTCAACATGAGTAAACCTTGAGGTAGTCCCCCCTTCTAGGTTGACCAGGCTGCAATGGATGTTGCAATAACAAATAATACAAGGATACTGTAAACATAAAATATAGGTTATTCATGTGTGATAGAATAGTAGTGTGTTTTAAGCATAGATTTAAACATTTCCACTGAGGTTGCACATCTGACATCAGGGGAAAGACCATTCCACAGCACCGGGGCCCGAATGGAGAACGCTCTTGAACCTGTCCATCTCTTCTTGGCTCTTGGGATCAGTTGTAGGCCAGCATATTAAAAACCTTTTCAAAGTTGATTGGAAAAATATGCTCGAAAAACTCATTTACACATATTTTATTTATTTGACCCCTGGGAACCGATCAAAAGAAAAACAGATGTCTTACAACCGTGAAAATTACAATTAAAATAAGCAAAATAATTTAAGATATATTTTCTGTCTCTAGTTTCATAAAATAAGATGAAACATTACAATAAAACTGACACTGTATTTTACCTTTTTTACTTTCCTGATAATAAAACAAAGAAAAACAAACAAACACTTCCTCGATTCAATCCATATGGGGCTTCTCAAGGGAACCATATGCCAACCTCTGTCACAGTTGTGCTATTCACCTCTCTTATCAAACTGGGCCTTCTCACACTTCATTTGCTCTATTGTAACTTATTGCTTCCATCCTGTGTCAAGCCAATCAAGTTAAGGAAACGCCTTAACAGCCACCTTAGAACACCACCAGAAATGAAAACCAATCAATCAGCAGACGGGTGGAAACGGAGACGGAAGTCCATAATGAAAGGGAGGGGTCTCTTAAACCTTTATGATGTTCCTGTATGGATGGAGGTGCGGGCCTGGCAAGGTCGAGTGGCCTCTGATGTTCCACAGCGCTCCCAGAATCTTACTTTCATTAGCTTAGCGGGCCATAAAGGGGCACACAGAGCACCTGACGGCTGGCCCACGCAGAGCCGGCACCCCTCTGCCTTGGTGCTTAATGCGTGCCTCCGCCGTGCCGCCGAGCCTATAAAACATCTGGTGACACAAGACTTGGACTGTTTCAGCCAAGGCTGCACGCTTGGACTCGTAAACAGTCTCTGCTTTAATCCAAGACAGAGGTGCTGTGACGCTCACAAGCCAGACCGCAGCAGATTTAGGACTTCAATACAGGAGACAGTGCTCAGCGTCTGCCAGCCAGGAAACACGGGGTCTGCCCTTTACAGCCCTGCACCATTATTTTCAGACATAGGCTGTTTTCATACAGGTAGAATTGGATAGACTATCAGTCAGAGTACAGGAAAAAGACTGGTCAGCACGTTTTGTATTTTTCATTTAGTTTTGTTTCTTTTCAATCATGACATACATCGCGTCACAAAATGAACAAAATCACCAGAAACGAAAAAAAAAAAGGATATGACAGGTTGAAGGCAAAAGCTGGTAAGAGACCCACACCCAGAACCACTTTCAGCAATTCTTCGATCAGCAGTGTTCTCGTTTGCCCGCGTCCCTGCGTCCTAGACACATTATTTTTGCTGGGGACGCATCGTGTCAAATCAACGCGCGTCCCCGGGATGCAACTTTTTTGACACGAAATTGTCATTATCATTTTTTTAACAAAGATTTACCGCACTCCAAACTTTTCGTGAGGCAGATACGCCATTGTTGTTTTGGTCTCGCGGTTCGAGTTTTTGTCTGCACGCCGATCTCCAGTTCGAGTTGTGTAGTGAAAGTCCGTTTCTTTTTAGAGAACCGGCTTTTTCGGCTCAACTCATTAAAGAGAGCCGGCTCTCAAATGGCTCACTTGCTTTGATGCATTATAATACAAATGATTATGTTGTATAAAGAAGTCAGTCAAAGGTGGGGTGCATTGTTTTAGGTGTCCTAAAAAGTTGAAAGTAGGATATGTTCTCTCTATTAAGTATGTGATAACAAACCCCAATGAGTTCAAAGAGCCCTTATAACTTTGTTTTCATCTTAATTTTAGCAAAGCTTTTCGAGACGGAACACATTAGGTAAGAGGAACGGGGGGTGATAGGGAGTCCTGGAGTGTGACACCATGCTATTTGGTCGTGTAGCATAAATTTAGTGGTAGTAAAAATATTAAAATCCACACAGCTCCTATATACAATTGAACAGGTCCTACATCAGGGGTGTCAAGCTCATTTTAGTTAGGGGGCCACATCGTCGAAAACACATTCTCACGGTGGTCGGACCAGTTAATTAATGCCATAAAAAGTGTGGAGGGGCGTAACATTTGATTATTGACGTTTGGTTTCCTCATTTTTTTCCTTCATTAAGATTTAATCTTTTGTAGTGTTCATCAACTGTGCAAAAATTTGTAAAACAAGAAATAAATTCATTTCTACGACACTCTACTTAACTCAGGGTATCTCATGCAGACTGAAAAGTGACAGAATAACATTAAATGACACTATCCCAAACAATGAATGATAAATTGAATGATTTAAAAGCATTTTTTAATGAAAATGTTTACCTGAATTTGGGAATTTTGCTTTAAGATTTCATATTCATTATGAAAATGAGCTAAAGTTTCTTTAGACTATTTTCACTGTATTTCTTTTTTGTAAGGTTTTTTTTGTATTGCCTTAAATAGAGTGCCCTTGACTTTTATAAGCATAAAAAAAATTGGGGTGAGTTCTCTCAATATTCCCCAGTTGACTGATGGTAAGCAGCAAATACAGCTGCAATAGATGTTTTTTGAGTGGCACCTGGCTTTGGCGACATCCAGTGGACATATTTAAAACTCCAAGTCATTTTTTAACATGATGCAGCTCATTTTTATCTTGTGTTTCTTTTAGCATTGTCTGATGGGCCATATAAAATGATGTGGCCGGCCAATGTCGCCTTTTTTTTTGTAAAAAGTCAAAATCACGTAACAACAGAGAAAAACATTTATAATATTTGAGTTTAGGCTAAACTATAGCTTGTTTTTCTAATTTAATTTGTCAAGTATTATTTTTAAGAAATTGAAGCATGACTTTTTGCTCCTTTTGATCCATTTCATTAATAATTTTTTTGACACCTAGACGAAATAAACAGCTCGAATAGAAAACAAAACAAAAAAAAAAATCAACGTATTTTATGTCTGGCATGTTTCTATATTTTACTTGAAAAACACTTTTATTTTAAAGTTTCAAATAATGAAAATCCAAAAATCCAAAATTTGGCTACAGTGGTCCATATTTTTCCTCAGTTTAAGTATTTTCTATATTTTAAAAAAGGCAAAATGAAACTAAAACTGGAAAAACACAACAAAATAAAACTTTGGTCTTGGGCTACATTATAGCCTGATTTAAAAATGTAGAGGTAAAAAATATCAATTTAAAGCTGAATATAGATAGATAGATAGATAGATAGATAGATAGATAGATGGGTAGATGGATACTTTATTCATCCCTGTAGGGACATACACACTTCCAGCAGTATCCTTATGTTAAAAAATAAAATGAAATATACAGAATACAAAAATACCCAATATAATGTTTTAATAAAGAGAATTTAAATACTGTTATGAAAAATACACACTGTATTAAACATAAGGTAATATGCAAATGTAGGGTTGGGGTTTGATGTGGGCTTCTACTCCCCCAGGTGGAGTTAAAGAGCCTCGTGGCATGAGGGAGAAATATCTATCTAGATATTCTCTGGGCCATGTGCTTTTTTTCAATGAAGAAAGCGTTCCTTGGTTGAGAAAAGGTTCGGAAAAAGTAATCCATCGTATCTTACAACTGAAGCGCAAACGGTACATGGTAAAAATATGCCAAAATCAAAGACGTCAGTGAAGCTCAAGTGTAGCTTTTGTCTGACACTTGCATCAAACCAAACGCAGATAGACGAGAAAAAGCCTCCGTTTTTGAAAGGTAAAGTGAACTCCAAACCTGCTTCCTAACCACACATCAAATGAGCCAGGAAAAGGCTTGGGCGGATCAAAGGCTAGCAGCGTGCCACTGCAGCTTCTAAACACTTAGCACCTTTTACTGCTTTTGATCGCCTTATTAAGAGGCTACTCCAAAAGCAGGTGCCACTGATAAGCGTGGCCCTGAAACTCATAGAAAAACACAAAATATTCCCTGCCAGTGTCCTCTAAAACAACAAAAAGAGCTCCGCACATCCATTTCGGGCATAATAGTAGCCGGTGAGAATGCCAGAAAATGAAAAGGAAGAGATGAAAGTCATAATAGTCGAAGCCTGAAGGAGGATGTTGACCGTAGAGAGCGTGGAGGTGGAGAAGAAAAGCTGGGTGAAAGGAACTCTGGACGAAAAAAGGAAAAGCAGGGAATTATGAGAAGGTACTCAATGTGATCCGCAGAGATGAAGGTGAAGAGAATCCCATTTGCCGTTTTGATGGTGAATGGGAGAGACAATCGCGATGCCTTGCCACGTGTTCTATTCCTGGAGTATTCGGACTTTGAAATAAATAGGGCTGGAGAGGAGCAATGCAGTTGAGGACATTTAATTTAAAGTTTCAAAATAAAGTTTAAATCACAGTGCACTCTGGTCCGGTTTAAGGGAAGTGTGTCTCCCAAGAAAGGCGTGGAAAATTGTTTCGACCCCTCTCTTATAGGAGAAAAGCGTGGATTAAATCAAAGCGGCGCTGCGCTGCCATGAGCGGCTGCCTTTCCAGCAGCTCCCCTGTTATCTCTCACTTTTTGTGATTTTTTTGTTTTATTGTCTGCTTCTATCTTTGGTGTTTTTCTTCCCGTTTTGACAACTACACTATGGATTACTTCTATCTTATGGACATGGGTTTTAGCGCACAAAAATGCGTTTATTCAAGGAATCAACTCCTTGCCCTGAAGAATTCTCGTGCCGGCGTGATGAAGGGGCCTATCCTGGAGGAAGAAGCGGAGCTAGCTAAGCGGCTAGAGGCGTTATAAGTCTTCGTACCATCCGCAATCATGGTAAATGCGAACTCAGTACCAAATGAGATCAACGAGTGCTGGTGGAAAACATCGAAGCGCACAGGGAGCGCAGTTGCTTTGTTTTGCGGAAACGTGGCTCACGTGTAGCCACCTGGAGCTACCCGGAGCAATCCGGCTTCAGCGTCGCTATACAGAGACATGAAAGCCTACGGGAATCGGAGAGGAGACGGACTCGCTAACACGAGGTGGTGTATCCCTGGACACAAAGAAAAAGATTTCCATCTGCCGCAGGGATGTCGAACTTTTGCACTGGCGTGTGACGTCATCCACTCCGCTACAAGCACCCCTAGGGCATCATGTTAATCTGTTAATAAAAAACGGGGTAGACTGCTGGAAGTGTGAATTTCCCTACGGGGATGAATAAAGTATCCATCTATCTATCTATCCATTAAAACGTTAAAATGAAACTCCAACAAGCACTTCTGGGAACTCACATTACAAGATAAAATAAATGATCTCAATGAACAAGTGACTTTTGTTCAAACTGCACACGGCTGGATTTTAAGGGATGTATGTGTCATGAACCAGGACGGAATCTCGGACACAATTGCTTTGGTTCAAATGAATCTTTATTAGAAAGAGTTGTCGGAACTGGCTTTTACCTTTAGCCGCTTTGGACGGAATGGCAGTTCCGTGACAGGTAGGTGGAATTGGTACGGCTTAGCAGGCAGGTTGTTGGCCAGGGCGGGAGAGCAAGTCGAAAACGTGGAACGGAAACAGGTCAAAATCAGAAGGCAGGCAGGAATCAAGCAAGAATAGTATTTGGTACTTGGTAATCTGGCAAAGCACACAGGAATACAGAAGTACGGTCTGACGTCCTTCTCTGGACGCTGACCGCTTAAGAGGAGAACGTCAGCCAATCAGAGAGCGCGCTCCAGCGCGTCAAACGATTGCCCCCAGGTGACTTCACTCAGGCAATCATGACAGTATGATAAGACAATTGCTAGGAAAGTACTGATATGAAAGGATACAGCAAGTTAATCCTTCACTCAAATATGTGGATGAACTTAAATGCATTTATAACAACTAAAATGAATAATGTGATTATCAAAAAAATGTTGTGATGATCAAATGATAATCTTAATATAGCTGGAAAACTCATGTTATTGTGACAACATACTCATTGCCCTTTTTTAATAATCTAGAATTTGCCAAATCTCCTTTCAAACACATGTGAAGAAAATTAGTAGAACCGCTTTCTTCCATCTTTGCAACATTGCTAAAATTCGTCCTATACTTTCTCAGTCGGATGCGGAGATTATAATTCACACGTTTGTTACCTCCCGTCTCGACTACTGTAATGCACTACTCTCCGGTCTCCCGAAGTCCAGAATCAAGAGTCTTCAGATGGTACAAAATGCTGCAGCGGGGCTTTTAACTAGGACAAAAAAGTCCAATCACATCACGCCAATTTTGGCTAACCTGCATTGGCTCCCTGTTAGCCTAAGATGTGATTTCAAGGTTTTCTTAGTATTATACAAAATCATACATGGACTTGCTCCCTCATATCTTTCAGATCTGATTTCCCCTATGTTCCGGTCCGAAGCTTTTGTTCTGAGAGCGTCGATCTTCTGGTGATCCCAAGAGCCAAGAAGTGTTCCGCTGGTTCAAGAGCGTTCTCCATTCGGGCACCGGTTCTGTGGAATGCTCTTCCCCCTGAGATCCGATCTGCAACCTCAGTGGAAATGTTTAAATCTAAGCTTAAAACACACTTCTACTCTAGAGCATATGAATAACCTATACTTTTCGTGGACACTATCTCTGTATTATTTGTGATTGCAACATCCTTTGCTGTCTGGTAATCCTGGAAGGGGGATACCAAATGTGCGGTCCCTTCTCAAGGTTTCTTCATTTTCCTCATGTTGAGGTTTTTTGAGTTTTTTCTTGCCCTCATGTTGGTTCCAGATTAGGGTATGGTGAAATAATTGTCTGAAAAAAATAGTCTGTGTAATAACCTGTGAAGCCCTTTGAGACTCTTTGTGATTAAGGGCTATACAAATAAAAATGACTTGACTTGACTTGACTTGATGACATCCTGGAATATTAATTCAAATTCTGTCAGAGACTAAATGACCGGTAAATTATTTAATGTCTGATGATATATATTTTTTCTTCTTACTCACAACATTGATGGTTGTTCTGTTTTTACCTTTGGACACTTGCAAAAGTGATTTCATGGGATTGACTATTATTGCTCACTGTTGTTTTTCAATTTAATAATTATTCACTGTTCATGTCATTGTCAACATTGGCGAATAATGTTGCTGTTCTTTGATGACCACACACTTTAGGTCTGATCTGACATTTGATTGAAATAACAGGTTCACATTTTCACATTCTAGGTTTTTATTACTGTCCTCTTCTGTTCCATTTGCAAGCTCAAAATTCAATGATGCCTTCTTTCATTATTTTACTGTCCACTAAACTACAGACCTATTACTAAATCGGAAAACTGGATATGCCCGGTTGCTTTTGAGTTGGGTTTCATGTGGTTTGATAATTTATAAACTAAACTTTCTTTTTTTGCCAGAGGTTGCTTTTAAAATAGGGCCTGCAATAGTCAAAATCAGCAAAGTATAAATGCACACTACTTTTATTTCTATTATACATTAAAGCCATAGAACAAACCCTTTTTATACGCTCAATCATAAATGTACTGTACTTTATAAATGTTGTTTTTTTTCTAATTTTTCCAATTTCTAATTTCTATAATTAGCTACTAATCTGTCAAATTATGATTTTGAAAATAATATTGCTGCTGTATTATTATATTGATTACAAAAAGGGGTAGAAATTATTTCAGCTCACTAATTACTTTTTTACTTCAGATGTGGTATAAAAAGACTTTTACATTCCTTCAGCATGTCCAGAAGTCCACTTTGTGGGCAATAGAGAGCATCCTCCTCTGTCTTCTGGGCCTGGCTGAAGCTTCTTAAGTAAGTCCAGAGCGTTTTATAGACACGATGACTTTGAGAGAAAATCTAAATTTTAAAAGATTTGCGTGTAGAACTTGGACCTCTTTTGATGCACAGGCAGACACAGATAGTTGAGCCAATCAGAATGCAGAACACAATGCACAATGAAAATCCACGTAGTAACAAAAACACGAAGAGTAAACTGCGATCCAGGGAGAGATTACTGTATGAAGAACCAGAAGAAAGCAAGTACTTTACTAACTTTTTTTGAGGTGTGTTTTTGACAGGTGTGATTTATTTAAAACATCCTGACATGTTCCTTTAAATCACAGGTGTCAAAGAGGCGGCCCGCGGGCCAGATCAGGCCCGCTAAGGGATTGAATCCGGCCCGCGAGACAACAACCAGAGAAGCGCAAGAGAAAAACAAGCTGCAGGTTGAAATATGTCAACTTGATGTTGCCAAAGGAAGACACTGTGCTTGTATTTCTTTCTTTCTCTCTCTCTCGCTCTCTCTCTCTCTTTTCCACCCTTTTTCTCCCACTCTCTGTCTGTGTCTCTTTCACTCTCTGTTTCTCTCTTTTTCTCTTCCTTTGTTGTTCTTTGTCTCTTTCTCTGTGTCTTTTTAACTTATTTTGCTCAAATTCCCTTTTTTCTTTTTTCTCTTTTCTCTTTCTCTCTTCCTACCCTTTGCGCTTTCTTTTCTCTTTTCTCTCCTTCTGTCTTTCTATTTCTCTTTGGATTTTTCTTCCTCTCCCTTTCTTTCCCCCTCTCTCATGACTTCTCTTCTTATCTCTTTTGTTTCTCATGCTCTTTCTCTTTCTCTTTCTTTGTCCCCCCCTCTCCTTTTCCCTCTTTCTTTCTCTTATTTCTTTAGCTCTCTTTTTCTTTCTCTGTAATCTACAAGTCCGGCCCCCGACAAATGTTTGTTCTATCGTGTGGCCCCCGAGTTAAAATGAGTTTGACACCCCTGCTTTAAATCATATCATAAACATAATCAGAGAAGAACTGAATAAGATAACTGTATTTTCCCGGTAGCATTTAAGTTGGGTTTTACAAGGTTTGAGAGTTGTAAAATGCCACACCAAGACAAATCAGTATTGAGAGGCAATACAAAGTCCAAGATTTCAGCCACACGTAATGGACCTGCTTCCCCTAAGCCTTAGCCTAGGGCTTCCATAAATCAATGTGTTGGCCTTTCCCCTTTTAACAGGAAGACTAAAATGAGGTGCAAAAATTCTCTCGTCACTCATATCAACAGGACTGATGTGCAAGTAAAGAAAAAGGGGGGGGGGCGAATGAAACATGGTCAAAACATATTAGTTTACTTATAGGAATGTTCAAAGCATGCAACACATTGTCTTGCTTATTCCTTATGCCTCCCCCTTTGTCATTGTTTGCATGAATCCCTAATAAAAAAATGGAAACACTACATGTTTTGGAAGTTTAAGTTGAAGAAAAGGTCAGGGACAGAGAACATACCAGTAGCAATCAAATCAGTTATGAAAATAGCTCCCTAGTGATAGGGCATTTTAATGTATGGGACGTTTTGAAAAAGTAAAGAATAAAAAAAGTTACAGGGAGTGTTTTATTTTGCTTGTACCTGCTTTTTAACTGGTAGATTAAATTGTTTACATGATTTTTTTGCAATCAAATACCTGCAGATGAGTTAAGTATAGACATCTTGCCTGGAAAACAGGTGAGACAATAGCTTAAAGTCTTACCCGGTACCTTATCAAGTTTGATCACATTCTTAAAAAAACAAACATTGTATTTTACACATGTTTCCAATTTTAGGTCTAGATTTTTCCAAAAGTGGACACAACCGGATAATAGCACTAAAAGTTCTCCAACAGGGTGTTTTACTTTGGACAATTTATTTAGACATTTTAAAAGAGTTGTAAATGTTTTACCTCTCTTTCCCCATCTGTTTCACCATTGTGCACACTTGTGCTTAACACTGATGCATAAATATGAATCACTATTTTGGGGTCTAATTTGATTACATCTGCATATAACTTTTTTCAGAATTTTATATGTTAACCAATTCGTCAATCATTATTTTAATTGTTACTAGTGGCTAAATATATACAGAGATAAACGAGGCGATCTCCGTTTTATCAATGGGCGATCTCCGTTTTATCAAAGCAGGCCCTTACAGACTAATGCTGTGGACTGTGAATAAAAGCCCGCAATTGGCTGAGAGTGGTTTGAATCAAAAGGTCAGAGGCTAACGGCCATATTGGAAATAATTTTATGGGTCTGTTTTTTTGGAAAAGGGGATTATGTGGCACAATAGACAGATTGCAACAAGGAACGTCCAACGATGCAGAAATCTGTCGGCATTATCGTGTGTTTTGGAGTAAATAATTTGCACGGTTTTGTTCTTTGGACGGGCAGCACGGAAGCGCAGTGTTTAGCGCGTGTGCGGCACAGTTCTGAGATCATGAGATCGAACCTCTTCTCCCCGTGCTTGCGTAGGTTTCCTCCGGGCACTCCGGCTTCCTCCCACATTCCAAAAAAATGCAGTTGTCTGTCCCTGTGTGCCCTGCGACTGGCTGGCAACCAGTTCAGGGTTCCCCTGCCCACTGCCCGAAAATGGCTGGGATGGGCTCCAGCACCCCCGCAGCCCTACTGAGGATAAGCGGTGCAGATAATGGATGGATGGATGGTTCCATATTTGAAGGGAATCCTATTATCAGCTGACTAACAGGGGACATTTTGGTGAGTTACAAAGGCTTTATAGATTTCGGGAATCTTTCTTCAGACTGACTGTGATGTTTTGGTGACGAGTACAATTGGAAATGGTCATCAAGCTTTCCAATGATATGTGGCTTGGCGTATTTCAGAGACTGGTAACATTGTGAAATCACTATCTATCTGTATATCTATATCTATATCTATACAAGGAGCAACAAATTGACAAAAATGGATAAGACCAAAACTAATGTAAAAATATCCATCCCTTCAAAAAGACTTTTTAGCATTGCCAATGGCATCACAGAAATAGGTCATGTCTATTTTGACAATTAAGCAAGTGATGAACTCCTGCCACATTCTGCAAATGAGAGTCTGAGATCTACCTCCATCCCCCAGCAGCACATGTTAAAAAAAAAGGGTTGGGGGCGGAAAAAGAGAAGAAGAGAAAAATAATTGGACTTGCCAACCCCCATGTTTCTTCCCCCGCCCACCCCCAACGACCGTTCACCGACACAATTAATACTACCCCAGTCAGGAGGCCTGGAGGAAAAAAAGCTGATGTTTGTTAAAAACAATCACAAACAAGTCAAGAAAAAAACGCAGTTTATTATCTGATTTACGTACACGCATGCAAATAACACGAGTCGAGCTGACCAATGTAAAGACTTGCTGTGAAAAGACCAACAAAGTCATTCATTCATAAAATCTCAATGTGTGACTTACTCTAATTACAGAGCATGTCGGCCCCAATTAGCCTACTTCGTCTCCTCTGTTTCATTCTTAATTAACAAAGCCCTGGTAATTACAGGTTCCATGGTAGTGGGGGAAATGGGGTTAGTTTAACGCATTAGCTGCCCTATGCGACAAGCTGTTAACTCTTTCTGTGTCAATGCGGACCGTGGAACCTTTATTTTCACACCACGGTCCATCCATGCAACTGATTGGCTTTTTTCATCTACCGTATTTTCCGCACTATAAGGCGCACCGGGTTATAGGGCGCACCCCCAAAAAATAGTTTTTGGTCCTATATTTTCCATACATAAGGCGCACCGGATTATAAGGCGCTACAATGGGAACGTCGACAAATCAGTCAGATAGTTCAGTCAAACTTATTACCCCCTTAACATTCCGAAAGCTTGCAAAGGAGCAAATACGTGTCGTAGACACGTGCGGATGCGATGTCACCAAACAAACATGTCTTAGTTTCCATTTTATTTTTTGCTGGCAACTGTGTGGACAGCAAAGTAAGACTTTTATTGTGCAGGGAAACGGGGTTCTTTACTGTGCATATGACAATAAACACTTTGAATTGAATTTAGTTTGAAAATAGACTCATCACAGAAACATCAAGATCGTTCTAAAACAAGATACCGGGAAAATATAAAGCAGCATAGCTCACCTGAGTTCTCTTGCAGCCATCACGTTCAATAATGATACGTAACCATGGTCTTCTTACAACCGTGAGTGTAGTAAATCCAGGAGAGTCAAATATTTTCAAATACAGAATAGTCAAGTCAAGTCATTTTTATTTTCATAGCCCTAAATCACGAAGAGTCTCAAAGGGCTTCACAGATTATTACACTATATTACACAGACTATTTTTCAGAATATTATTATACATTCCCCTGCTCTGGAGCCGACAAGAAGAGTAGGTTATTCATATGCTATGGAGTAGAAGTGAGTTTTAAGCTTAGATTTAAACATTTCCACTGAGGTTGCAGATCGGATCTCAGGGGGAAGAGCATTCCACAGCACCGGTGCCCGGATGGAGAACGCTCTCGAACCAGCAGAACACTTCTTTGCTCTTGGGATCACCAGAAGACCGGCACTCTCAGAACGTAGGCTTCGGACCGGGACATAGGGGGAAATCATATCTGAAAGATAAGAGGGAGCAAGTCCATGTATGATTTTGTATAATACTAAGAGAACCTTGAAATCACATCTAAGGCTAACTGGGAGCCAATGCAGGTTAGCCAAAATCGGTGTGATGTGATTGCACTTTTTTGTCCTAGTTAAAAGCCTCGCTGTGGCATTTTGTACCAGCTGAAGAGACTTGATTCTAGACTTCGGGAGACCAGAGAGTAGTGCATTACAGTAATCGAGACGGGAGGTAACAAACGCATGAATTATAATTTCCGCATCCGACTGAGACAGTATAGAACGAATTTTAGCAATGTTACGAAGATGGAAGAAAGCGGTTCTAGTAATTTTCTTTACATGCGTTTCAAAGGATAGATCAGGGTCAAATATGACACCTAAATTTTTAACTGAGTCACTCTGTGTGATGTGACTTTTGTCAACATGTTTTTTCTATGGCGTAGTGCAACCCAACTTGTGAGTCACATTCATCTTTTTCGGCCAATTGCAGGTTTTGATTCGCCCCTTTAGCCTATGCGAGCCTGTAAATGATAAAAATGATCCGCCCCCTTTACCTCCGAATAACTTTACCCAATAGTGACTGATTCAAATGATGATTGACACATTGGTTAGGAAATGAAACGCCGGTATATCAATCCTTCGGGGGAAAATCTAGTCGGCGGCTGCTTGCTTTAGACTTTGCGACTTAATATTGATCCATATATAAGGCGCACTGTATTATAAGGCGCATGGTCAGCTTTTGAAAAAAAAATTGAGGATTTTAGGTGCGCCTTATAGTGCGGAAAATACGGTACTTGTGTTCTTCTTCTGACACTTTTACCCACAGCATGTGAGCAGGAAGCTCTTATGCCTTCTACTAAAAAGAGTAGCCATAGAATGGGTTAAGAAAAAGACAGGTTTTAGCTCAGAGTCAAGATTTAAGAAGCTGAAATGTGCTAAAACACATACAAAGTCCGTTTTATTCGGAAGGGGACACCTGCTGGCAAAGGAAATGAGGCCATCGAAAAAAGTGAGGGGCATATAGTCAGGCAGAGCCTTCGTCCGCTCGGGTGATGATAGCACTCTGATTACCTCTTCAAGTGGTGCCCAAATTGGAGGGCACACTTAATGCAAAGATTGTTCTCATAGGAGATCTCAAAGGGTTAAATGTTCCGATTTAAAGGGTCATTACTCAGAGATCTAACTGTGCCATCAACAATGTTCCCTGTGATTTTCCACGGGTCTGAGCGTTCACACAAAGTCGGTGAGCAACGCTTGAAACAACACTGAGCAACCATAATCCCAAGTGTGGCAAGATAATGAATTATCAAACATGTCCAAAACTTGACATCAAGTTACATTTTGCTGAGTTTCTGGCAGTGCAGAATTATTTTTCTCTTTTGAATGAATTGACTCATGTACTATTGCAAAGGTTGTACGGCCTACAAACGTCGTTTGTTCTTACAATTCTTTCACAAGATATCCATTTCTTTTTTTTTCCTGATATATTTTGTCGCATAATATTAACATTTTTGGGGGCTTATTTAGTCGGTTGTAAAATACAGAACTGTACTTAATCACATTTTTTAGTGGAAGTACAATGTTGGCAACAATATTCACTTAATATAATTGGAAATTATTTGAATGCATCACAAACTTTTTCTTCTTTTTTCGGTGTTTTTTTTCTACTTTTTTTTAAATTCCTTTGAAAATATCTCATTGTGTTTATTGGAGCTGTTACTTTTTTATTTTGGTTCTCTATTTACTTTTTTCCTACTTTTCTTGCTTTAATTTTTTTCTGTCTTTTTTTCTAAATTTTTTCCTCTTTCTTTTTCTTCCTTTTGTTTCTTTTTTTTCTCAGTTTTTCACTACTTTTTCATTTTGGTATTTTTTTCTTTTTTGTTCTATTCCCCCATTCCTTTAAGTCATTTTGTGCATAACTTTACATAGTATTTGGTCATGTTGGGATTAAGAAGAAAAACAACCTAAAGAGCCGTTTAAGTCCCGAAAGAGGCGGTTCCTTTTAGTGAGCAGAGCCGAAGAAGCCGGTTCTCGACAAACTCTGCTAACTTTATTCAACTTCGTTCTACTTCGTCTCGACTTCAAAATACCGCATTTAGGACACAACGTCAGGGGAACCCGTGTATTTTTACCTTCATGCACTGTAACGTTGACTTAAGTCGCCTCTTAATTAATAATTCCGAGCCCTCATTTTTGTGCGCTGGCTAGATTTTCTTGTGCGCTGAGAATGTGCGAGAAGTGCGCAATTGCGCACGTGCGCAGCTTACAGGGAACACTGGTAATCAAACGGAGAAATACTAACTTGATCTACACTAAGTTAAGCGTAGCATTTTCTGATTTGGATTCCTTCTTTAACACATTGTTGCCATTTTAGGGTTTCCATGTGTGTTGCATTTGTGATTCATTGTTTAGATGCAGAGTTGGTGAAGGAAAATTGACTGCCAAACCGGGGGAGGCTTAATGGAAGGCATACCCAACATCTCAGCCTCCTAATTCTTCTGGGTCAAGTCAAGTCAAGTCAAGTCACATTTATTTGTATAGCCCTCAATCACAAAATGTCTCAAAGGACTGCACAGGTTACAATGACACCATCCCCTGATCTTAAATCAACATGCGGGCAAGGAAAAACTCAAAACCTCAACAGAGGAGAATGAGAAACCTTGAGAAGGGGCCTGACAAGTGGTAATTCCCCTTCCAGGATGACCTGCGTGCAATAGATTTAGCATTGGGTAACAGTACACAAAACGTAGTGAACATCAATAAAAGAAAACAATAAGTAATGTGTTGAAATTCTTCCGGGAAGTGCATGACAGCAACGACGCAGCTTCCCATTTTTGCTGGATGGTCGATACAGATGATGACATGCTTCAGGTCCGCTGACTCGTCTCCAATCGTCCTTCTCCTTTTGTATCACGATCAGCCAGGCGGTCGGAAAAAAGAATGGAAAAGAAAAGACTGAGATGGGCATCAATCATAAGCTATTGAATAGAAGTGGGTCTTATGTCTCAATTTAAAAACTTCCATTTTTGATTTAATCATTCAGGGCAGCACGGCGGCGCAGTGGTTAGCGCATGTGTAGCACAGTTCATGTCATGGAAACCTCCTCCGTGGGTTAAAATCCAGCTCCACTTACTGTGCGTAGTTTGTATGTTCTCCCCGTGCTTGCGTGGGTTTCCTCTGGGCACTCCGGTATCCTCCCACATTCCAAAAACATGCATTTCAGGTGAATTGGCCGGTCCAAATTGTCCCTAGGTGTGAATGAGCGAGTGAGTGTTCCGTCCCCGTGTGCCCTGCGATTGGCTGGCAACCAGTTCAGGGTGTCCCCTGCCCACTGCCCGATGATTGCTGGGATGGGCTCCAGCACCCCCGCGACCCAACTGAGGATAAGCGGTGCAGCTAATGAGATGAGATGAGATTTATTCATTCATTCATTTTGTTTTTTGTGCCTTTTTAAGAATTCTAAATTGACGGAGATAGAGTCTGGAAGTATTTAACTGCTACAGCTGTCTTTTATCTCGTACGGTTTCCCTACAACTTGAGTCAGATATGAGTCGAATGAGGGGGGTTAGAGACAGACAGAGATGGGCGGATCCAACTAGATGTTTGATATTACTGTACACACGGTGCAGTGTTTTTTTTCCCTAATTGCTCAGTCCACGTATTGAATGAATTGGGGAAGTACAGTCCTTAAGCATGCCTGATTAAAGTCGCTGGCGATGATAAAAGCTACGTCGGGGTGTGCAAGCTGCTGTTTATTGATAGCAGCGGGCCGGAGATTTAGCTAACGTTAGCATCCGGTGGAACGTAAACACCCACAATGACCACAGTTAGCTCTCTCGGTAGATAGAAGGGTCTACACTAGACCTGGGCACTCCGGTCCTGGAGGGCCATACGTCTTGCCAGATTTTGATGTTTGCTCTTCTTTAATCAGGTGATACAAATTATAACCTTGTTAGCAAGCTAGTAAGTGCTCGTTAACGATACTGGTGATTGGAATCACCTGTATTGGATCAGAGAAACCTCAAAAATCATGCAGAACATACGGCCCTCCAGGACCGGAGTGCCCAGGTCTGGTCTACACGATACTTCTAGAAACTCTATATCGAGTGAGCAGTGTGTGTCAATGATTCAGCTGTTATTATAGCGCATAGTCCCCCACCCCTGCTTTTACCGGAGTCTCCGTCTCGTTAGTGCTGGGGAAGCGTGCGTCCTGCTAGTTGGACTGCAGCGTCGGGGAAGCCAAGACTCCGCGATGGCAAAAATACTCCGATTTCGGACGAAGCTGTTGGTGGTGATCCACAGCTCAAATTCACTCATTTTGTGGACGATGGATCTGGCGTTGGTTGAAATGGTTGAAGACAACTTTAATATGATCACTAGGATGCTAAAATGTAGCAAAAATTCCCGTCATGACGCAGTTCATCTTTACGCTCAACTCCTTTCAAATCGGATCCCCGGTTTAAACTCGACTAAATGGGTCTTACTCTCCGGAAGGAAACGATACGATCAACTTCACAGCCGTCAGGGGAGCTTGTGTACATCATGCCTTGGGTCTTACATTCTCATACATATTCAAAAGACGCTCACGGTTGATTATGAACTGAAAAATATCTGCCGCTTCCCATCCTCGATGGCCAACGTTACGTTCATTAAAGGGAGGAATACAACGCCTCCCCCCAAAAATATAATGACACCAATTCTACAGGCAATTATAATTTAACCATTCACCAGCTCACATCCACGCGTCACATCAAAAACATCAAACGCAAGCCTGGCTAATGGTTGCCTTTCCGTGTTGCGCAATTAGCACTCAAGGACAAATAATGAAGCGACGGAAAGCACCGGCTTCTGATGTATAAGGCTTTTTTTGAAGCATTTTTTGTCTTTCAAAGCCCCAAAAGTAAACACCTCTGTTCTTGTTGAGAGGCAGCACCTGGCAACATCTAACTCTGATACAAACACTTGATTTGATATTTATTAAATTCCTTATGGATTTTGTTCGTAGCATTGTGTAATGAGAGTATCATCCTGATATGAAATAATTAATGACTAAATGGCCAAAGTGTCCAAGTGAACCCTTAGTAGCCATAAAACACACATTCCGTATCCCTGAAAACATTTTAAAATAGCAGTTAAACGTAAAAAATGCGGCAATGACATAAATAGTGTCAAGAACCAGAACAGGATCAGGACCCAAACGCGTGACGTTCTCACACAAGCCTTTTATTTTAAATGGAGAGTCATGCACGGTAGGCAGCGGTCTGGCGTGGAAAGACAGGAAGCTAGAGACCGACGAGATCGATTCCAATCACCCGAGTTGATATGGGACATATGGGGACGATACCGGACAGTACGGGCAGACAGGATTGATACTGAAACAGGATATAGAAAATAAACAGGACAAACGAGACGGGAACGAAAACTGGAGAGAATAATAAACAGGACAAAATTAGACGGGAAAGAAACTGGAAATCGATATTAAACAGGACCAAAATAAACAGGAACAATGCAGGACTGGAAATACCAACAGGAAAACAAGACCGAGTCAGAACCCACATCTTGCGAGGCAGAGGTTCGTTGACGGACTGACAGAGTAAGAGAGAGCGCACTGAGCTTTAAAAGACGGAAAGCCAATCTGTTAATGAGCCGCAGCTGGCGCCACATGGGCTGGGCCAATTGGGCACCATGGCAACCGGCACAAACAGGTTGATATTAATGAAATAAAATGTGAGTTTATTTTGAGGGAGTCGCCAGTTGCTAACATAACAGAGGTACTGGAAGGGGGAGAGTGCTGGAAGAGTGACGAGAGACTGTTGAAGATACATAGGAACTTCCTGCACACAAATATTTTGACAGCATTTCTTTTAATTTTCTTTATTTTCTGCGGCTTTGTAACCTGGACTTGCTGCTTCCTCATGCCACACTCCAGTCACAGAGTACTTGAATTTCTTGAACCAGCCATGGTGGGAATTGAAATCAGTTCAGGTTGTATCTCACCCTGCCTGAAGTTGTAGGTCCATGTAGATAGACATCAACTTCTATTCTGAGTGACGCTATCTCGGCTAGATCCTTGTCGAGAATCCACAATAAGAAGTGTCTCAGTATTTTTATATTTAAAAACAACTAAGGTTTAATTCATTGGTCCCCTTATGGAAATTCACTGGCACCGACTGTACTGGGGAAAACCAAAATGCTCTACATTACGCGAAAAAAACAAACATTCATGGCAGTGTCACCATTAGGGCAAACTGGTTGAATGGGTCGGCAGGGACTGTTGTTTAAAAGGGTGATGGCAGGGGAAATCAGGCTTTTCCCAAGGCAGGCCCTCCTAAATCTCATTCTGTCCTGTATCTGCGCCTTGGCGGTAGCTGGTGGAAGTATTGATGAAGTGGGTGAGTAATATCCTGGAGTGTTTGCCAGTTTGATCACGGACCTGTTATTTAAGTAAGAGAGGTTAGGTGTGGCTAGGCGATGTCAAGACTTAAACAGAGACAGGACCCACTTGTGTTACGTTTCTCTCAGTTTTATTGGAAGAAAGGAAAGGGTTGTCCCCACGATCCGGTGATCGCTGGGCACGGGAAGCAGGTCGATCTGAACGCGGATGTGGGACTTCCGTGGCGAGCGATGGCGGTGTCGGGAATGGAAAAACGGGTCAGTAGCTGTGACAGGAGAGCAAAAACATGGTCAGGGTCGTTAGCGAGTCGTAAGCCAGGAAAGGAGAGTAGACGTGGTCGAGGACAAAAAAGGTCGAAAGCCGGGATGGGAGAGTAGACGTGATCAGGATCAAAAACGGGTTGAAGCCGGGGAACAGACAGGAGCAAAAAACAGAGGGGAGTAGGGGTCGAAAAAGGGTTGCCTAGTGTGAACTGAGGTTTGCAGACAGACTGGCAACAAGTGACAGAAAGGAGTGGGGTTTAAACAGGGACAGGGAGCCAATCAGAGTCCGAGGCAGTTGGCACCAAAGGAACGGGCAAAGGTGCATCCCATCGGTAATCATGACAGGCGATTATTTTAGTGGTATTTGTGATTTGTGTACAGTTCGTGACAGTGAGGATAGTGAAAACAACATGCTCTATTTTATAGCCTTAATGACATCTTTCTGTTTCAATTTCGACCAAACGTGCTTCTTCGGTAGTTTACTCGCACGGACTACATGATAGTCAATTATTTCCTGCTTCGTTTCAATTGAGATCATTATCCCTTTTTCTTATAAAACACCTTACCCTTTGCAAAATTAAGGGCTAGAGTTACAAATTGGAGATGCAATATGCTAAAAACAAACTTGTTGCATGATATAAAGGGCATGCGCAATCTCAGGGGTTGCTGGCGGTGAGCGGTCTCTAGACGTAACTTCTGGGTCTGCTCATAGCTTGGAGCAAGAATTTTGTTCCAAAAAACTCGTGGGTGGAAATTCTTGTGTTTAAAGGTACTTGCATAAAGGGTACCACTGTTTGTGCTTAGGACGCCACAAGGTTTGGATTAATAAATAAGTTTATCCTTGAAGGCTACATCTAGTAAGATGATGATCCGGTTGACTGATGCTAACAGGGCTCATCTTATCTTTTCCAGGCTCGGCAAGAGAAGAACTTCCCCTGCTGCTTCTCCAGACCGGGCTGGCTGTTTCTAATGAGCCAGGCAGACAGGGAGCTGTCACGCTGACTGCTGCTCCTGACACATGAAAATGAGAGCAAGGATTCTCATGCAGCCATAGCGGGAGGAAAACGGGGAGCAAAAAAAAAAAAAAAAGGGAGGAGGAGGGTGTCTTTGCAGCTGTCGGAAGAGTGAGTGACAGGTCAGAGAAGGTGGCTGAGCAGCAAAACCTCCTCCAGGGGCCTTTAAGTGGCAAAAGACAAAAGACATCGCTGCATGCACAGGATTTAGCGCCAACTCTCCTTGTCTAGTTTGTCGCTGCCATACGACTTGTCTACGAGGAGCGGTTTGGGAGCAGTCCTCTAAGACGGGACTACGAGAGAGACTCATTAGTGTATTGATTTTAGTTTTGCATTTAAACTCAATTTGCTCATTATGTCCAATGGCTTTTACAAGCTCACCTTGTCAATGTTGCTTGGTTATTGTTAAATCGTTCTTGTCATGATTAGCGTAAATTCCGAACTATAAGGCGCACCTGATTATAAGCCGAACCCACCGCAATTCGGGAGGATAACCGACTTTGTACATACACAAGCCGCACCGGTATATTAGCCGCATGCGTCCACATTAAATAATGGATGTATTTTGATTGAACAGTTTTATTAACGGGGGGATTTTGTATAGGTTTATTGTTCTATAATCTTAAGCAATTCTCCATTATCTATTATGAGTCGATTCATGATACATTTCAAAATCAATAGGCCAAATCACTTGCTCCCAGCCAGGGAACTGAGTCAAGGTCCTAGCCTAAGCACTAAGAATCTTGGAGTGTAATTTTGCATGCGTTTATCATTTATTGTTCTATATTCTTTATCAATTATCCATTATCGGTCAAATCATAATACACTACAAAACCAAGAGGCCGAGACACTTGATCTCAGCCAAGAGGCTGAGTCAAGGTCCTAGCCACAGGGCCAAGCAGCGATCAATGCGAATGCACCGTTCCCAGAGGTAATTTTTTTGGTTTAAACAAATTTATTGACACTAATAACAGCTAACATATAATGTGAGGTTTGGACAACCCTTCTGGAGGTAATTTTTTTTTTTGGTTTGAACAAATTTATTGACACTAAGAACAGAAAACAATCATGACAATCTCAACAGCAATTGAGCACATTCACAATATTATATTCCAATATTACGTTTTTAACAGCAAACACAAAGTGAGGTTTGAACAAACCTTCTCGAAAATCAAACATATTCACAATTTCATTATATAACATCTTTGTTAGTGTCAATAGATCCGTCCAGGCCAAAGTCGATTGTCCTCGGTCTGAACAAATCCACCGACACCAACAGCAGCAAAACACATCCATCAAGCATATTCACATTTTTTTTATATTTGACAATATGACGTGACGATATGACGTTTTAACATTTTTTCCTGACATTTTCAACATCAATTAAACAATTTCAGAGTTATTTTCTTTTAACAGTAGTAAACCAGCGTGCACCATTCCCGGATGTACTGCAAATCCGAGCCAATGCTTGGAGTGAATAGAGCAAGCTAGTTATCATTTGATGCAGACCTGCAGAGTCAGGGTACCCGTTGAAAGTAATCCAAGGAAAAAAAGTGTATATTTCCAAAGTAAGGGCGGGAAAAAAATATATATACACTATTATCTCCCGCATTCACAAACACTCACCTTTACCCGTCCCCTGTTCCCATCAGCCCGCGTTTGCTCCGCCCCTTCTTTCTTATGCACAAAATTTAGTAATTTTATTGATATTTAGTTTCTTTTGTCTTTTATTAGCATATTTGGTATTGGAGTAATCCAAAAGTAATTGAAAGTAATCCAGTTAAAGTAACCCTACCCAACCCTGATAGATAGACAGACAGACAGACAGACAGACAGACAGACAGACAGACAGACAGACAGAAAGACAGACAGTCAGACAGACAGACAGACAGACAGATATAATGTCGGATATCGAATCAATATGATAAAACAATGACTGTGCATCCCAAGCATTTACCAGCCTAATGTGGCAAAACACATCCATCTTTTGGAACACGATGCCCTGAAAAAAAAACATTTGTGATTGAGCCCTGTTGAATTATCGCTCCATTACATCGATTCTCCCTGACAAGGCATTCTGTCACTTGCCTGCATTGAAGATCCAGGTGCTCTTTCCATGTCACTCACTTACGCACACATGCCGAGATTTGAGGCAGCCCCGCTTTATGTTTCATCCGCGTAGGAGGGGTAAAAAAAGAGAACTCGGGCTCGGGCGACACTCTTTTCCTTCAAGGTATTCTTGTTCCTTCTGCCGGAGGGTCCGGTGGGAATACTTCAGTGTGAGTTCCTTCTTCAGTCCCAGTGAGCAGTCTTTCATGTCAGACAGGATACCAGACAGGAATCCCAGCTAGCGTTCAGCTTCATTTAAGACTTACATGTTGACAGAGAGAAAAAGGAGCGTTCTTTTATCTCTAAAAGGCCCCGTTTTTTCTTCGACAGCCCTTAGTCACATGCTAAATTTAAAACGTATGTGGCATAATAGAGGATGGATGACTGGAGTACTGTGGTTTCTGGCGGCTTACGGGTCTAAGCAGGGAATTGAACGAAAACACAAGGATACCTTCATAGGGTTTCACACTCAGTCTATGTGGATAGGAAATGAATGATTCCACATCGTTTGAGTACAAATCATAGAGTAGGTACTCAGTTACGATAAGGCCTTAGATATTAAAATTACACTTGGCAGGTTTTGCCTCACTGATTGCTAAGCTTATTCCTTTTTTAGTATCGGATACCTGCAAAAGAGAATGTATTGAACACCAGTTATCTATTTTTATACCTTATTATTTAGACTATTATGCACTCTTTGTCATGATTACCGATGTGATTCAGCTGTGCCGTCTCTTTTGGCGCCAACTGCCACGGGTTCTGATTGGCTCCCTGTCACTATTTGAACTCAGTCCTGTCAGTCCCCTGTTGTCAGTCCGTCTGTGAACCTCAGTGAATACTAGTCAAGCCTTTTTTCGATCCTGATTCCTACCTGTCCCGTTTTTGCCCCCGTCTGTTGCCGGCTACAACCCGTTTTGATCCTGACCACGTCTGCTCTCCCGTCCCGACTCACGACCCGTTTTTAATCCTGACCACGTCTGCTCTCCCGTCCCGGCTTACGACCCGTTTCTGACCCCGACCACGTTTTTGCTCTCCTGTCCCGGCTATCGACCTGCTTTTCCGTCCTTGACACAGCCATCACTCGCTACGGAAGATCCACTTCCGAGTTTGGATCACAATCCGAGTACGAGAGCGGCTAGCGAATTCCGGATCCTGGGCGCAGCCCTTCCTCTTTCCTTTAAAAAAACGTATGAGAAACGTAACGCAATTGGGTCCTGTTTCCATTCTGGTCCTGACACTCTTTACATCATTGACAGAATTGGTCACTAATGTTGCTGTTCTTTGTTTTCCACACCGGTTTAGGGCAAATGTGCTTATTTAACCTAGAAGATATATTAAAAAGGGACTCATGGTAGGGCTTTAAAACAGATCTAAGATTTGGAATTGTGAGGTTTCCTTTTGCAGGCCAGTCCTGTTCTTCTTGCAAGTTCAAAATTCCTTGATGTGTTCTCTACTTTTTTGTCCACTAAACTACAATCTTATCACTTTTTGTTTTCAACCACCACTCAAAAATGATCTAAAAAGAATTTGATTCATGTGGTCAGTTTATATATATGCACATTTGGTTTGTGCCACCAGTAGCAAATGATATGCAGAGTGTGGAAAAGTGCCACGGCTTATACAGGAACAACACAAACGATGGGGCAACCATGAGCAGATAATTTTCAGTAAGAGTGCTGTATTTTGGTCTTTTTATTCGAAAAATTATTTTTGCAATACATCATGCCTGTAGAAAAAATAAGAATATTTCTTGGACATTACCCAGAAATAGAAAAGGAAACCTGCAAGTAGTTTGAATACAAAAGACAAAATGGATATAGATTGTCTCAGCCATGTTAATTTCAAAGCTTTGAAGTTTACAGTACATAGATGGTAATTTATTACAAAATATATACTTTTAGAGTACAATTTGGGTGTCAGTCATCTTGGGGGATAACACAAGTAACAGTAACCAATTACTTTTGTTTAATAACACACAGACAACCCCGGTAAATGCTGTCAATAAACAGCAAATATGAGTGTTTAGTGAGACGGGAGAGGTTGTTTCTGAGGCCTCACCTCTCCAGTGAAGTGGTAAATCAGCCATCAGCCATGTGACAGGCTCAAAGACTGGGGGTGTGGGGGTGTGGGGGGTACTGCCCAATGAGACATGACCCTTTTAGCCCTCTTCCCGCCCCCTCCTTGACTGCACTTTGATATCCGTCTCCGCTCCACTGACCAATGCTTGGGAAGGGGGGCACCCGCAGCATTCCTCCAGACCAGCCGGACGGAGCAGCTGAGCGTATCCCATCATGCAACAAAAGCCCAGAGGAACCGCATTGGCTTTCGGGAAGAAAGGGCGTTTTTTTGGAGGGGGGGCAAAGCCGTGCTCAGACGGCCCCTCAGACTTCGGGCCTGATAGAACGGGTCATTGTCTGAAGTCGATGCTGACCTGGCAGAGGCCAACAACTGTTCCCTGTCTGATGGCATCAGCTTAGCTGCTGATGAGGACTGAGGATACGATCAGAGTCCAAACCACCCATCCTTTAAGTTAACGTTTGAGATTTGAAAAGTGGAATGAGCATTTAAAGGGTTGGGCGATACCGGGAATTTTTGTATCAGTACGATCCAGATACCGAAATTTCCAAACTATAAGGCCAAGTCAAGTCAAGTCATTTGTATTTAAATAGCCCTTAATTACAATGAGTCTCAAAAGGCTGCACAGACCAAAGACTACTGTAAACTACAGACTATTATGACACCATCCCCTGATCTAAAACCTACAGGAGGGCAAGGAAAAACTCAAAAACCTCAGCATGAGAAGAATGAAGAAACCTTGACAAGGGACCGCACATGAAGTAGTCCCCCTTCCAGGATGACCAGCCTGCAAGGGATGATGCATTTACTAACAATTCAAATAAAAATAAACTATACAATAATAAAAGTATAATATAAAAATAAAAAGGATGACAAAGTATGCATTGAATATTGCATTACCAAACAATACACAAACATAAAATATGGGTCATTGATAAGCCTATATTTAAGCAGTTTTAAGGCACACTTAAAAACCCTAATTGGCCAGAAAATTGACAGCTAAAATACCTTCCATTGTAAAATATTTTGAAATAAAAGTCAATAATGCAAATCGATTGTCTCACATTGGCTCTGATGCCATAGTGACAGTGGATTTACACATTATCGTTCAGGAATAGTGAACCATCCATTGTATGTATCGCTTATCCTCAGGTTGAGGGGGTGCCGGAGCCCATCCCAGCCATCTTTGGGCAGAGAACAGGGGAGACCCTGAACTGGTTGCAAGCCAGTCACAGGGCTCACAGAGACAGACAAGTCACTCGCCCATTCACACCGAGACAGTTTGGACCGCCCAATTAACTTGACATGCGTGTTTTTGAAATGTGGTAAGAAACTGTAGTGCACGGAGGAAACCCACGCAAGCACAGGGAGAACATGTAAACTCTGCACAGGAAGGCTGATAGTTGGATTTCATACCATGACCTCAGAACTGTGCCACGGATGCTCTAATTGCCAGGCACCCAGGAGCAGTAACATGTTAACATATTTTTTTACTGCTTGTTGTTCTTTGCAGGGTGAGCTTTTGTCCTAAAAATAACCATTTTATAAAATGTTATGCTTTATAAAGATAAATAAAGTTAAGTTTAACTTACTTTTGGAAGATGGGCTTCAAGAGTTAGGCGACTTCCTCCTCCATGGTAGAAAGTGGGGGAAAAATGGCGATCCAACCATTTTCTCAACCGCATTAATCTTTCTTATTCCACTTTCGCCTCTTCTTTACACTTTACATCAACTATATTGAATGGATGCCCAGGATATTAAACAATAAAATTGTCAAAGTTCTTATCGAGCTGGAGATTCAGTATAGAATTTTTACCCTCAAACTAGGAAGAGGACGCGGATTTCTTCTTCCGGGTGGATGCTGGGTGACCTCTCACAGCGCCACCACACGCCGGTAGCGGCGGAAAGAAGCATTACAGTAATGTCCTGTACTTGGAAAAACGTGCACACAATACAAAATCCAACTTACAGTATAATGTCCGGATATTTTTTCTACATCCCTGAAAAAATGTTCGTATCTACCGTTTTTCGTAAGTCGATTGGTCGTAAGAAGGGAAACGTCTGTATTCTAGAGAGAGAAGGGCTGAGCTATCTACATAGAGAAACGGCGCTTTGAGGCATTTGGTGCTCGATCCCTGGACATTAGTACTTGTATCAGGTGACCAGAACAGACCAGGAAACCCCAGAGCATTCGTTTTAGTTCTTTATTTAAGGAAGCGTTCAGGGCGTGCAGGAGACGTGATGACCGTCGGACGTCAGCAGCGGCGCCGGTGAGATAGCTTTGGATCGAGTGGGCAATCGGAGTACGGAAATCAGGCAGGTCGTGTTTACCGGGGCTCGAGAGGAGATCGAAGCGTGGGACGGAAACAGGTCGGATCGGAGGCAGGCAGAAACGGGTAAGCAGAAACGGGTAAGCAGAGTTCTTAAGTGAACGGGATATCAGGAGAAACACACAGAGTTACAAATGTACACTCTGACACGGAACTCTGGGCGCAGCGCGCTTAAGAGCGAAGTGCCAGCCAATCAGAAGGCGCCCACCCAGGCGCCACCTAATTGCTCCAGGAGATCAGAGTTAGTAATCATGACAATTTGTTGAGTATTGATGATATCGATATTTGCGTCATCCACCCAGCCCTACCCAAAATGTAGATTATTTTAGGAGATGATTCATGCATGATATTGGCGTTTATAGTATCTATGGCATCAGCCTTTGAGTGAAGTCACGGGAGTGTAACTCTCAGTAGGCATCGGAACAGGTTGCATTATGTAGCAACCTTGACACCTAATGCCACCAGCTGCAACAAGCACAAACATGGCCTCCGCCTGAGCGTGGTCCTCCGAGACAACAGACTCACAATTTCACTCGCACACGCTCGTCTTGCATCACTTATGGAGTAAAACAAAACCCAGATCAGAGAGAAGTGAGAGAGAATGAGATTAAGGAATTTACTTACAGCTGCCAGTTTAAGATTACTAATTCAAATGGTTTAAGAAAGTAAAATAAAGTTGCAGTGCAAGATCTTGATAGAATCTGGTTTTATTTTAATTGTCTTGTTCACAATTTATTTTTACAATTAGTCAATCAATGAACCAATGAATAAATGAAGCTTGTGAGATAAAGTGATACTGAATTGATTCCAATCATGAAAAGTGTCATGTGATGCACCTGTGCCCGCTCCTTTGGCGCCAACTGCCTCGGACTCTGATTGGCTCCCTGTCACTATTTAAACCCACTCCCTTCTGTCACCTGTGGTCAGTCTGTCTGTGAGCCTCAGTTTACTCTAGGCAAGCTTTTTTCGACTTCCACCGTTTTTGCTCCTGTTTGTTTCCCAGCTTCGACCCGTTTTTTGACCCTGACCACGTTTACTCTCCTCTCCTGGCTTTCGACTTGTTTCTGATCCCGACCACGTTTTTGCTCTCCTGCCCCGGCTACTGACCTGTTTTTTCCGTTCCCGACACCGCCATCGCTCGTCATAGGAGTCCCACATCCGCGTTCAGAGCGACCTGCTTCCCGCGACCAGCGATCACTGGTTCGTGGTTGCAACCCTTTCCTTTCTTCCAATAAAACTGAGAGAAACGTAGCGCAAGTGGGTTCTGTCTCAATTCTGGACTTGACAAAAAAAAGAAAACAAAATTAAGTAAACAGGTTGTTCACATAAAAATAAATATTTGGACTGGAACCACACGCCCCATGCTATGATTTGAATGCCAAGTTTTGCAGATGAAGAAAGGATCAATAGCAGAACACGACGGTGTGTATATAAATTTCATGATACTTCGAATACACCGCGGAGCTTTTTCAAGGCCTGTAGAAAACGAATGTGATTCAGCCCGCTAGAATTGTCCTTTGCTTTTTATGACGCCCCAGGTGAGGTTAACTAAGTAACACATGACAAAAATATTATATCCACTGTTTTTTGAAATAAAAAGCAAACATTGTTTTTAAAGCATTGTCCGCTTGGAGCTAATGCTAGTCATCAGAGCAGCCCATTTGAATAATGAAAGGATGTTAGTATTTGTTTGAGAGTGAACAGTTTTTCCACAAACTACAAGTCACTGTTTTCCATTTTTCCTTCAAGTTACCACCGACTTTTTTTTGGAACGATTATTTTGGGCAAGAAGGCAATAAAACACAAAATCCTACTAAAATGAGACGTATTTCCCTCTCATACACAATCGGGATGGCGATTTACTGAACGGTAAAAAGAAATTGGGCAAGCAAGGGTATATACGAAAACGGCACGGCCTTAGGCCATTGGGTGCCTTGGGTGAGTATGCCTGTCTTAAGGCCCCTTGTGTTGATTTTGTTTTATGCGCATATAGGCCACCCCCCTGATTCCAGTATTGTATTTTATAGTTCTAAATTCGATTCTTATACGTGTGTATATGGCACCCAAAACGATGAACCAAAACTCAAAACAAAAACAACCAGTCGACAGTGAAATTCACACCATAACTTGACAAAGACAAAGCAAGGATGTAGTGTAAATACACCCTTACTAACTAGACAATCTAACAAAACCAAACAACAATGCAGACAGGAGCTGATTGGACGATAGAAGGGATAGTCAAATCAAGACACAGTAGAACATAAAACTTGACGAGACAAAACCTGAAACACAGAATGTGTTAACTATATTTTGTTGGTTCTTGTAGTTTCCCGCCTTAATGTCCTAAGTATTTCAGTGTTCACGAATCGAGCATTTTATCAAGATAAACTTGCGTCCACAATGCTCCCTCACACGAAAACATTAATAGAGCATGCATCATATTACTCAAAATGATTCAGCGTATGAACTTCGTACAAATATGCCCAGGTTTGAAAAACCTGCCAAATGACAAAAAAATGCAAAATACTTATTTGTTTTCAAATACAGTGTGCTAAATGTTATTAAAGGCTTAAATGCTAATTTAATCAACATTTTTTTTGAACTCTTAATTATCAAATTGTCATGATTACGGATTTAGATCGCCTGTGCCCGCTCATTTGGCGCCAGCCGCTGCGGGCTACCTGATTGGTTCCCTGCCCTTTGTCAAGCCCAGTCCTTTCACTCTCCGTTTTTCAGTCCATCAGTGAACCTCTGTTGTTACAAGGCAAGCATTTTTGACCCTGACTCGCGCCTGTCCCGTTTTTCCACCTGTCCGTTCCTGATCTCCCCGTTTGTCTCCGGCTTACGACCCATTTTTGATCCCGACCACGTCTGCTCTCCCGTCCCGGCTTACGACCGTTTTTTGATCCCGACCACGTTTTTGCTCTCCTGTCCTGGCTATCGACCTGTTTTCCCATCCCTGACACTGCCATCTCTCGCTACGGAAGATCCACTTCCGTATTCGGATCACTATCCGATTGCAAGAGAGACTTTTTTCCAGCGAGCACCGGATCACGGGCGCTGCCCTTCCTCTTTCTATTCAATAAACTTGTGGTTAATGCTACACATTTGGGTCCTGATTCCGTTCTGGTCGTGACACAAATACGAAGTATATCTTATTTTTTAAAACTATATATCGGATTGCAATATTTTATACCTTTCCTTTACAAAATTTGGAGGTCTCCACTTTGTTACTCATGTTTGAGCAACATTGAGGTTTACGCTGACATGCTGAATGCAACCAACAGATGTTAGGGTGTCCCAACAAAAACAAATGACTGAATACATTATCCAATAATCTTCAAGTACTACCTCTTTGATCAACTGGTAGATCACTTTTGACGTAATGAGCACCACTGGTATACAAACACATGGATTTTCACATAAACAATCCAAAATTCTTACAAATCCACAAAGTGACATACAACAGTTAACATTACTCAATGCTTTGGGTGGCAATTATTCATTATTTCCACATTGTTAAAAAACACAGATGATACTATCCACTTAGGAATTGCTGGTCAGCAGGGTTGGGTAGGGTTACTTAAGTCCACGATAACGTGTAAATCCGCTGTCACTATGGCATCAGAGCCAATGTGAGTCCATCCACACTCATTCCTTTGGAATTGGGTCAAGCAAAAATAAGAATTGAAAGAAGTCAGTGAGCTGCTGTCATCTCGCTTCCTGGTACCAAACCACAGCTTGACTCACAATATTTGTTTTCCAGTTTGTTTTGGGTGCTCATTTGGCAGTGAACCATCTCCAATGAGCTGTTAAGATAAGTGAATGCACCAGGACTAGGAGGCAAAGAAAGGGTTGCTACGAGGCTGCAGGGGAGCCTCATGGCTAAATTGCAGTCTGTTTCCTCAATTTCCAATGAATGGAGAACTTCTCTCCGGCTTGGATTAGAAGTGGTAATTATCCATTATTTTATTTTCTGCTGCAATGTATCCAATTATGACTACTGTGTGGCTATTTCTGACCAGCAGGGTTGGGTAGGGTTACTTTAACTGTATTACTTTCAATTACTTTTGGATTACTCCAATACCAAATATGCTAATAAAAGACAAAATAAACTAAATATGAATAAAATGATGACTCACAACACGTGGTAAGCTTTCTCTCCTGGCTTTGATCTCTTTGATCTCCGGCAAAACTAACATAAAATGCGACAGAAACAAAATGAAAATAAATCCAAACAGCTTGCCAACATCATTTTTGCCGTTCCATGTATTCCGTTACTCCCCAAGCCTGCACAAAATTTACTAATTTTATTCATATTTAGTTTATTTTGTCCTTTATTATCATATTTGGTATTGGAGTCATCCAAAAGTAATTGAAAGTAATCCAGTTAAAATAACCCTACCCAACCCTGACGTTACGCAACTGGGTCCTGTTTCCGTTTTGGTCCTGACAGTCTCATCTCATCTCATCTCATCTCATCTCATTAGCTACACCGCTTATCCTCAGTAGGGTCGCGGGGGTGCTGGAGCCCATCCCAGTAATCATCGGGCAGTGGGCAGGGGACACCCTGAACTGGTTGCCAGCCAATCGCAGGGCACACTGGGACAGACAACTCACTGGCTCATTCACACCTAAGGACAATTTGGACCGGCCAATCCACCTGAAATGCATGTTTTTGGAATGTGGGAGGAAACCGGAGTGCCCGGAGGAAACCCACGCAAGCGCGGGGAGAACATACAAACTCCGCACAGGAAGTCTGGAGCTGGATTTGAACCCACGCAGGAGGTTCCCAAGACATGAACTGTGCCGCACATGCGCTAACCACTGCCAGTCTCAGTGTTGTAGAAATAACACTTTATTGTTTAGCTCAAGATCCATTTGAACTGCGTACATTACTCTTTGGCATCTCAACTCTAGCAATTTCCTTTGCAAGATCCACCGTCTACAACCACTTAGCTAATTAAGGGAGTTGTCACAGTGGAGAGCTGATCAAACAGTACTATCTTGATGTGGGAAACAGAGGAAGACGAATCTCCACCAACGTTGGTATATCATAATCCCGGCTTCTTCAACCTGATTAAAACATTTCAACAAGAGAAAGGACGGTGGTCCCACCACAGAGAAACTTGCTTTCGAAAATGTATCACCGCAGCCTCATTAGCGAAAAGGGATTTCATTCGGAATATCTCACCGTTCTTTTTCACAGAAACGTCCACATTTCGTGTTGATTTAAAAAGATCCGAAGTGAGCATCTGAAGCCTGCTACCTCCATCCTTAATTGCTGCCTTCATTTGTCCATGAATGCATCCACTTTAGTGCTGGCTCTCATTACTGGAGGAAGTCTTTCTTCATCGTGTGTCTTTCTGGACTCGTGTCATTTTCTTGCTACTACGCTCTCGATAGTGCACAACTCAATCAAACGACAAACATTCAAAGGGATTAGAGTGTAATCCTGTTTTTACTCTTACATATCCAAAAGAGGAGATCTCTGGAGCATGCACTTGTTAACAGGATGGTAAAAGTAAAAAAAAAAAAAAAAAAAAAACTAGTACAAGAGACTGATTAAAAGTTTTCTTACAGGATTTAGACCAGGGGTCAATGTTCCCTGTAATTTTCCACGGGTCTGAGCGTTCACACAAAGTCGGTGAGCAACGCTTGAAACAACATTGAGCAACCATAATCCCAAGTGTGGCAAGATAATTCATAATCAAACATATCCAAAACTTGACATCTAGTTACATTTTGCTGAGTTTCCGGCAATGCAAAATTATTTTTCTCTTTTGAATGAATCGACTCATGTACTATTGCAAAGGTTGTACGGCCTACAAACGTCGTTTGTTCTTACAATTCTTTCACAAGGTATCCATTTCTTTTTATTTCCTGATATAATTATGTCGCATAATATTATCATTTTTGGGGGCTTATTTAGTCGGTTGTAAAATACAGAACTGTACCCAATCACATTTTTTAGTGGAAGTACAATGTTGGCAACAAGATTCACTTGATATAATTGGAAATTATTTGAATGCAACACAAACTTTTTCTTCTTTTTCCCTGTTTTTTTTCATTTTTTTAATCCCTTTAAAAAAAATCTCATTGTGTTTATGTTTTCCGAGCAGTTACTTTTTTCTTTTTGTTCTCTATTTACTTTTTTCCTACATTACTTTCTTTTCTTTTTTTCTGGATTTTTTTCTAAATTTTTCCTTCTTTTTTTCTCTTCCTTTTGTTTCTTTTTTTCTCAGCTTTTCACTACTTTTTCATTTTGGTATTGTTTTCTTTTTTGTTCTATTCCCCCCTTCATTTAAGTCATTTTGTGCATAATTTTACATAATATTTGGTCATGTTGGGATTAAAGAAGCAAAAACAACCTGAGCCGTTTAGGACCCGGAAGAGCCGGTTCCTTTTAGTGAGCCGAGCCGAACAAGCCGGTTCTCGACATACTCTACTAACTTTACTCAACTTCGTTCGACTTCAAAATACCGCAACTTGATGTTTCTGTGATGAGTCTATTTTTAAACTAAATTCAATTCAAAGTGTTTATTGTTATATGCACAGTAAAGAACCCCGTTTCACTGCACAATAAATTCTTAAAATGGATATGTCTCTTTTAAAACACAGTAGCACTTCCTTATTCTTAAATCTGTTCTCAACCGGTAACCATAAGGCTCCCATACGTGCTGACCCAAGCTTAAGAGGTCAACAATTTCAAGATGATTATTTCACTGGCGGTCGTTCATTATATAAACAATGTAAGCTGATCTCTTTTCTGACCTACGTTATAAATGGATGAGTATGTTTCTATATACCGTAAATTCCGGACTATAGAGCGCACCTGATTGTAAGCCGCACCCACCACATATTAAGAGGAAAAATGATTTTGTACATACACAAGCCGCAGCTGTATATAAGCCGCATGCGCCCACATTTAAACATGTAACACAGACAAAAAAATAATCCAAACCCGACTTCAAGTCCCGCGATTGAAACTAAAGGTCCTTCATCAAAGTCCACAGTCCAAAAATCACAGCCGGCAAAATGAACGGAAAATGATACCGGTACTTAAAGTTTGATGCGGACCTGCAGAGTCCGGGTCCCGTTGAAAGTAACCCAAGGAAAAAAGTGTATATCTCCAAATGTAAGGGTGGGAAAAATATATCAGATGAAGACATTTACTCACGCATCTCTTTTTTCTTCAACCAACTTTTTACCCCCTCTTCTTTCCTTGTCTGTCCCTCACCTTTAGCTGTCCCCACTTAAACCCGGCACCCTGTGTTTGTTCAGCCCCTCATTTTTCCTTCACCCGTGCAAAACATATCGGAATAGGTGTCTAAAATAAATACAAATAAATACATTACAAAAATATACAGTTGCAAATACGTATCATACATGGGTTACACATGTTTACAAAGAAAGACGGTACACCGAGAGAGTTTTCAAAGCTTTAATAATAATAATATAGCTTTGACAGGGCAGTCAATGGTAGCAACCCTCGAGCGCCGCTGGCGGCCGTTAGAAAAATCACATAAATTGGCCGCATCACTGAATAAGCCGCAGGGTTGAAAGTTAGGAAAAAAAGTAGCGGCTTATAGTCCAAAATTAACGGTACATAGTTTTAAAAAATCGTGTCCATTTTCTGAATAAGGCATGTGCAATGATAGCATGAAAAAGCATGTACAAAGCATTGGACGCCTGGAAATTGTATAAAAAAAACAGAGCCAAGGTGTGCAACAGCAGATCCCAGAGGAGAGGTTGCAACCTGGAACTGCTACATCAACACTGGGATGACCCTGCCTCCCCAGGAAGGCCCTTTCACACCCCAGTCCTTACCATACAAATTTGTTAAAGGCAAAACAAGACATGCCTGATATGTGTCACTCACCACAGGGTCTTTACGTTTGTAGTTTTATACGTTTGTGAATAATGTCTATGCATCAAAACTATCATCAGTGAGCATAAATAAAAACAAAGAAATACTAATGAACTAAATTGGTTTTAATTGGTGAAGATAGACATGTACTGTATTTTCTGCACTAAAAAGCACAATGCATTATAATACAGACCCTGCAAAATAGATAGATAGATAGATAGATAGATAGATAGATAGATAGATAGATAGATAGATAGACAGACAGACAGACAGACAGACAGACAGACAGACAGACAGACAGATAGATAGATAGATAGATAGATAGATAGATAGATAGATAGATAGATAGATAGATAGATAGATAGATAGATAGATAGATAGATAGATAGATAGATAGATAGATAGATAGATAGATAGATAGATAGATACTTTATTCACACTTCCAGCAGTATCATTGTGTTGAAAAATAAAATAATCAAATAAAATATATAGAATACAAAAATACCCAATATAACGTGTTGATATAGAGTATTTAGATAGTGCTACGGAAAATACATACTGTAATAAAAGTAGGGTAATATTTTGGGGTTAAAGAGCCTCATGGCATGAGGAAAAAATGATCTCCTTCGTCTGTCCGTGAAACAAGACTGTGACAGCAGTCTGTCGCTGAAGCTGCTCTTCTGTTTGGAAATGATGCTGTGTAGTGGATGTGATGAATTGTCCATGATTGACCACAGCTTGTTCAGTGCCCGTCTCTCTGGTCCAGTTGTCAGGCTGTCCAGCTCTGTGCCCACAACAGAACCCGCCTTCTTCACCAGTTTATTAAAACGAGAGGCATCCTTCTTCTTGGCGCTGCCTCCCCAACACGCTGCCGTATAGAAGAGGGCGCTTGCCACAACAGTCTCATAGAACATTTGCAGGAACTTTTTGCAGATGTTGAAGGACGCCAGCCTACTGAGGAAGTAGGAAGTACAGTCGGCTTTGTCCTTTCCTGCACAGAGATTCTGTGTTGGCAGTCCAGTCCAGTTTATTTTCCAGCTGCACACCCAGGTATTGTAGGTCTGGACAAACTTTACACATTCTCCTTTTGTCCTACATTTTTCATACCTAGGGTGCACTGGGCGATGGAATTGAGTCCACAGTAAAAGCTTCCGTGTGCACTGGCACAAATTGATGTAGTGATGCGATGCTTTGATATGTGCCACTGACATACATCGTAACACTTAATTTCTAACGAGAATCAAACCCAAGTAGTGGTGGAAAGAGGGCCAACACATTACCACTAGACCAACCAGTAGTCGAGAATACATAAGAAATGAATTCAACTCATCTGATCATCACAATTTCTTTATGGTGTCAACACTGATTTGCATGGTGCAGTCTGATATGCTAAACAGTCTTTCCACTTATTCACCTGTGCATCAATGACCTGTGTGTGTGTATGTAATAATCGGAGCACACTCTGTTTACTAGTATGAGTGGTTCAAAAACAGTATCAGGACGTTGAGTGACGTATTTAAAAAAAAAAAAAAAATTCCTTTGTATTGTCATTCTTTGTAACAATGTACACAGAACGAAATGTCGATACACCTGACCCGTTGTAGTGAGCCGATGCAGCCGCAGCCAACAGAGGGCGCCGCCATTTTACCAATTAGGTATGACTCGGCCTAGGCGCGAACCAGCGACCTCCCAGTCTCAAAGCGGGCACACTACCATCTAGGCTACTGAGCTGGACATAATTTGAAGATGGACATACTGTAATGTTCGTTATGATAAATATGTATCTCAAATATTCTTAAGGATGAGAGTCATCCTGGTAATGATCATTTTCATCTGTTACGGAGCGGTAGACGCTTGAAGTCATTCAAGGGTACTAAAAGGTTTACAAACAGTTTTTACCCGAGTGCTGTCCGAATTTGTAATAATTGTAAATTGTAATTTCTGTTTTTCGTTTTATATTCGGAATGTTGAATGTTGTTAAATTTTAAAATTCTCACTGAGCCGAGACAACGAGACAATTTCCGATGATTTTTATGTGAGGATTATTGGTTGAATAAACTAACTAACTTAAACTCCAAGAAAAAAATGATCCTGGAAGGTTGCATTTTTTTTCTGGAAATTAGACACTACCTTTTGAGAGTTCCATCCTCTGGTCAACATAAAAATACAAATGTATTTTAATTCAGTTTACCTATAACTAACCGCAGGGAAATAATAATTCATGTGAGTACTGTCAGGACCAGAACGGAGACAAGACCCACTTGCGTAAGTTTCTCTCAGTTTTATTGGGAAGAAAGGAAAGGATTGCACACGTGATCCGGTGATCGCTGGTCGCGGGAAGCAGGTCGCTCTGAACGCGGTGTCGGGAACGGAAAAAACGGGTCAGTAGCCTGGACAGAAGAGCAAAAAACGTGGTGGATCAGCAACGAGTCGAAAGCCAGGAGAGGAGAGTAGATGTGGTCAAGATCAAAAAATGGGTCAAAGCCGAAAAAAACAGATGGGAGCAAAAATAGGAGTGAGTCAGGGTCGAAAAGCTTGCCTATAGTAAACTGAGGTTCGCAGACGGACTGACATCAGGTGACAGAAAGGAGTGGGTTTAAATGGGGACAGGGAACCAATCAGAGGCAGTTGGCGCCAGGGGTAAAGAGGGAACAGGTAAAGCATATCGGTAATCATGACAGAGTACCATAAATTGGCTTGGGAAAAGGACCTATCTGTACCTTTTGATAGTAAAACAGGATTATGTAAGAGAAGCTAGAATTCAATTTCATGTAAAATAATCAGGGTGGGACGGCTTCCTGTGCGGAGTTTGCATGTTCTCCTTGTGCCTGCATGGGTGTCCTCTGGGCACTCTGGTTTTCTCCCACATTCCAAAAATGTCTCTAGTTGCGAATGAGCAGGTGGGTTTTCTGTCTCCGTGTGCCCTGCGACTGGCTGGCAACCAGTTCGGGGTGTCCCCCTGTCCACTGCCCGAAGATAGCTGGGATGGGCTCCAGCACCCCCGCTACCCTACTGAGGATAAGCAATTAAGCAAACATAAAGTCAAGCCATCCATCCATTAATCATTTTCTAGTTGCATGGACTTTTTTTCATATTGATGCTTATATTCAAGAAAAAAACAATAAAACCTTTTTTTTAAGGCTACAGTCAATATATCGCTTCCTTTCTCTGGCGTTCTTGTTAAACTGTACAGTACATTGTAACGATCCAACCCACCTGCCAGTTTTGACAGCTTTAAGTTTCCCCACGCGACCTAAAAATGGAAGCAACCTTGACACCCTCAAACTCTGTCCATACGAAAAGCAATCCAGAACTTTGTTTCCTTTGTTTAACCCCTGACCTGAAAAAAACAAGACACGTTTTAGACTTCTGAGACGGACGAGGAAACAGGAAGTGTTTGGTTACAAATTAAATATATACGTGTCACGAGTCATAAATCGGCAAGCCTGCCAAGAGCGCCGCTACCGAAATAGCATGTGGTACCAAGACGCTCACCATAAAGTTTTAAAACTTCACTCCGGTCTTTGCTTTTCAAAGGGGGTTGGCAGGAAGGCTGCTTGAAAGGCAAGATGGATCCCATGTGTCCGAACTGAAAAACAAAACTGGAAAACAGTGACGAAAATGAATGCAGTGGAGTATTCAATGTGAACTTAGGCTATTTACCAACTTATAAAATCGTTTGATGCTAAAAACGAATCCCTGAAAAATCTGGGGGATGAAAACAAACCATTTATGTTCCGTTCCACATTTGGGAATTGGGTATCAGTTTTGATTGATTGATTTATTGTTGTTTTTGTGTATTGAACAAATCAAACACTTCAAAAAAAACAATTGAGAAAAACATAAAAACAAAAGGTTTTAAGGATAGCCGTATTTGTCATGAACCGGAACGGGATCAGGACCCAATCGCGTGACGTTTCTAACACAAGCCTTTTATTTTACGGGAAATGGGGTGTCATGCACATTAGGCAGCAGTCTGGCGTTGAATGATAGGAAGCCAGAGGCTGACGAGATCGATACCAATTGCCCGAGTAGATATCGGACGGATGGGGTCGATACCGGAAAGGACGGGATAGACAGGAATGATAATGAAACGGATAATTGAAATTAAACGGAACAAACTATACGGGAACGAAAACTGGACAAAATAATAAACAGGACAAAAATAGTTGGGAACGAAACTGGTGACCGATATTAATCAGGACAAAAAATAAACAGGAACAAAACTGGACAGGAAATACAAACAGGAAACCGGACCGAGTCAAAACCCACGTCTTGCGGGGCAGAGGTTCGTTGACGTACTGACAAACGGTGAGTGAGAACACTGAACTTAAATAAAAGGAAAGCCAATCTGTCGGGCCAATTGGGCGCCATGGCAATCGTGACGGTATTAAAATCTTTTATTCTTCTTCTTGAACGTCAGTCATCTCAAATCGCAGTAAAATGACCAAAACCCTGCAAAAAATATGCATATATGAAACCATTACATTATATTTCTTATTTTAGTTTATTTACTAGGTTTGTATGTCTATTTACAAGCTGTCTTTACTTGGTTCTTCATAATAAAATAATACAATTGATACTTCCTAAATCGTTACAATAAGCAAAATGAGCTTATCCTGCACACCGTTGGTTGTTTTGCCTGTTTTAAGCATGCTTTTCCAATTATGGTCTAAAATATGTCTTAAAACTGAAATAAAAATCTACACCATGTGCTGGATAAGATCATTTTGCTTATTGTAAGGATTTTTTTTTTTAATTTTTGTTTTTCAATTAGAAAGAAAAGAATATCTTAAACAGGGCAAAAAAAAATCTATTCGAAATGAGCACAATATTCTGCCAATGGGGTAAGAATGTATTTTTTTGTGTTTTTTTTTGTCCTTACCACTGATGGTACTTGTCCTTTCTTTGTTTATTTTTAGTGTAAAACTTGTCCATTCATCCTATTTGACTTTTTTTTTCAATTAAATTTGGTTCCTCTGCAGAGTTTGCATGTTCTCCTCGAAAATGAATAAATGAATAATTTTGAAAATCGGTCGAAAGTCAATTAAATTACAATCACAGTGGATTAAGTCAAGTCAAATATTAAGTTATCATTAAGCCTCATTAATTACATGATATTGTTTCAATTGATGTTCTGAGTTTGCATTTAGGAGACAGCCTTGATTTCTGGCAGTACTTGCCGGAACCAGTTTGGACAAAAGTCTGTGGTGAAGTAGGGATATTTTCCCCACAGTACCTTTTCCTTTTGTTATAGCCGACCCTCCTAGTATGAAAGTGATTTTCAACCATTTGACTGCACACTTGTGAATTAAACATCTTTGTTCTGTACCTTATTTGTGCCTGGAATATTCTAAATCAGGGGTGTCAAACTCATCTGAACTCGGGGGCCACACCATAGAACAAACATTCTGTCGGGGGCCGGACTAGTTGATTAAAGAGAAAGAAAAAAAGATAAAGAAATAAGAGAAAGAGGGAGAGAAAAGGAGAGAGGGCAGGACAAATAAAGAGAGAGAGGGGGAAAGCATGAGAAACAAAAGAGATAAAAAGAGAAGTCATGAGAGAGGGGGAAAGAAAGGGAGAGGAAGAAAGAAATCCAAAGAGAAATAGAAAGACAGAAGGAGAGAAAAGAGAAAAGAAAGCGCAAAGGGTAGAAAGAGAGAAAGTGAAAAGAGAGAAAATGAAAAAAGGAAGTTAGAGCAAAAGAGGTTAAAAGACACAGAGAGAGAAAGAGACAAAGAGCAATAAAAGAAGAGGAAAAGAGAGAAACAGAGTGAAAGAGACAGAGACAGAGTGGGAGAAAAGGGGTGGAAAAGAAAGAGAGAGAGAGAGAGAGAGAGAGAGAGAGAGAGAGAGAGAGAGAGAGAGAAATAAATACAAGTACAGTGTCTTTGTTCGAGGCACCTGGATTTGGCAACATCAAGTTGACATATTCCAACCTGCAGCTCGTTTTTCTCTTGCGCTTCTCTGAATGTTGTCTCGCGGGCCGGATTCAATCCCTTAGCAGGCCTCATCTGGCCCGCGGGCCGCCAGTTTGACACCTGCGTTCTAAATGAATCGATTCTGAGGTTTTGTTGCAAACCAGTTGCTCAATTAAACACTGTACATGAGCCATTGCTCCCAAATGGGGCACGTAAACTCTTTGTTAATGGAGAGTTGAAGGGTAGAACCAAAAAAGTGTATGTGCGTGTTTGCGGTGGTGCTTCCGTTGGACACAATAAATCTCTCTTTTCAAAATTACACACATCTAGAAAATCCACCTTCATTTGATGAAACATTTCTCATAGTTCGAATTAGCCCCATATCCAAAAAGCTTCAGCCGATACTCACAATCATTCATCCTTTTACCATAGCACAGTGCTCACCAGCAAAGGGGCGTGTAATCCCCATTGTGCAGAACAGCAGGTATTTCCTGTGGCAGTAGACTCAGTTGACTGGTAATCTTCCAGAGAACACTTGTTCTGGTTCAATCTGATTTCCTCAAAACTACTTGTCGAAAAGCATACGTGTCCACACATTTCCTCTGGGTTAGGTTTGAATTCAACCAGAAGTGTGCCGATAGTACACGAGGGAATTGTGAGATTACGCTGAACTATCGTAATATTTTGAATTGATGAAACTGTTTGCCCTTGCCTTTGTAAGTTTTAGATCAGGGGATGATGTAACGGTGGTCTGTGAAGCAATTTGAGACTTTTTGGGATTAGGGGTATATATGTTTACATAGACATCCATCCTTTTTATTCCGCCTATTCGAGGTGAAGAAATCCAACTGAGCTGACAAGATCCAGAAACGTACACTAGCCAAAATAAAGTTATAGTCCTCCACCATGTCCTGGGTTTTCATCGGAATCTCCTGTGGGACATACCCTCTTTAGTGAGGCATCTAGGAGGCTTCCGGACCAGAAACTCAAGGTACCTCAATTCGTCTTAAAAAATTAAATGCCATGCAGGATTTATACCAACTGGTGATACTTTGGACGGATGTATTTCTGCCTCGTAAGAAAAGAATAAAGTTATTCATGGAAAGCTTTAACAGCAGTCAATGTGTTCCGCACTAAACAACTCTGCTTAAATTAAGCGCGAGCTTATGTCAACTGTGTGGACACTCTTACTGTGAAGGGGAGGGGGAGGCCCAGACACAATGCTTAGTCATGGTGAGTTACCGCTTCACTCACCCCCCCTCCTTTAACTCCCGTCAGGAGGTAGAGCGCTCGTCTTGGGATCAAGGTATCCCAGTTCGAATCCCGGCTTGTCCGTGTTACATGTCGAAGTGTCCTTGGGTAAGACACTGAACCCCTAATACCGCCAATAAGCAGGTTAGCGTCTTACATGTCTGCAATACAAGGCAGCTATTGGGAAATGTGGAGCACATTGTAAAGCACTTTGGAAAGTCATTTACTTGAAAAGTGCTATATAAATGCAAATCATTTCATTTAATTACAAAAGCAGGTAGGTGCAGTGGACAAAAAAAAGCATGAGGGCTCTTTGAACTCAGTCGGGCATTGTTAACCAGGGTTGGGTAGGGTTATGAATAAATTTACAAAATTTTGTGCAGGCTTGGGGAGTAACGGAACACATAGAACGGCAAAAATGATGTTGGCAAGCTGTTTGGATTTATTTTCATTTTGTTTCTGTCGCATTTTATGCTAGTTTTGCCGGAGATCAAAGAGATCAAAGCCTGGAGAGAAAGCTTACCACGTGTTGTGAGTCATAATTGTATTCATATTTAGTTTCTTGGGCAGCACGGCGGCGCAGTGGTTAGCGCTTGTGCGGCACAGTTCATGTCATGGGAACCTGTCGTTGGTTCAAATCCAGCTCCAGACTTTCTGTGCGGAGTTTGTATGTTCTCCCCGTGCTTGCGTGGGTTTCCTCCGGGCACTCCGGTTTCCTCCCACATTCCAAAAACATGCATTTCAGGTGAATTGGCCGGTCCAAATTGTCCCTAGGTGTGAATGAGCGAATGAGTTGTCTGTCCCTGTGTGCCCTGCGATTGGCTGGCAACCAGTTCAGTGTGTCCCCTGCCCACTGCCCGAAGATGGCTGGGATGGGCTCCAGCCCCCCCGCGACCCTAATGAGGATAAGCGGTACGGCTAATGAGATGAGATGAGATTTAGTTTCTTTTGTCTTTTATTAGCATATTTGGTATTGGAATAATCCAAAAGTAATTGAAAGTAATCAAGTTTAAGTAACCCTACCCAACCCTGTTGTTAACACATGGTTAATCGAGAAAATATTTAACTTTCAACTTTTTTAGGACACATTAAATGACACACCATACATTTAAATAAGAGTTTGAATTAAAAATGATAATAAATCACGCCACAGGGGAGCAATATATTTCTCCTAACTGACATTACTGATGGTTTTGTTGTCTCCAAAGTAGATCTGTTTGGATAGATTCACGTCCAGTCTGGCAAAATCAATTCACCGAACGCATCCCGTTCGGTAGAAGCTCGTTGTAAGCGGTGTCCCGGAGCTCTAGCGAGGTGCATTTGTCCCCCCCCTTGCACCGCTACCCTGCCAGTTGGCAAGCCTAAGCCAGGAAACTGTCAGTGTCGATTGAGCTGAGTGGAAGAGGTCTTGCTGAAGGAGCCTTCCTAGTTCCAGGGCCCACCTCTGTTTCCAAAGCATGGGAATAAAGAGCTCTGCATTCCACAGAGCTGAGCTGCCAGCTTTCCCCCTGCCCATAGTTCACAGGGAACCCTGAATGAGATTAACAAAAGCGTTCTGTTGGACCTCTCTTGGCCGCCATCCACGTCAACAGCTCGCGGGGTCAAAGGTCACACTAACTACATTGGTTCCCAGCAGACCTTTCGCTCCAAACACAGGCTGCCAGTCGCACAAACTCCAAGCTTTTCGTCTAATCCCCCGAGATATGTCTGATCTCTCCACATGTTTCTGCTCAATTAAAGCAATATCACACCTTGCAAATGGAACAGATAGAGGAACGGAGAATGGATGTCTAAAGTAAATATGGCAACAGAACATTGAGATTGGAAGAGGCGAATGAGAATACAAAATTGGTTGGTGGAGCTCTATAACACATATAAGGTACAGCGGGGGTCAAAATCCAAATTCCCACTTTTGATGAGTACACATGGCTCGTAGATAAAACTACTCAACCATAGATTGCTCAGGAGGTAGAGCGCTCGTCTTGGGATCAAGGGATCCCAGTTCGAATCCCGGCTCGTCCGTGTTACATGTCGAAGTGTCCTTGGGTAAGACACTGAACCCTTAATACCCCCAATAAGAAGGTTAACGCCTTACATGGCTGCAAGGCCGCTATTGGGAAATGTGGAGCACATTGTAAGGCGCTTTGGGAAGTCATTGACTTGAAAAGCGCTATATAAATGCAGATCATTTCATTTCATCACCAGTGTAATTTCAAATTTGATTAGCCCTCAATGGAGTCCATGCATGTCCAAAGCCTACATCACATTGTAAGTGACAATGGTTTTGGTCTAGGATATGAAAAGCACTGTTTCTACTACAGTTCACAGTCAAGGTGTCACACCAACATACCCCGTTTTGTCTGTATATCGCTAAAGATTCCTTTACATAATTAAAACCCACAGAACAAACTTTAACTCACAAAAAATGCTAGGCAAGTACACAGAACAATTTAAATGGGTGAGCGGTAAGTGTGGACATATTTGATTGGCTGAGCGGTATGGGTGGGCGGGTCTCGCGGGTCCCTGTACACACCGCCAGCTTCCTACTCTCCTGCATGCAGCCACTGCGTTGAAAGGAAACTCAGCCATAAACTTTTTGTTTGCAGTATTTGTGAGAGTCTTAGAAAAGAACTGCTTGTCTTGTCCTTAAACCATTACTGATGAAAAACAACGAGGGTCAAAATGTCAGGGAGACAAGTTTTAAGTGGTATATTTGTTTATATGGGACACAGGGTCTGGCATTATAATTATTGTTATTATCATTGATACTATTATTATTTTATTTTTATTCATCCATCCATTATCTGCACCGCTTATCCTCAGTAGGGTTGCGGCGGTGCTGGAGCCCATCCCAGCTATCTTCAGGCATTGGCCAGGGGACACCCTGAACCAGTTGCCAGCCAGTTGCAGGACACAGAGAGCCAGACAACTCCCTTCGATGAATACTTTATTGGTAGATCCCCCCCCAAAAAAATCAATATTTTTTTTAATTCTCTTTTCCGCTGATTCAAAAGTTTTGTGCTGTATTTGTTGTCTCTCTTTACACTTTTTCTCTCTATTGTTTTCACAAAATTGCCAAATTTTGTTCAATTCCCCCTGAAACTGGAAAATGTGTTGTTAATTTCACCAAACCTAGAGCTAGTCTGGTAGATTATTTTTCCTCTCCCTAAGAGCAAAGGTGCTACATATTGTTTAAGATTATTCGACTATGAGAAGGAAATTAAATGTTTTTGAGGAGTATGTTAGGAGTGACAAGATTGGATAGCTTGAGAAATGAAATTGTGAGAGAAAGAACTGGAGTAGTAGTGAAACTGAGCAAGCGTATGGATAAGAGAAGTACTCGGTTTGTTTGGACACAAGGAGAGGATGGAAGATGAGCAAATGTTTAAGAGGATCTAAAGAGCAGAAGGAAATGGAAGGAGACCAAGAGGAAGGCCGTGATTGAAGTGGATGGTGAGTGCACTGGAGGAAATGGGTCTAAATGTAGTGGAAGCTAGAGCTCTTGTCGGTGATAGGAACGAGTGGAGAGGTGTTATAAAAGGATAGTGGGATGTTTAGACGTGTTCTAAGGGATGGGCAGGGAACCTGTTTGATGCGGCAGGGGTAAACCATTGAAAGCTGTCGGGCCCTGCTGTTGAACAGAAGAGTGTTGAGTCACCCTGACCCGAGTGACATGGCCGCTTTCTTGTGTCCCGTTTCATCTGGAGGGACGAAAGCATGACCGACTTGGGTGCCGAGGTGGTTAACTCGTTTGGGTGTTTGGGCATTTGGGTTGGCCATGGTCCAAAAAATTGTTTGTGTGTTTTTTGCTACTTTTTTCCTCTTTTATTTTCTTTGTTTTTGTATGCGATTGTCTTGCTGTCGGTCTCCCCTCTCGAGGGATATGACCAGAGTAGATAGATAGATGGATAGATCATTTTTATTTTTTTGGTCAATCATACTTTTGTCTCATACAGATGTGCCACTACTTAGCCTGTCGTCTTCTCGGACATCTTCAGTAACGCTAAGAAAATGTTCTGTTACCATGCCCTTAAAGTATGTTCTTACAAGGTGATGGCTCCAACTAACCCAGGGTATGAAAACCAAGTGAGGGATTTTCATGCACTTTGGCATTACCTAATTAGATGCGGAGTAAAGCTTGTCAATAGCGTGGCAGGTCCGTGCATATGGAGCACGCATCTCACACAACTTTGCACTCAAGACAGGACCTTAAGTCTACCTTGCAAAACATTTCAGTACTTACCGGGTACCGGTAGCAAAATCGGATAACGCTGTTAGCAAACACTAATCTGTGGTAGCTCTTATTACCTTTTGCTTGGAGTGTTTGAGACCAACAGCCAGCTCCAGCTGTTGCTTTGCTAAGGAAGGCACTTTGACCATTGCTCTCAGGCCATTGGAAAAAAAAGAAACACACCATTAGAAGCACGATTATTTGTAAATTATTTTTCTTTGTTTTTTATCAATTAATTTCTTTGCAGTTTTGCAGTTCGGGTCTTGTAGATACTTCATTGCTGATTTTAGCTTGAGACCTTAACTCAAACAGTACAGTGCACTCACAGATTTACACACACAGTTTTAGCCATGATGTAATACTAGCTAAAACCGCTAACCGGCACAAATGGATGGAACATCAAAAACTCATATTATTGAGATATGATATAATAAAATTGTGTCTTTAATTGTTGTTAAAAATGTCGGAAAAAATTGTCAAAACGAACGTCATATTGTCAGATATAACGAAATTGTGAATATGCTTAACTGCTGTTAAAATTGTCGAGAAAAAATGTTCAAACCTCACATTGTTTATTTGCTGTTAATAGTGTCAAAAAAAATGTTCAAACCATCACATGCAGGGCCGGTTAACCTAAAAAACTATAATAATTTACCTTTTAATATTTTAACACGACAAGAAATGTTATGAAATAAAGATTATTTTTGCTCATAAATAGCCAAAACCAGTCCAGGTGTTGTGTGTATAATTCTTGTTTTATTTATGTTTTATATTATGTGTACAGTGACTTTGGGTGCCCTAAAAGGCGATTTAAAATGAAATGTATTATTATTGTTATCATTCTTATTAAAGATGCAAATACTAGACGATCAAGCTATCAAACACAAGTATCTTGTTTATTATGGGAAAGGCACAGCCAATCACGTCGGTCATATGTGTCCGCATTTCAGCAGAGGGTTTGATTTAACCTTCAAAAAGACGATGGTTGGTGCCAAGACCAGAACAGGAGGAGGACCCAGATGCGTAACGTTATTCACAGGTTTTTTGAGATAGAGAGAAAAAGCCGGCGCCAGCGATTCGGTGCTCGCTGGGTGAGGGATCGGAGCGTGTTTGGAATCGGACGTGGATCTCCTGGAGCGGGAGATCGTAGCGTGGTCAAATGGGAAAAAAACGGGTCGTTAGCCAGGACGGGATATCAGAACGTGGTCGGGTCAAAAAAAACAGGTCGTTATCCAGGACGGAGATCAGAACGTGGTCGGGGTCAAAAAATAGAATAGAATAGAATATACCTTTATTGTCATTGTTACAAAATGGGTTAACATAGTGCGACAACGAAATTGGGCATAGCCGGAGACAAACGGGGAAATCAAGAACAGACTAGTGGGATACGGGTGACAAAACGGGACAGACGGGAGTTAGAGTCAAAATGCTTGCCTTGTGAAAACAGAGGTTTGCTGACGTACTGACAAAGGGCGAGTGAAAGCACTGAGCTTAAATAGGAGGGCGAACCAATCAGGTAACCAGCAGCTGGCGCCAAACGAGCAGGCACAGGTGAGTGCAATGAATAATCATGACCGGTTGGTTTTCAGGGGTGATCACATAACATCGCTAGGGACAAAACAACGATTCCTCGATATTGATGGAGAAAAATCTCTTTTGTCAATCCCAAAACTACGCCCTTGCACGACATTTACATTTACAGACTAAATAAAATGCCAAAAGAACCTGAGTGGGTGGCAGAACGAACAGACACACATGATACGGCTTGGTGGAGCGTTAAAGACAGTTACTGAAGAGGTTGTTCATCGGCGAATCATATTCCGGTCCTTGATCTGCCTGCTTTTCTTGAAGCTAGATCCAGATACCCTCCCGCCTGCAGAGTCAGTGACCCAGAGGAGGGGAGGCCTCGGCCAGCTGCAGGCTCCGCTGGGCTTCCGTGCACGGCACTGACGGGAGGGGAGAAAAACGGGGGGCTGCTGTTCTAGTGCTTTGCAAACACAGAACGAGGAGTGAGGAAGGAGGCAGCTGATGACAGAACGAGAGCAGCAGAGGATATTGCACTCCGAGACACAACACGGAAATCCGAGCGATTGAGTTTCAAAGTGGTTCCGATTGCTGAGGATTCTTTGGCCCTCGCTTGCTGCAGAATCGCCTAAAACACTTAAAAACGCCTTAGTGTGATACTTTTCATTCAAGGCTAAGTCCTTTCTTTGTGTAAATATTGTGTAAATTATAACTATAACCTTATCCTCCTTGTTTTATAACCTTATCTTCTCTGTTCTTTATCTTTTTGGTTTCTTTACCTCACTGTGAATGTGTGAAACTGGAGTGTCATGCTCAATTTCGTTGTCACAATATGTTAACCCATTTTGTAACAATGACAATAAAGGTATATTCTATTCTATTCTATGCTATGCTATGCTATTCTATTCTATTCTAATCTATTCTATCCTATTCCATTCAATTCATTTTCTGTACTAATATTACAATATATTTCAAAATAAAGCAAATTATTCTTAGAGCGTGTTGGTTTTTAATCAAACTATATGCCTTTTTTAACAATGCACTGTGCCAGGGCACACTAATGTGCTGTGAGACCTTGTCTATGTGACGGCCAGAGCGGAATCAGGACCCAAATGTGTAGCGTCAACCACAAGTTTATTGATAGGAAGAGGAATGGCAGCCGATGCTCGCTGGACGCGGGCAGCAAGCCGCTCATGTAAACGGATTGTGATTTGAATACGGAAGTGGATCTTCCGTAGCGGGAGATGGCGGTGTCAAAGACGGAAAAACAGGTCAATAGCAGGAGAGCAAAAACGAGGTCGGGATCAAAAACGGGTCGTAAGCCGGGACGGGACAGCAAACGTGGTCGGGATCAAAAACAGGTCAGCGCCAGAGACAAACGGGGACATCAGGAATGGATGGGTGGAAAAACGGGTGCAAAAACGGGATAGGCGGGAGTCAGGGTCAAAATGCTTGCCTTGTAACAACAGAGGTTCGCTGAGGGACTGACAACCGGAGAGTGACAGGAATGGGCTTAAAAAAGGACAGGGAACCAATCATGTAGCCCGCAGCAGCTGGCGCCAAATGAGCGGGCACAGGTGATACTAATCGGTAATTAGTCTAGCGTGCCACAGGAAATTGCAAAGCTGTAATTTTGGAGAATAAAAAAATAAAAAACATGCCATTCTTTAACATCGTTGCTTTTTTTCTTTGATCAGCTGAGTAACTGTAACACTTATCCATATCAGTAGGTGGCAGCAGATTATATTATATATTTTTGCACACTGGGTTCTTATCAATAATAATACAGACTGTTCAATTATATTCAATATACTAATTGTCTGCTCATAGGTTAGGCAAATTAATATATAGATTATTGAAATGTAGCTGTTTAAGATTTCTCTACAAAAGAAATAAAATCATACGAAGAAAATAATCCAGGTGCATAAGTTTGCTGATTTTATTTATCACCAGGATTTACATGCCCAAGACACACCAGAGGAAAGAGTGCCCCTACGACCCTAATGGTTTAGGGGTCCATTCATCCACCCACCCACTAAAAACAAAACAACTGAAAACGTTTATTTCTCCTGATATTATTTCGGTAGATAATTTTTGGCTTATTCTAAGTATTATTTATTTTATTTTTCTAGATAACTAGATACAAATACATTCAATCTCATTTTTACCGATTTGATGCACCTGTTCCTTTGGCGCCAACTGCCTTGCCTCGGACTCTGATTGGCTCCCACTCCTTTCTGTCACCTTTTGTCAGTCCGTCTGCGAACCCCAGTTTACAATAGGTATACCTTTTTCAACCCTGACTCCCACCTGTTTTTTGCTCCCGTCTGTTCCCCGGCTTCAACCAGTTTTTGATCCTGACCACGTCTAAGCTCCTCTCCTGGCGCACGACTCGTTTCTGACCCCGACCACATTTTTGCGCTCCTGTCCTGGCTAGTGACCCTTTTTTTGTTCCGCCACAGAATTTCCAAATCCGCATTCAGAGCGACCTGCTTCCTGCGCCCGGCGATCACCCGGATCGTGGGTGCAACCCTTTCCTTTCCTCCAATAAAACTGAGAGAAACGTAACGCAAGTGGGTCCTGTCTCCGTTATGGTCCTGACATAAAATGTGAAAAACAGGTTTGAAACAAACATTGAGATCCAAAATTACAGGAAATTTACTAACTAAAATAAAAAAAGCATATAGAAACTCATGAACCACAGTGCCCACAATATTTTTACACTATCAATTTAGGCAATAATATTGCGTAATCTTTAAAAAATACAGTAGTTATTATTGTTGTTTATATTTTTTACAGACAACGTGCTTTTTGGTGAGAATGTTTGCCTTAGCTACAAAAAGGTTGGGAAATAGGCTATAATTATGTTTGAATAGTTTTTTGTGTCATCAGATCCATTTTAATCGGATGTAATGTAATGAATTGGCACGTTTCCAGAAATAATGTAATTACAGAATGAGTTTGATAAATGATTAACTCATTTTTGAATTCGTGGCTTGAATTTTGGATATACATTTCATAATATCTTTAGTGGAAATTTGCTGATACACCTCAATGTAGATTTTCTAATTCATTTTTTCATGTATTTATTCATGTCTGACTCCCACCTGTCCCGTTTTTGCACCCGTTAATTCAAAGTTAGCTTCATTGTTCAACTATCATCGATTGAACTATAAGATAATAAAGACTGTCAGAATAAATAGGCAGAAACAATTACAATGCAGTGCTTAGAGACTGGCCCACGTTATAATAATCGTGAAATGAAAGAAATAACGCATTGTAACCAGGGTTGGGTAGGGTTACTTTAACTTGATTACTTTCAATTACTTATGGATTACTCCAATACCAAATATAATAATTTAATAATAATAATTTCCTTTGTATTGTCATTCTTTGTAACAATGTACACAGAACGAAATGTCGATACACCTGACCCGTTGTAGCGAGCCGATGCAGCCGCAGCCAACAGAGGGCGCTGCCATTTTACCAATGTTATAAGTCTTAGGTATGACTCGGCCGAGGCGCGAACCAGCGACCTCCCAGTCTCAAAGCGGGCGCCCTACCATCTGCTAATAAAAGACAAAAGAAACTAAATATGAATAACATTATTAAATTTTGTGCAGGCTTGGGGAGTAACGGAATACATGGAACGGCCAAAATGATGTTGGCAAGCTGTTTAGATTTATTTTCATTTTGTTTCTGTCGCATTTTATGTTAGTTTTGCCGGAGATCAAATAGATCAAAGCCAGGAGAGAAAGCTTACCACGTGTTGTGAGTCATCATTTTATTCATATTTCGTTTCTTTTTTCTTTTATTAGCATATTTGGTATTGGAGTAATCCAAAAGTAATTAAAAAGTAATCAAGTTAAAGTAACCCTATCCAACCCTGCATATATCACAGTAAGGCAACTTAATCGTGCATTTCTCCTGATTCTGTAGTTGAATCAAACCAGACTGCGCGCCCTTGTTCTGTCAATAGAGAGCGCTATTACGCAATATGTTCCGGCATTCGATTGCACCAAATTAGCTACAGTCAACACAATGGTTTAGCTAACAATCCTGATCCACTTTCCCCGGAATTATTTAAAAATCTTGCCGAATAACTGATCTTCTGTGTGAAAGGATTTCCAAAGCATTTGTTTACATTATATGATTGTGTCTACCAATTTGGTTGATTCTGCTGGGGCACTCCGATGCATCAAAATTTTATATACAAAAGAAGAAAAAAACAAAGATCAGACATTCTCTGCTCCGTGCAAAACGGTGAGAAAAGCCAAGAGCGTTACCACGGGGTACAACTCTACCACGTGTAACCAAACAATCAAATCCCACTGATGTTGTTTTATGATCTGTTTGATAACTTGTGAGAAACAGAACTCCCTGTTCACTTATAAATCCTTTCTAATCCCCCAGAGGTAGCCACTTCTGATTTAGGGACGCTTGGGGCCCAGTCGGGGAAGATAAACTGAAGTACTTGTTTGCAGCGAGGTCTGCACAAGAGCCTGGCAGCGTTTAAATCACTCCTTAAAGAGAAAGTCAGCCTTGGAATCATTGAGGGCCTCTGAATGAGCTCGGGTCAAATCTTGAGAATTGGTTATAGGTGATCTGCTATGTTTTGTAAGGAGAAAGATAGGACTTGAGAAAAGTGAATTGTAGAAAAATGATGTTACATAATTGGCAGGGAATGCAATAGATGTTGCTGTCAGGACCAGGATGGAAACAGGACCCACTAGCGTAACGTTACTCACAGTTTTATTGGGAAGAAGGGAAAGGATTGCACACATGATCCGGAGATCGCTGGTCGCAAGGAGCAGGTTGCTCCGACGTGGAAGTGGTATTTCTGTGGCAAGCGATGGCGGTGGAACGGAAAAAACGGGTCAGTAGCCAGGATAGAAGAAGAAAAACGTGGTCGGGATCAGAAACAAGTTGAAAGCCAGGAGAGGAGAGTAGACGTGGTCAAGATCAAAAACGGGTCGTTATTCCGGACGGGAGAACAAACGTGGTTGAGATGAAAACGCGTCGTAATTCGGGACGGAAGAGCAGACGTGGTTGAGATCAAACAGATCATAGCGGGAGACAAACACACGGGATAGACGAAAAAGGGCTTGCTGTGTAAAAATTGAGATTCGCAGACGGACCAACTAAAGGGGACTGACAGGACAGAGTTCAAATACTGACAGGGAGCCGATCTGTCAACAAGCTGCAGCTGGCGTCACACAGGCGTGGCCAACTGGGTGCCATAGCAACCGTGACATACGGGCTGGGCCAATTGGGTGCCATGGCCACCGTGAAAGTTGCATTGGGTAACATTATACAAAATGTAGTCAACATCAACAGTAAACATTGGTAATATGTAAAATTGTTCAAGAAGTTAAAGAAGTTATAGAAGTCCAGGACTCCGACGACGCAGCTTGCCATCTCAACCGGCTGGTCGATGCGGATGATGACATGCTTCATGTACAGGTGCTGGTCCGCTGAATCCTCCAAGTTCACCCTACTCTTTTGCCACCAACCAGGCAGCCGCAAAGGACAGAAAAGAAAGGTATAAGGTCGGCATTAATCATAAGAAATAGAACAGAAGTGTGTTTTAGGTATTGATTTAAACACTTCTATTGAGGTTGCAGATCTTATCTCAGGGGGCATTCCATAGCACCTGGGCCCGGTTCGAGAACACTCTTTCATGATTACCGATTTGGATCACATGCGCCCGCTCATCTGATTGGCTCCGTGTCCCTTTTTAAGCCCAGTTCTGTCACTCTACTTGTGTCAGTCCGTCTGCGAACCTCTGTTGTTACAAGGCAAGCCTTTTTGACCCTGACTCCTGCCTGTCCCGTTTTTTTCACCCGTTTTCCCACCTGTCTGTTCCTGATCTCCCCGTTTGTGTCCGGTTATGACCCGTTTTTGATCCGGACCACATCTGCTCTCCCGTCCCGGCTTACGACCCGTTATTGATCCCGACCACGTTTTTGCTCTCCTGACCTGTTTTTTCGTCCTTGACACCGCCATCTCAGGTTGCAGGGGGCAGCAGCCTTAACAGAGAATCCCAGACTGAAAGTCTCTTTGTCCGTTAATGATTTTGCTTTGTGTATATTTTTGTATCAATATTCAAATGATGCGTGTATTCAAATGAATAAATAAGACGAATTAAAACATGAATTGGCTCCTTCAAAAATAAAAACATATGATAATAATTTCAAACATTCACCTGTTTTGGGCGTACCACCCTGAAAACACATCTCAGGAAGCTATGCAGGGTGGGTCCTGGTTAGTCTTTGGGTAGGGGGATTGCCTGGTAATACCAAGCACTGTAAAGCACACGCTCTACTGCAACATCACTGACTGTACCCTCTCAGGAAAATCTAATTTTCTAAGGGGACCAAGTAAATTAGATAAATGAATAACTAAAATATATAATGTTTCCGTCATGCAGTGGTTAGCACAAGCGAACGGTCCCCGGTTCTATACCGGGTGGAAACATGTTGGCCTGGAGAGGGATGGGCACCACCAGGCTGTACTTGCCCAAGACCCACCACAGGAAATAGCGCCCCTATGATCCTAGGGGTTAAGGGATCCAGCCATCTAATCAACCAACCAACCAACCAACCAACCAACCAACCAACCAACCAACCAACCAACCAACCAACCAACCAACCAACCAATCAACCAACCAACCAACCAATCAACCAACCAACCAACCAACCAACCAACCAACCAACCAACCAACCAACCAACCAACCAACCAACCAACCAACCAACCAATCAACCAACCAACCAACCAACCAACCAACCAACCAACCAACCAACCAACCAACCAATAAACCAACCAACCAATAAACCCACGAACAACATAAATAAATGAATACAAATGTCATTGAACTGGTTTCATCAAAAACACACAAATACATTATTCAATAAAATATTTCCATTAGAAATACATAAATATAAATCTAATTAAAAATGTGAAATGAAGAAGTACTCAAACATGCCTAAATCAATGTAACACTATGAATAAGTGGAAAACACCCCAAACTGAAAAATAAATGCTTTACACTGCAATATGATCCTCAGCATCAAAAAGTGGGGGAGGTGCCGGGGGCCATGCGGTTGAGGGGACATTGGGGTGACGATGAGCCCCCAAGCAGGGGTGAGACAGGAGGTGAGAGAGACCTGGTGGCAAGGACCCCGGGCCTGGGTGGTGCGGCGTTAACAGGCCCCTGGGGACCCGGTGCTGCAGGACCATATGGGGAGCAGTGAAAGGGAGGGAACCAGCGGGAGCCCCACCATGACAAGCCACCACTGCCCCTGCTTCAGCTGTTCCTCAGGAGCCCTGGGGACCTCCACATGAGACGCACACAACAAAGACAACACATACAGGAGACGCACATTTACAATACACTATGGAAAATGGGCGTGTCGGGGATCAATCCGTACAAAAACCGTTACACAATGGAAAAGGCACATACGAGCTTATAATCTTGCATGACTGATGTACATTCCGAATAACGTTAAAGCAGGGAGTCCATCTATGGCACGGGTGGGCAAACTTTTTGGGAAAAAAATTAAAATTAGCTGGAGAATAAACAAAAGAACTAATTGATGTACCGTAAAATTCTAATGATTAGCTGCAACATTTTTCCCAAGCTCTCAACCGTGGGGCTAATGCAACGATGCGGCCAATTCATGCATTTCTTCTAACTGCCACCAGGGGCGCCCAAGCAGTAAAGGTAAGAGTGAGACAGGTGGAATATATATGTAGAGGGAGATACAAGTTGAATGTAACTTCGTGCTTTGGGCATGAACAAACCCTCATCTGTCAGGACCAGAACGGAAACAGGACCCAATTGCGTAACTTTTTATTGAAAGAATGAAATAAAATGAAATGATCTGCATTTATATATCGCTTTTCAAGTCAATGACTTCCCAAAGCGCTTTACAATGTGCTTCACATTTCCCAATAGCGGCCTTGCAGCCATATAAGGCGCTAACCTGCTTATTGGGGGTATTAGGGGTTCGGTGTCTTACCCAAGGACACTTCGACATGTAACACGGACGACCCGGGATTCAAACTGAGATCCCTTCATCCCAAGACGAGCGCTCTACCTCCTGAGCTACTGCCGCCCCTAGAAAGAAAGAGGAAGGGCTGCGCCCACGATCTGGTGTTCGCTGGACGCGGGAGGCAAGTCGCTCTCGCACTCGGATTGTGATCCGACCACGGAAGTGGATCTTCCGATGCGAGCGATGGCGGTGTCAAGAACAGAAAATCTGGTCGGTAGCCGGGACTGAGAGAGCAAAGCGTGGTCGGGTTGGAAACGAGTCGTAAGCCAGGACGGGAGAGTAGACTTATTCGGGATAAAAAAAGGGTTGTAAGCCGGGACGAGAGAGCAGACGTGGTCCAGATCAAAACAGGTCGTAGCCGAAGACAAACGGGAGCAAAAACGGGACAGGCGGTAGTCAGGGTCGAAAAAGCCTTGCCTTGTACAAACAGAGGTTCACGGACGGACTGACAACAGGGGATTGACAGGACTGGGTTTATATTGGGACACATGAGCGGGCACCGGTAATTCACATCGGTAATCATGACATCATCAAGGAAAATGTGTCGATCGAAAGGGGGGTGCTAACTACCATATTGGGAATAATTTTACCAGTGTGTTTATTTGTAAAATAAAATAATGTAGCGAAACGAACAGTGTTTTCCAAAAACGTTCTTCCCTTCACGATCTCCCTGCAAAAACCTCTGGCGAGCCTTAATTTTGCGACCCTTGATCAATGGAATAATAAACTGTGAGGGCAAAGTAGAAACTAAGGCCAAAATCATCCTACTTGCAGTACATAAAAGCCAATTTGATGCTCTATTCATCCTACCAGGAAAACTTAAAACATTTGGTTTATTATAAAACAGTCATTCTAAGACTACGTCAGGCAAGCAATTTCATTTTTCTTTTTTCTTTTTTTCACAAATCCACATATCTGCCATTTCACACAAACACCTCACCTGAGAGAATAAGGCAGGTGTGTTGAAAGGAAGCAGAAAGAAAACAAATGTCCAAAGGTGAAATAAATCACAAGTTTGAAACTCTTGCCGAGTCTCAGTTGGATGAGCCGTATCCAATTGACACACTTTCCCCTCTGAAAAGTTGCCTGCCCCATTTTTCACAACTCGAAACACAATAAGACGACTAAGCGCAAAAAAAAAACATTAAGGCAAATATATAACAAAACAACACTTTCAAATTAAGTTCATTATATTATCTACTTATAGCATTCATAACATGTATATGAAATCGCTGTTTTCTATTTGCCATCAGTATGTACCTGTATTGACTCCTCTCCATTCATGCAACGTTTACGTTTTGTAGCGTCATAACTTTTGTTAGCTTCTTTTGAACATTTCTTCAGCGGCTAAAGTTTTGGCTTGATTCCTAACCACTGCTCTATTTTTCTTGTGTTCTTTGTGCGTCTACTTTGGAAAATGATATGCAAATGCACAACCTAATAACGCTCGGGAAAGTCCGGAAGCAGGGGCAGCATGGCGGTGCAGTGGTTTGCGCGTGTGCGGCACAGTTCTGAGGTAGTGAGATCAAACCCCCAGTGTGGAGTTTGCATTTTCTCCCCGAGTTTGCGTGGGTTTCCTCCGGGCACTCCGGTTTCCTCCCACATTCCAGAAACATGCTTGTCAGGATAATTGGCCGGTCCAAATTGTCCCTAGGAGTGAATGAGTTGTCTGTCCCTGTGTGCCCTGCGATTGGCTGGCAACCAGTTCAGGGTGTCCCCTGCCAACTGCCCGAAGATAGCTGGGAAGGGCTCCAGAACCTCTGTGACCCTACTGAGGATAAGCGGTGCAGATAATGTATGGATGGAAGTCCGGAAGCACGAAGTTATTCGATGTAGGCTTCTGATTAGCTGCCGACTATGCAAATTGCCAGACCAACCGAAATTTCCAAAAAATGGAAATAAAGCAAACGTTTGATTTAAAAAAATCAAAGATTTTTTTTTCCTTGAAAAAGTTGTCGGCCACCTGGGCGGAGACGTTTTGTAAGTTGTACGCCCGACGTAAAAGATGCACGGCCCGGGCGTCCGGGCAGACGTTGTTTCAGATTTAGAGGGCGTCATTAGCTCAGGAGGTAGAGCGCTCGACTTGGGATCAAGAAATCGCAGGTTCGATTCCCGGCTCCTCCATGTTATATGTCGAAGTGTCCTTGGGCAAGACACTGAATCCCTAATGCCCCCAATAAGCAGGTCGGCGCCTTGCATGGCTGACTCTCTATTGGTGTGTGAGTGTGTGAGTGTGTGGGTGAATGGGTAAGTGTGAAGCACATTGTAAAGCGCTTTGGGAGGTCTTCATTGACTTGAAAAGCGCTATATAAATGCAGACCATTCACCATTTACACAGACGATAGAATTTTGGATAAATAACAATAGAGATTCATTGTGCTTTGTCCCTAAATGGCATTTTCCAAGCAAAATTGCTTCATCAGATGTCATGTATGTCATGTTTTTCCCTGCCAATTTTTTTAAATATTCATCGTCCACGATGTTGCCGGCATCAACTCGGATTCTGCAACGGGCACAACTCAGTCATTGGCAGGACGCAAACAACAATTCACACCCCCTTTCACACAACACAGCCATATGTAACAGTCCACACCATCTTATTTTTAGCTACCTGCACTGGCAAGCTGCCAACTAGCTGTCAGGCTTGCGAACCCGACTTTCATCTTAATTCTAATGTTCTCTTAAAACTCGACTTGTGATGTGCTTGTGGAGCTTGTCTGGTTTGATCAAATGATGGCTTATGGACGAGCGGTGGCTCCGTGTGCAAAGTGTGTGCGCCGACAAAACCCAAAGCTTAACACAAGTGCTAAATCTACCCCATGGCAGAAAATACCTGCTGCCTTCTCTGCCCAAACTGTAGCCTGGGGCCCTGAAAGCAGCCTTGACTAACTTTAAGCCGCATTTCCTGGGGGTGCAAGAGACAACCACCTGTCCTCCCACTGTGAAGTAAAAGTAAAACGTAGCGTTTTCCTTTGGTAGCCGATCCTCCATTTTCTCCAAAATAATTGAGTACCGTATTTTCCGCACTATAGGGCGCACCGGGTTATAGGGCGCACCCCCCAAAAATAGGTCCTATATCTTCCATACATAAGGCGCACCGGATTATAAGGCGCTACAATGGGAACGTCGACAAAACAGTCAGATAGTTCAGCCAAACTTATTACCCCCTTAACATTCCGAAAGCTTGCAAAGAAGCAAATACGTGTCTCAGACATATACGGAAACAGTGTCTGTACGATGTCACTGAAATGCATTGTTCCAAATATCATTCGGAAGGTTAAAGTCTTGGGATTCAAGAAATGCCAACCATTCCTTTGTTTCTATTTTCTTTTTTGCTCGCAACTTTACTGTGCATATGACAATAAACACTTGAAATTGAGTTTAATTTTAAAAAAGACCCATCACAGAAACATCGAGATCACTCTGAAACACGATACTGGGAAAATATATAGCCGGAGTAGCTCACCGAAGTCGTTGCGTTCAATAATAATGTGCAACCATGGTCCTCTTATATCCGTGAGTGTAGTAAATCCAGGAGAGTAAAATATTTACAAATACAGAAAAGTAAAACATGTTTTCTCTATGCCGTAGACAACCAAACTTGCTATTCACATTCATCTTTTTCGGCTAATTGCAGGCTTTGTTTTGCCCCTTTAGCCTATGCGAGCCTGTAAATGATAAAAAGGATCCGCCCCCTTTACCTCCAAATAACTTTAGCCAATAGTGATCGATTCAAATGATGATTGACACATTGGCTGGGAAATGAAACGCCGGCATATGTATCCCAGCACACACCGCGGACCACATCGCCTACGAGGAAAAATCTAGTCGGCGGCTGCTTGCCTTTGTTGCGAGACCTTGCGACTTAATATTGATCCATATATAAGGCGCACTGTATTATAAGGCGCATGGTCAGCTTTTGAAAAAAATAAAGGCTTTTAGGTGCGCCTTATATTGCGGAAAATACAGTACATAAAATGGTAATCATCCTAACCATGTATTTTGTCTTATGTCAACCTCAGCCATTTGTTCACCTTTAGGGCTGCAACAACGACTCGATAAAATCGATCAAAATCCCTCCTGTTCTCTTCAGGTCAAAATGACCTGCTACTGTGTGACCCACCCCCCAAAAAATCCCCCGGATTATGTATGTTTAACTTGACAGTAAGACAAAGTGTTGTTTTTATTCCCATTCCCGTATAAGCTGTAAAAAAGAACTTCCAAGATGAAGCAAATAAAGTTAAAATCAAGGTCTTTAGACAACACAATAGTTGTGTCGTATATCAATAAGTAGCATAATTCTTATTTTCAAATGTTGTGTATTGGACGGTCCACTAGAGGACAAAAAGAAAGAAACATAAGTCATTGGAATTAATTAATATGTGTGTGCTATTTCAATTGGCCTGTTGCATTAAATCCATTTTCTTGGGATTAGTAATTCATATCAGAACTCAATGAACTCAAAGAAATAACGTATTTTTTATCAGTGTAGGGAATTCTAGCATCCTTCAGTGAAAAAAGGATTTATGGTGAAGCACACATTCGTTTACTGAATAATATGTTTCAATCCTAACCATTTTCAAAATTAAAGCTAGAAAAATCCCTACATGGAGGAAATTAAATAAAGTTTTTTTTAATCCAATTCATCGTTTAATCAAAATAATAATTTACCATTTCATTGATTATGAAATGCTCCTTATTAAGTGATGATAAACGTAACACACACAATATGGGGCCTATTTATTCACAGCAAGACAATGTAGATTAAAAACAAAGATAACAAGTTTATGTTATTTAATAAATAAACAACACGAACAATCATTTCAGAATCGTTCTTAATTATTTTCCCACTAACAGTAAGTTTAGTGTTGCAACGAATCAGCCAGGTAGGAGAAAAAGAGGAAGGCTATCGCTCAGACATTTTTTTTCGTATGGGCCAGTGACGCTCGACCAGACCATGCCTCTATGGGCATGGTGTTTGATATCTGATACCCGCAGTATTGAGTGATGGTGTTTGAAATTGCTAAATTTGTTAGAAATCCAAATAAGTGAGAATATTAGAGATTAGAGCTGGGAAAAAACCCAAAACAAGTAATAGATCAATCCCCCCCTTTTCAAAAATGATTACGCAGCATACACAAATTGAAATTATCCAAAATGTATAAATCCGAAAACATATTAGTTGTCAGCTACATACATATAAACATTTCATTGTTTTATGGCTTAGACAATGTAAAAAAATGTAAAAATTGAAGTCTGCTTACTTTTGATAGGCATTATATATATATGTATTATATTATATACCGTACTACCATATTTTTTAAAAGTATGTCATATGTCTTTGGGATTTATACTTAAAAGGAAAAAAAAAACATATCATGTTCGCTTCATAGTGTTAAAAAAAAGCATCATTAAATTAAATGAAACAATATTGATTTAATTAACAAAACATGACCTATCATCTGCATTTTTAAAACTACCGTATTTTCCGCACTATAAGGCGCACCTAAAAGCCTTTATTTTTTTCAAAAGCTGACCATGCGCCTTATAATACAGTGCGCCTTATTTATGGATCAATTTTAAAATTGCAAAGTTTTCCAACTAACTTGCAGCCGCCGACTCGGTTTTCCCCCGAACGCCAAGTAGTACGCGGTGTATGCTTGGATTTATTTACCGGCGTTTCATTGGCTAACCAATGTGTCAATCATCATTTGAATCAATCACTATTGGCTAAAGTTATTCGGAGGTCAAGAGGCGGATCCTTTTTATCATTTACAGGCTGGCATTGGCTTAAACGGCAACACAAAGCCTGCAATTGGCCAAAAAAGATGAATGTTTATGGCACGTGGCTGACGGCATAGAGAAAGCATTTTTTTCTATTCTGTATTTGAAATTATTTTATTCTCCTGTATTTACTACACTCACGGATATAAGAGGACATTGGCTGCACATTATTATGAACACAACGATTTCGGTGAGCTACTCCGGCTATATATTTTCCCAGTATCTTGTTTCAGACTGAACTCGATGTTTCTGTGATAAGCGGTGCAGATAATGGATGGAATGGAGTGTCTATTTTTAAATTCAACTCAATTCCAAGTGTTTATTGTCATATGCACAGTAAAGTTGCGAGCGAAAAAGAAAATAGAAACTAAGAAATGTGTGGCATTTCTTGAATCCCAAGACTTTAACCTTCCGAATGATGGAACGATGCATTTGAGTGACATCGTACGGACACCGCATCCGCACGTGTTCTCGACACGTGTTTGCGTCTTTGCAAGCTTTGGGAATGTTAAGGGGGTAATAAGTTGGACTTAACTATCTGACTGTTTTGTCCACGTTCCCATTGTAGCGCCTTATAATCCGGTGCGTCTTATCTATGTCAAAAATTGGACCAAAAACTATTTTTTCGGGGTGCGCCCTATAACCCGGTGCGCCTTATAGTGCGGAAAATACGGTACTCGTACGTCAAGAAATGTGTATTCAATTCACATAACACGAGGCTCACCTTGATGGAGATGAGATGATTGTCCACCATAGCAAGGTATTGCTATGTACTATTTATCATTAAAATACACCTTGGAGGTGGAAACCTCAGGTAAAGGTGTGAGTGAAGTTAAATATGAGTAAATTGATTAGGATAATACTAGATCCCACTCTCTTAAAACTGTCTTAAATCTTAGGAGATACAAAATATTAAATTTGTGTGAGTTGTCTCATTTCAATGCAAGCGTTTCCATTGTTACATAATGCTTATTAGTGAGGATATCCCCGAATGGTATCTCATGTATGAAACAGGCCATTAGTGTTTTCACACTCCTACAAAGCACACTCCGGCGGAACGAGCAGCCATTTACATTTAACGAGTCCATCTATCATGAAGAAATGTGAGATGATATAACTGTTAGTCATGTTTGAGACAACATTGCTTTAGGAAGCTCTTGGCTGAATGCAAAACAGGTTTTTCTCAAGGTGGAGTGCAGAGGAAGACTGTTTTTTTTTTTCGTTTTTTTTCTTTTCAAGTATTATTTTACTGTTCTAATAGTTGTGTTTTATCTATTGAGAATAAAATGCTATTATAATCACAAACCTTTACCATATGTCCTCAGGGTTCATGGTTTCAAATACAATTCAGGTTTGTGTAGTGGTGGATAGAGTAGCCAAAACATTTACTCAAGTAAAAGTACTGTTACTTCAGAATAACATTACTCAAGTAGAAGTAGAATTAGTCATTCAAAAACTTACTTGAGTACAAGTAAAAAAGTACTCAGTGAAAAAAATTACTCAAGTACTGGGTTACTGTAGCAACGTTGTATTTATTGATTACTTTTAAAATCAGATCATCAAATTATCAAAGTCCATCTAACAAACAAAATAATACATTTAATTTAAAAATAGATTAAAATTATCAAAACCAATTAAAGTGCTGGGCGGCGGAGTGGTTAGCGCGTGTGCGGCACAGTTCTAAGGTCTTGGGAACCTCCTGTGTGGGTTCAAATCCAGCTACCGGACTTCCTGTGCGGAGTTTGCATGTTCTCCTCCCACATTCCCACGACATGGATTTCAGGTGGATTGGCCGGTCCAATTTGTCCCTAGGTGTGAATGAGCGAGTTGTCTGTCCCTGTGTGCCCTGCGATTGGCTGGCAACCAGTTCAGGATATCCCCTGCCCACTGCCCCATGATTGCTGGGATGGGCTCCAGCACCCCTGTGACCCTACTGAGGATAAGCTGTGCAGCTAATGAGATGAGATGAGATTAAAGTGATTTAATAAATAATAAAACAAAAATAGCATAAATCGAATAAATAAATGAAGCACATGTAGCACCAAGTAGCACATTTAAAGCCCAGATACTTATCTTAACAGGCTCTGCAAAGCAGGACAGCAAGCGTACCCATTAACTCAAAAAAAAGAGGCACTGCATATTTTACCTGGTGTTTGGCACCCTTTTTAAGGGGAACATACTTTTAATGTGAGGCCAGGGTGCTCCTCTTCTTCTGTGATTTCATAGTCGGTATTGCTAGGGAACATTTTCGATCGGTTTCATCCGTAGACAACTTTGAAGTTGAACATGGTCACGTGACGAGACTGCTATGTTTGATTGGTTAAACGTGGTAGAGCATGGCAAAGATGTCAGTCAAAATAAATGCGCTTGGCGGAGACAGACATAGGGGTACTTACGTAGAGGGGATTTATTAAGTAATGAAGTAACGACTTCAATGTTGCCTAATGTGCGGAGTAAAAGTACAGTTTTTTTCTTTACAAATTACTCAAGTAAAAGTAAAAGTATAGAGATTTAAAGATAATCTTTGAAGTACAATTTTTCCCAAAACTTACTCAAGTGAATGAAACGGAGTAAATTTACTGCCCAGCTCTGGATTTGTGTTTATGAGATTTACTGAGAAATAAACCAATATCTTAGTTATCATGTGTCTGGCAGAGCAAGAAAACAATATATAAACTGTAGCATAGAAAAAAAAAACTAGTATTGTTTTACCTTAACTCACAAATGAAATGTATGCACTGATCCTTTTGAAAGTCACAATGGATAAGTAATCTTCCATTGTGAAAAAAGTCCATGCAACAAGAAAAAAAAGATTGGATGGCTTGACATTCCCTTACCTTTCTAATACTATCTCTAATTCTATAGTTGGGGCTGATGTGTGTTCCAAATCGGAAACCTTAGTCTCAATGTCGCCCCCTGCCATGAGGCAAGAGAATTGTGTGCCTTACTGTCCAACCGCAGACATTCACCAAAGTAATATGTTGCATACTAATTGCATAATGTTCATAATAGAACAATAAATACAGTGATTTTGAAAAGGATTATGAAGTTAAATAAGACAAAACTTAAACCATTCATTATTATATTTATCTTTTATATTTAATACAAATGTATTTAATTTCATATTTCTACAATCACAGGGGCATACAGCTTGCCAGTGAACTAAATATGTATTTGATTCTTCTGTGTTTTTGAGTGCAAAAATCACTTGAATTGAGAAAAAAAACGAAAGACGGTATCAGGAGAGCAACGATTAAGCGATTATGTGAGTTGCAGCTTTATGAATTATAAATGTGAAACATCAAACCAAGCTGATTAGCACAATGCAATTCTTAATATAATTAATCATATCTGAGTTCAACAGATTCAATCTAGCACTCCTCTTTAGCTAAATTTGCATTTGTTAACAAACTTGACATCACACTATTCCAAATACAGTGGAACCTTGGTTTTCGAACGCCTCTCAGTTCGAACAAATCGGTTCTCGACCAAAAATTTCGAGAAATTCTTGCTTCGCTTTTCGTTCAAAAAATCGGAGTTCGAACGCCGGTACGCTAGGGGCGATGCTGAGCGGCGTACGGGTGTAGATTGCCCCCACCCCTCGTGAAGAACTGTTGTCACGTGACCGCGCACTTCTTTTTGCTTTCGTTTTGAATATCGGTGAACGGAGTGTTTTAACCCCTAATTATGCCTCGGAAGAAGGGCGGTGCAAGCAACAAAGTTGCTACAGGTGAAGAAAAAAGAGTAGTGCGTACAACTATTGCATTTAAGAAAGAAATAATAGCAAAATATGAAGAAGATGTGCGAGTTTCCCTTCTTTCGAGGGAATAGAGCATGGCTTCTGCAGACCACCACAAAGGTAAGAAATCCTATTCATAAATCTTTTCTTTATCCTTTAACCGCTCACCAGAGACCCCGGTGCTAGATGACGTGTAAACGACCTGATTTTTACACGTTCATGTTAATCTTTCGTACAAACGTACGATTAGCCTGGGTTAGCTTCATGTTTACGTTCATGGTAAGCTTTCAAGGATTTGGAACGGATTAAAATGATTTTACATTACTTTTAATGGCAAAAACGATTTTCGGTGATCGACCAAATGGGTTTTCGAACAGGGTTCTGGAACGGATTATGGTCGAGAACCGAGGTTCCACTGTACATTTTTTATTTTGTATTCACTTTCATGTTGCTTATCTTTACGAGGGTTACGGGGGGTGCTGGAGCCCAGCTGATTTTGGGTAGTGGGCAGGAGACACCCTGCCAGTCAATCACAGGGAAAACAGAGACAACCATTCACTTACACATAATTCATTTCTAATGATTATTGGGAAACACCGATCAACCTGCCATGCATGATCTTGGGACGTGGGAGGAAACCGGAGTGCCTGGAGAAAACCCACTCAAACCGTCATAATATGCAAACTCCATACAGGGAGGTTGATAGCTAGAATTCAGCCCAGGACCACATTTCTCTATGGACTTAAAACAAAAAATTAGAATGAACTAAAATCTTTGCGCTCCATTTGAGCATCAAACCATTTTTTGTGTGGCATGTCACTTTTTGGCAGAGTCATTGGTACATGAGAATGGAAAATCCAAAGACAAAAACTAAGACCACATGAAGATTAAATTCCTGAAATGGGGGTATGTACAGCCCAAATTGGTTAGAAATAATGAAGGGGTCTGAAATTGTCATCGTAGGTGCCCGTCCACTGTCAGAGAGATAAACTAAAAAGAAAAATCACAAGGCATGATTTTTCACAAATTATTTGTGTGATACAGCTGTAAATAAGTATCTTGAATCAGATGCACCTGTTTGAGGTCGTTAGCTGCATAAAGACACCTGTCCACCCCATGCAATCAATACGACTTGAATTTGTAACATGGCAAAGACCAAAGAGATGTCCATAAATACTACAGTATCAAATAAGATACAAAAAAAATTAATGAACAAAAGTGTCCTCGAACTTCACAGTTCTTGGTCCACGGATCACTTAACTGCATGGGTCGACGGGGCATCAAACGTAACTCTGGACAGCCTTCTCGGCTGTCGACGGTCCCTGGGCTGTTCTTGGGTTTTGCCAAAGTTGGCACCATCCCAGTTCTTTTTCAGTTCTCCTCTTCTCCTGCCCCCTTGGACTGTGCCCTGGAGAATTATCTTGGTCAATCCTGATGATCTTGTGACGTGACCATACCACCGAAGTTTCCGTCGGCGCACTGTTGACAACAGTTCTTCGTAAGGTCCAATGTGCCCTCTGACGGTGTTTCGCACTGTTTCATTTGTGTCGAACTATTGAATATTAAAAGCCATCCTGAAGAAGTGAATTTTTAGCCTGGAATTAAAGACGTCCAGGTCAAAAATAGGACATACTCTGACTGCAAGCTGATTCCAGAGCCTATGGGCAGCAACAGAAAAGGCCCGGTCACCCTAGCATTTTTATTTTGACCTGGGCACTTCCAGCACAAGTTGGTCCTTGGACATTAAAACTTTGCCAGGATTGGACGTTGGATGTTGGTTTAAGATCAGGTCATTGTGTAATTGTAATCCTGTGCAGTCCTTTGAGACATTTTTGTGATTAAGGGCTATATAAATAAATGTGACTTGACTTGACTTGATTGTGAAGAGTTAAAATATCAGATGAATAAAATAGGGAAAAATCTTTGTCATTTTTTTAAAGGAAAAAGCTCTGTTGAAGAGTTAACTAAGTTGTCCATGCCTTGCGACTTAACCCACAGTGTTTCATTACGTTTACTCCTCATATGGGGCGCCTAAACACACTCATTTTCTGGATATATGAGGAAGGCTTCCTCGATGTGTGGAAAAAGATCTGATCAATGCCACTCCTACCATCTAATGGTAATTTATCACACTGACAACATTCCGAGAGGCTCGATACTTAAGATGAGCAGAGCCAACCCCTTTGTAATAGTTTTTTTTTTAAAATAAAGCAACAAAAACATATTTTTACGTTTTGGCATTAAGGGACGATGATTTTTCAAACATATTCTTACGTTATGGCGTTAAATAGGTTAATGAGATCTCCAAGCTCACATAATAATTCAAAAGTTCATTTTGAATTTACATCTCTTTCAGGACGGACGTGTGTGTGCGGCAGCTCGAACGTCTGTATGCATGTGTGCCAGCCAGTCCCAGGGCGTAAGGTGAGAGGGTTGTTGTGCTCTGTATTTTATTGTGCTTTAGCCAGCAAGTGAACCAGACTTTTAATTGCAGCCGCCGTTGCAACCGGGGGGGGTCATGGAGCGCCTCGTCACCCTGCTGTCGTGAGCTGGGAGTCTGGGAGTCAGGGCAGGTCCTGATCCCTTCCCAGGGGGGTTCAGGAACCCAGCAAACAGTCACCTCTTCCTCTTGGCAATGCACACCTGAGACTCCTGGCGCTCTCGCCATAGGATTACCCCCCTTCCCCTCCTCTAACCGCCATCAAGCGCCCTCCAACTCCTCCCCTTGCAGCTCACTTTCTCCCCAGTCCTGCGCTCGGCCTCACATCCAGAATCCCTCTGACATTATACAGCTCGCAACATCTGTCTATACACATCCACTGATCAATAGGACCGACTCGGAGCATATTGACGCTGGCATCGGCCTCATTGATCACATCCAGCCTCCGTGGTTGTGTTTTCAAAGATAATTGGGCCCGGGAAACTGTGAGTGACAGTGAGCTGAAATGATAATCAACTGGATCCAGTCCAACTACAATCCCAGCAGGACCAGCTGGATGCGATGCAGACCACAGTGGATTTTTTTTATATACATAGCACCTTGGAGTCTCTAACAGCAGCGGCTGCACATACCCTTTTGTCCATTTCCTTATCAATGTGTACATTCTATGAATAGACATTACATGACACAAACATAATGCTGTTTGACTTTCATTTGTAAAAAGATCATATAAATAAGAATAACAAAAAATATTAAATGCAATGATAGCCTATTCAACAAAATGTGTTTTTCCATGTAATGGTTCGTACAAACTTTTTTGGTAACTGCAGAAAATAATCAAGAGAAAGCCTGCACCATTATGAATATTAGTAATTTTTATTGCTAAAAACTACATTTTGAGGGAAAGCATGCCCTCTAGCACCAATCAGTATTGCAGCATGAATAATTATATGTGCTAATTTTGTTATTGAATGACAAATACAGAATTAGAATATTGGAATATTTTTTTTTAATAATATTTCTTAATTTTAAAAAAAAAATGCACAGCTATATTTATTATAATAGATACAAATGATTTATTCAAAATAAAGAAATTAGACCTATTTTTAATATATTTTAAATGTTTTAAACAAAACATATTATTACATTTAATGTATCAAAATGTGTATAGCATTAATAAAAAAAAATTATTTGTTATCTTTAAACATTTGCATTGTCAAGACCTGCAAAATAGCCCCTGTGAAATAAATCATAATATATAATAAGATAAACACAAAATACGATACTACATTATTTAAGTCATGAACCCGAACTGGATCAGAACCCAAATGCGTGACAATCTCACACAAGCCTTTTATTTTACGAGAAATGGGGAATCATGCACGTTAGGCAGCAGTCTGGCGTGAAGTGACATGAACCCCAGAAGCCGACGAGATCGATACCAATGGCCCTAGCAGATATCGGACGGATGGGGTCGATATCGGGCAGGACGGGACAGACAGGATTGATAACAAAACAGGATATCAAAATTAAACAGGACAAACTAGACAGGAATGGAAACTGAAAGAATAATAAACAGGACAAAAATAGACGGGAACGAAACCGGAAACCGATATTAAGCAGGACAAAATAAACTGGAACAATACCAGACAGGAAACAGAACCGAGTCTGAATCCACGTCTTGCGGGGCAGAGGTTCGTTGACGGACTCATCTTAAACAGACGGAAAGCCAACCTAGCCACACGGGCGGGGCCAATTGGGCACCATGGCAACCGTGACAATTTCTAAATCATTAAAAATATGAATTAAAACTTAAAATGTTATTGAAAAATACTCATTATTGAGTAGTTAATTAATACTATATTAAAATGTGCATGTACATATAATACTATTTTATATATATAATAACACTAATACATATGCATTAAGCAATGAATATGAAGTATTATACAATTAATGAGCATCATTGTCTGATACGGAAGCAAGTGATAAATTACCCAATTTAGCTAATACTAGGTATTATTTTTCCTTATGTTTGGACTTTTCCTGTTTCACACTAGACAATGTTTCCTGACACACCAGTGTTCCACAATAAACAGGATCTATTCAGATGATTCTTTAATATTTGAGAGGATAATTATCCTAAGACTAACGATCTAAATGCAGCAGAAAGGTACTCTGGGGTAACCACACCCCCTTCTGTATCTCTACACGCTTTCAAACAGAGTTGTCAGTGAGATGATGCAATGCTTTAATAAAAAAGACCGTCTCATATTGATATCCATTATTAGGTGGCCTTAGCTAACCCCATTATGTTCCCATTAGAGGCAATAAGGTAAAAAGAAAACCTCATTTGTTTCATTTGGTCGTTCTGCATACACGGAATTAAATGACACTGGATGGTGACAGAAGAAGACTGAGTGCGGTCTCACTTCATTATTGTGCTATGACCAGTGTTCCCTCTAAGCTGCACGCGTGTGCAATTGCGCACTGCTCGCACATTCTCGGTGCACAAGAAAATCTAGCCAGCGCACAAAAATGAGGGCTCAAAATTGCTAATTAAGAAGCGACTTAAGTCAAAGTTACAGTGCATGAAGGTAAAAATACACGAGTTCCCCTGACGTTGTGTCCTAAATGTGGTATTTTGAAGTCGAACGAAGTTGAGTAAAGTTAGTAGAGTATGCCGAGAACCGGCTTCTTCGGCTCGGCTCACTAAAGTGAACTGGCTCTTTTGGGTCCTAAACGGCTCTTCAGGTTGTTTTTGCTTCTTTAATCCCAACATGACCAAATATTAAGTAAAATTATGCACAAAATGACTTAAAGAAAGGGGGGAATCGAACAAAAAAGAAAAAAATACCAAAATGAAAAAGTTGTGAAAAGCTGAGAAAAAAGAAACAAAAGGAAGCGAAAAGAAGAAGGAAACATTTAGAAAAATCCAGAAAAAAAGAAAAGAAAGAAATGTAGGAAAAATGTAAATAGAGAACAAAAAGAAAAAAAGTAACAGCTTGGAAAAAATAAACACAATGAGATTTTTTTTAAGGAAATAAAAAAAAGTAGAAAAAAAACATAGAAAAAAGAAGAAAAAGTTTGTGTTGCATTCAAATAATTTCCAATGATATCAAGTGAATCTTGTTGCCAACATTGTACTTCCACTAAAAAAATGTGATTAAGTACAGTTTTGTATCTTACAGCCGACTAAATAAGCCCCCAAAAATGTTAATATTATGCGACAAAATATATCAGGAAATAAAAAGAAATGGATATCTTGTGAAAGAATTGTAAGAACAAACAACGGTTGTAGGCCGTACAACCTTTGCAATAGTACATGAGTCAATTCATTCAAAAAAGAAAAATTATTTTGCATTGCCGGAAACTCAGCAAAATGTAACTTGATGTCAAGTTTTGGACATGTTTGATAATGAATTATTTTGCCACACTCGGGATTACGGTTGCTCACTGTAGTTTCAAGCGTTGCTTACCGACTTTGTGTGAACGCTCGGACCTGTGAAAAATTAGAGGGAACATTGGCTATGACGTCAAAATAAAAGAGATTTACGGATGATATTGGGTGTGCAGAATTCATATAAAAGTGAGATTAATGATCGGGTTTTGTTTTGTTTTGACGAATACATCGCTACTGTCTCACATGGGGTGAGGAGTATGAAAATAGCTTTTGCGTTGAAGTAGCTGCTGAATAGGTTGAGCAGTAGGTTGCCTAGGGCACAAGTCTACATATTCAGAGGGGGGGGGACTCAACCTGCTTTGGGAGGATGAAGGCTGCTAAAAATAAGCAGAAATCACAAAAAGTATGCTAGAGAAAGACGAGGCGCTGCCAGCCTGGGTTTTGACCCTCGCCGATTTAAGCCAGCGAGATCCCACATCTCCATTGCTGGCCCCTCTGCCTTGTCTCTGAGCACAAACCCTTCAATAAGACGCACTGCCCTGTGCTCAGACTGTCAGGCCGGCAAACCAGGAGGCATTATGCTAATGGAGAAGCAGGTGGGGGAAAGGAGGGTGGATGTTCCTTTCCTGTGCGGACCCTTCCCTGCTCAGTGGATCGCTTGCCTTAGGGCCCTGCTGCTTGTTTTGACAGTGCATCCCCTGATAGTTGGGATTAGTCCAGCTTGTTTGGCTAAACTAGGAGAGGGGGATCTTTGGCTACTTTGGGTTTCGGTGGAGCTTTGCCGGAGCCAGATGCCTCCTGCTTTTATCCCAACCGGGAAAAAGAGTCGGCAACCCCCAAGGCCTGCCCACAGCCATGGGCAGCCGGAACCATCCAGGCAATGTCAGGACCTTCAATGCTCACTTGCGTCACTTATACCTGTCAATTTATAGATTTCCCCCGTGTATTGATCATTTTAAATTGTATAAGGGATATAACAATTTTTGTAGTTTTTTTTTTATTTAAAGACCAATCTCATCCTTACTGTTTCAGCTCTAATCCAGATTATCTCAGTCACTAGTTGACGATAAAACGTCATCTTAGAATCTTAATAAAACTGAAGTCCGCGAAATCCTGATCTGCTAAGCATCACTAAATTTACTACAAGTGGGGAAATAACTCAGAAAGATGCTAAAATATTTTTGGGTGTTTCTTTCTTGGTAAGAAACATAAAATATTCAAAGCTTATAAAGGACAACAGACATTTTTTCCCATTTACATCCAGGTTGCAAGACCGACGGCTTAAAACAAACAACGGAGTAAAGCTTGTTCGTTGAGGTATTTATTATTCGAAAAAAAAAATAAGTAACTGAATTATCTGGGCTTGTGCATATGCAGGCTGGGACCAAGATGGCCGACCGAAGTTCCCAGGCTTGGGGTCTGGCCACCTCAGAGCCACAAGGCTTGGAGAGAATGTGGTTCTCTCCGTCCCTGTCGTCAGGATGAGAACAACCTCTGTGAAGACCACCGGCAAAAGGGATAGTAACCTAGCCTTCTTCATCTTCCTGTGAGGCCTTGTGCTGCCTTACACAATGTCACGATACGGACCGGGAAGCAGGAAGTCGGAACTCATATGCGTAGACGATCTGTCACTTTAATTAGGAAAGAAAAGTTGTCCAACACGCAAACGGACCAAAAACAAAACAAAACAAAACAGGTTCAAAGGCAATCAAAATTACAAACTAGGCATTACTCAGATCAAACGGGCTTGAACTGTCAGGGAAGACCAGAACAGAGCAGGAGACCCCAGAGCGTTCGTACAATTCTTTATTTGGGGAAGCGTAAGGGTTAGCGGGAGACGTGATCAATCGTAGCGTGGGACGAAGGCAGGTCGAGTTTACCAGGACTGAAGAGAAGATCGTAGCGTGGGACGAAAGCAGGTCGAATCGAAGGCAGACGGGCAGAATCAAGTAAACAACAAGGCAGGTAATCGGGAGTGTCTTACGAATACAGGAGTAAATCCTCCGACCAGGAGTTCTCCGCGTAACGCGTTTAAAAGGGGAGCATTGACCAATCAGGAAGCACATTCCAGCGCGCCACATGATTACCCCAGGTGACTCCACTTGGGTAATCATGACAGAACCCCCCCCTCAAGGGACGGCTCCAGAAGTCCCCCAGAAAAAAAAATAAAAATAAATTTAACCCAAGACACGTCACAGGGAAACACAGGCAGAATCAGAAGAGTCCAGACTCAGGGGGGTCAGATTCAGAAGAGTCCAGACTCAGGGGGGTCAGATTCAGAAGAGTCCAGACTCAGGGGGGGTCAGATTCAGAAGAGTCGGACTCCGGGGAGCGGAAAGGGAACAGACAAGACAGGAGAGGAAAGACGGGACAAAATCAGGGCAGGCATGGGAGTCGAACAGGCAGGCATGGGAGTCGAACAGGCAGGCATGGGAGTTGAACAGGCAGGCATGGGAGTCGAACAGGCAGGCATGGGAGTCGAACAGGCACGCATGGGAGTCGAACAGGCAGGCATGGGAGTCGAACAGGCAGGCATGGGAGTCGAACAGGCAGGCTTGGGAGTCGAACAGGCAGGCTTGGGAGTCGAACAGGCAGGCTTGGGAGTCGAACAGGCAGGCTTGGGAGTCGAACAGGCAGGCATGGGAGTCGAACAGGCAGGCATGGGAGTCATTGCGCAGTCATACGGCCGGAGGTGCCTTAGCCAATTTCGCCACGTCGGAAAGGACTTGCCGAACTGCACATTCTGAAGGGGAATTGCGCTGCTGATTTAGGCTTTTATAGTGGTCAGGGGGCAAATGTACGAACGCGGGGTCCATTCTGGTCGGAGGATTCTGTCAGGGAAGACCAGAACAGAGCAGGAGACCCCAGAGCGTTCGTACAATTCTTTATTTGGGGAAGCGTAAGGGTTAGCGGGAGACGTGATCAATCGTAGCGTGGGACGAAGGCAGGTCGAGTTTACCAGGACTGAAGAGAAGATCGTAGCGTGGGACGAAAGCAGGTCGAATCGAAGGCAGACGGGCAGAATCAAGTAAACAACAAGGCAGGTAATCGGGAGTGTCTTACGAATACAGGAGTAAATCCTCCGACCAGGAGTTCTCCGCGTAACGCGTTTAAAAGGGGAGCATTGACCAATCAGGAAGCACATTCCAGCGCGCCACATGATTACCCCAGGTGACTCCACTTGGGTAATCATGACATGAACAGGGTTTCAACGAGGGTTAAACAATGTTCTGGCCGCGGGCAGTTCCAAAAGGAGCGCTTAAGTACTCCAAGAGCAATCAGTCCAATGCGTCTCAGCCGGTGTCAAGGGGCGGGGCCAGCTGGGCGCCATGACAACCGTGCCGGACATGACACACAAAACCTTCCCCGTGGGCCCATCTTTGTTCTCAGAGGTATGCACGACAAGATAATGGAACAACCTGTATTTGGTGTTTTGGGCAAATGTTCCAATTTGACATGCTATGAAAATAATTCCTGATCATTTAAATACGTTGATTATCTTAAAACCAGGTTTATTGATCAGTACTTTCCTTATTGCTACCGAATGTTTTCCCCCCCTTGCTAACACCGCGAGTGTTTGTGTTCACAACGTTCTTTATTTTTTCATTCGACTCAATTTTATTCATCATGTAAATAAAATGTAGTTTGTTAGAATCAAACCACGTGCATTAGTTATTTGTGTGTCGATTTTATTTCCCTTCTGGACAGATCAATCATTATCTATATCAATAAACTGCAAAATCGATAATGTAAATCTTAAAATACAATATGTTTAGAGTATTGCCTCCTTCATGATAAATGCTGGACACAACATGAGGCGATTTCATGGTGGGAAACTGTGAGCATCCCCTGCTGGCCGAATTGCTCACCACTGAATTAGATTCTGATCCAAACAAATATAATTTGAAACAAATTTCTCTACAATGTATGGAGTTGCATGATTGACATAGGGTAGATAACCCTTTTTGGAAGTGAGGGGCAGTTTGGGAGTTTAACAAATTTAATTTGCACTGTAGTTTTCTTCAAAACTGAATTTAACTTTTATCTCTTTATGAATATAAACAAACACTTCTGGAGGGTTTTTTATTGACAGCATATAACAAATCATAATTTCATAACTTCACTTTTTCGGAAGGGAACCAGATGAGATGAAGTGGGTTTTTTTGTACATTAACAAGATTATGCATGGCATTGTCACGATTGCCCATTGCCCTCACCCAGGCCCGCTCGTTTGGCGCCAGCTGCTGCTCGTTGCCTGATTCGCTCCCCTACTATTTAAACTCATTGCTCTCATTCACTCCTTGTCAGTCCGTCAACGAACCTCTGCTCTTGCAAGACTTGCATTTTGACTCCGTCCGGTATCCTGCTCGCGTATCCGGTATCAATCCCGTCTCTTCCGTCCTGTCCGGTATCTTGCTCCAATATCCAGTATCCAGTATCAGGTATTGATCCTGTCTTTCCTGTCCCATCCCTTATCTTCCTTGTGTATCCAGCATCCAATATCGATCCCTTCTGTCCTGTCCTGTCCTGTCCGGTATCCTGCTCCAGTATCCAGTATCCGGTATTGATCCCGTCTGTCCCGTCCTGTCCGGTATCTTGCGTGTGTATCCAGTGTCTGGCATTGATCCCATCTGTTCGGTCCGGTATCCAGCTCGTGTATGCAATATGGATTCTGTCCGTCCGGTATCCTGCTCGTGTATTCAGTATCCGGTTTCGATATCGTCTGCCCCTGGCTTCCTGTTTCCCCACGCCTGACTTCTCTGTCTCACTTCTTCTCTCCAGCGATCGCAGGATCGCTGGTGTTTGTGTTCCCACGCATGACTTGGATCTACAGAGCAGAAGTCAATGGAAGGAGACCAAGAGGAAGGCCGCAATTGACGTGGATGGGTGGTGTTATGAGTGCACTGCAGGAAAGAGGTTCCAGACAGAAGAGCAGTTTCAGCGACAGACTGCTGTCACTGTCTTGTACTACGGACAGACTGAAGAGATCTTTTCTTCCTCATGCCATGAGGCTCTTTAACTCTACCCGGCAGAGTAAAAGCCCACATTAAACCACATCCCCCTACATTGCATTTTACCGAATTGTATTGCAATATGTATTATGTGTAGCACTATTTAGATATTCTATATAACATGCTACAGTGGGCATTTGCATGTCACATTGGGTATTTGTATATTGTATTCTCTTTGCTTTATTATTGTATTGTCCTCAGCTCAGGGATGCTGCTGGAAATGTGAATTTCCCTGCGGGGATGAATAAAGTATCTAAGTTATATTTAACAGATAATGGCTGAATGCTATCCATCCATCATCTGTCTACCAACGTACCGACCTACCTACCTACCTACCTACCTACCTACCTACCTACCTACCTACCTACCTACCTACCTACCTATCATTTACCTTAAAGCCTTAAATACTTAATATTGGATGTTGATGTTATCTACCTAACTACCTACCTACCTACCTACCTACCTACCTACCTATCTACCTGTCTGTCTGCCTACCCACCTACCCATCTACCTACCTACCTACCTACCTACCTACCTACCTACCTACCTACCTACCTACCTACCTACCTACCTACCTACCTACCTATCTATCTATCTATCTATCTATCTATCTATCTATCTATCTATCTATCTATCTATCTATCTATCTATCTATCTATCTATCTATCTATCTATCTATGCACCCATCCATCTATCTATCTATCTATCTATGCACCCATCCATCTATCTATCTATCTATCTATCTATCTATCTATCTATCTATCTATCTATCTATCTATCTATCTATCTATCTATCTATCTATCTATCTATCTATCTATCTATCTATCTATCTATCTATCTATCTATCTATCTATCTATCTATCTATCTATCTATCTATCTATCTATCTATCTATCTATCTATCTATCTATCTATCTATCTATCTATCTATCTATCTAAATATAATGGAAGCTAGAGCTCTTGTTGGTGATAGAAAGGAGTGGAGAGGTGTTGTGAAAGGATAGTGGGATTGTGGACGCGTTCTTAAGGATGGGCTGGGCACCCGTATGATGCGGCAGGGGTAAACCAGTGAAAGCTGTTGGGCCCTGCTGTTGAACAAAAGAGTGTGTTGTGTCACCCTGACCCGAGTGACATGGCCGCTTTCTGGTGTCCCGTTTCATCACTACTGGCACTTCTTTATAGCTAGCCACATCTGTTTCTCTGCACTATTGTACTTACAGCGTTATTGTTACAGTGTTATTGTTACTGTTTACCTGACTTGTTTACCTGACTGCCCATTTTGCACATCTGGTTAGCTGCTCCTCTTGCACTATTTGCGCTACTGTAAAATACTATACATAGCCATAATTATTTAGTATATTATTAGTACTCAATACTCCAACTCAATACAACATTTTATTTATATCTGTACATTCAAGGAAACTGTGAGGGTCAGATGTATCGATATTTCGTTCTGTATACACGTGTACTAGAATGACAATAAAGTAGATCTGAATCTGAATCTGAATCTGAATCATCAAAGAAAAAAGCATGACCAACTTGGGTGCCGAGGTGCCTAACTTGTTTGGGTGTTTGGGCAATTGGGTTGGCCATGGTCTAAACAATTTTGTGTGTTTTGTTTTTGTTATTTATTTCCCTTTTATTTTCTTTGTTATTGTATTTGTGTGTCTTGCTGTCGGTCACCCCTCTTGAGGGATATGACCAAGGTAGATAGATGGATAGAATAAAAACGTTATGCGTCTGGGTACACTGTCTGTTCGGGTTAAACTTAAAATATGGTTGAATATTGTTTATACCGGTAACACAAAAATGAGGTGCCTTATAAAAAGAGAAAATAGATATTGTCGATATTTTGGTGTTGTAGTCTTAGTGGCTGAATGAAGAACATAACATTTTGGACCGGCACCTTTCAGGGCAGCCTTACATGAGGACGCTTACATTCCTGCTCTACATTAATGGAGGCGTTAGCATGCTATCCCATTGTGAGAAGTATGAACTTCTCTATTTGAGTGTGTGACCTGTGCTTAATGGTTCAAAAAGCCAGTAGCCACATTAATGTCATTTCTGGCTTTAGAGTCTCAAGAAGAAGGTAAAGAGAATAAATAAGAGGTGTAGCCATTTATAACAAAAGACCCATGATATATTTTATTCACCAATGTCAGGTGAGTTCAGGAAGACTCTGGATTTTCCATTGACAAAGGTGACCCGTCATTTTTTATCTAGGTCGTATAAGAAAAGAAAATAATTCCCCGTTGAGCCGACTGCAAAATTGCTGTTATTTGAAATGCAAAAAGAGGACGATTTAACCGGATGAATAAAAACATTTAGTAGGACAGGTAAGGTCATTTATCAAAAAAGGGATGCGACGACTTAAAGGGACATTGTGTATTTGACTCATTGATAATACGATTGGATTCTTTTTTTTTTTTTTTTTCAAATCAAACGTTTGCTTTATTCCGATTTTGAAATCTTCGTTCGGTTTGGAAATTTAGGAATATCGGTTCGTTTGCTTACCCGGCAGCCAATCAGAAGCCTGCATCGAATAACTTCCTGCTTCCGGACTTTCCCTAGCGTTAGAATGTCGTGCATTCGCATATCATTTTCCGAAGTAAACGCACGGAGAACACAAAAAAATGGATACGTGGTTAGGAATCAAGCCAAAACACAAGCCCCAAGAGAAATATTCAAAAGAAGCTAACAAAATTGATGACGCTACAAAACGTAAACGTACATTAAAAGCATCACGGACAGAGGAGTTTATTTGCCTTGTAGCAGACGACACAATTTTAAAGTGTTGTTTTGTTATATATTCTGATTATCAATCCTTAATACTTTGTATTTCTCCGTGGACATGTCATGATTACTGATGTGACTCAGCTGTACCCGCTCATTTGGTGCCAACCTCCGACGGTTCTGATTGGCTCCTTGTCACTATTTGAACTCGGTCCTGTCAATCCACTGTTGTCAGTCCGTCTGCAAACCTCAGTGTATACTAGGCAAGTTTTTTTTTCGACCCTGACTCCCACCTGTCTCGTTTTTGCTCCCGTCTGTCTCCGGCTACGACCTTTTTTGTCCCCGACTATGTCTACTCTCCTTTTCTGGCTTAAGACTCGTTTCCGACTTTACCGCGCCTTGCTCTCCCATTCCCGGCTACGACCCGTTTTTCCGTCCCTGACACCGCCATCGCTCGCTACGGAAGATCCACTTCCGTGTTCCGATCAAAAGAGCGACTTGCTTCCCGCGTCCAGTGAGCACCGGATCACAGGCGCTGCCCTTCCTCTTTCTTTCAATAAGATTTTGAGAAAACTCGTGGTTCTTTACTGTGCATATGACAATAAACACTTTGCAATTTAGAATTATGGTTAGGAATAATGCCCTAATTTTGAATTCTACTATATTTTTCAAGTTTAAGTATTTTTTATGTCGTTTTTCTACAAAAACAAAAAACAAAACACAAAATTAAAACAAACAAAATAAAACATTATCTGCCAGTGGAACAGACATTACTCAGAAGAACCATCTATAGTCACACAAAAAAAGTTGTTTACAGGGGTAGTGCATACTGTGCTATTTGGCGCCTCTTAGTGGTAAGTAAAATGTATGAATACAGTAATCCTTGGTTATCGCGGTGAATAGGGATCAAAACCTCCCGCAAAAAGTGAAAATCCGCGAATGAGTGACGCCCCTTCAAAAATGCGTAAAAAAAACAAATAAATTATATATATATATATATATATATATATATATATATATATATATATATATATATATATATATATATATATATATATATATATATTTTTTTTTTTTTTTTTATTTTATTTTTTTTTTTTCAATTATTATTATTTTTTAGACCCGGTTAATGGGGACCAAAACCACCCGCAAAAAGTGAAAATCTCCGAAGTAGCGACGCCCCTTCAAAAATGCTTAAAAATAAGTAAAAAAATAAATAAATATATATATTTTTTATTATTATTTTTTTTTTTTATCATTTCATTTTGTATTTTTTTTTTTTAGAGCTGCGAAGCTCTGATTCCGCGAACGTGGAACCGCAAAGTAGCGAGGTCCGACCGTATTCCACTAAACGTGCATTGTGTTAAATGCTCATATGTCTAGAAATGTGTATTTATTTTCTTAACAATTGGCTCACCTCAACATGATTGTCTGCCGTCTTGCTGCTATGGGTACGCCCCAAAATAATTTAAAAACTTGAGAAAAGCGTGGCAGGTAAGAAGAAAAAGAAGTAGTGCAGTTTGGTCACGTTGAGTCTCCGTAGTTTGTATTCTCCCTTGAGTTTTTTAGCCCTCGTTTTTGGTTGGACGACACAATTCCGGGGCAACATGGCGGCGCAGAGGTTAGCGCGTGTGCGGCACAGTTCTAAGGTCTTGGGAACCTCCTGTGTGGGTTCGAATCCAGCTACCGGACTTCCTGTGCGGAGTTTGTATGTTCTCCCCGTGCTTGCGTGGGTTTCCTCCGGGCACTCCGGTTTCCTCTCACATTCCAAAGACATGCATTTCAGGTGGATTGGCCGGTCCAAATCGTCCCTAGGTGTGAATGAGCGAGCGAGTTGTCTATCCCTGTGTGCCCTGCGATTGGCTGGCAACCAGTTCAGGCTGTCCCCTGCCCACTGCCTGATGATTGCTGGGATGATCTCCAGCACCCCTGCGACCCTACTGTGGATAAGCGGTGCAGCTAATTAGATGAGATGAGATGAGACACAATTCCGTGACATCTAGTGGTCCAATATTACACAGTGTCCCTTGGCGGCAGTAGCTCAGGAGGTAGAGCGATCGTTTTAGGATTAAGGGATCCCAGTTTGAATCCCGGCTTGTCCGTGTTACATGCCGAAGTGTCCTTGGGTAAGACACTGAAACCCCAATACCCCCAATAAGCAGGTTAGCAGCCTTACATGGCTGCACAGATCACGGCCGCTATTGGGAAATGTGAAGCACATTGTAAAGCGCTTTGGGAAGTCATTGACTTGAAAAGCGCTATATAAATGCAGATCATTTCATTTCATTTAAAAAAGGGGGAAAGTAAAGAAGAGGAACAATAAATCACAGGATAAACTGAGCATAGGGAAAACAAGTTTGTTGGAGAGCAAGGAAGTCCAAGAAAAGGAGAACGGGGTCTCAAGAGAGCCGGGTCACAGGGGTGATGTCAGCCTATTAAACTGATTTCACAGGTTCCCTTAACGAAGCCTCTGGCATGTTAAAGGGCAGGAAGCATCCCATTTCAGCCCTCGCTTCCCCCTCCCCTTTATTGTGGAGCGAGTGCAGGACTTATCGACAACTCTTGACAAACAGGCATGAAGGAGGGCAGCTGCTGGGGCTCTTGTCTCAGAATCAGGAAACGCAAAATGGGATTCAGAAGCGAGATTCATCTCCCTGCTCAATATTACGCCGACATGAGTCTGACTGTGAACGTTCGCACTCAAGTGCAATCAATACTGATGTCTGTTAGTATGTGTGGAATGATGGTTTGTCGGATAATGTATTGATCTGTGAATGGCAAAAATATGCAGATATCAACTTTTGCTTTTGTAACCTGAATGCAGGGTTGGGTAGGGTTACTTTAACTTGATTACTTTCAATAACTTTTGGATTACTCCAATACCAAATATGCTAATAAAAGACACAAGAAACTAAATATGAATAAAGCTGCACCGCTTATCCTCAGTATGGTCGCGGGGGGTGCTGGAGCCCATCCCAGCAATCATCGGGCAGTGGGCAGGGGACACCCTGAACTGGTTGCCAGCCAATCGCAGGGCACACAGGGAGAGACAACTCGCTCGCTCATTCACACCTAGGGACAATTTGGACCGGCCAATCCACCTGAAACGCATGTCTTTGGAATGTGGGAGGAAAACCGGAGTCCCTGGAGGAAACCCACGCAAGCACGGGGAGAACATACAAACTACGCACAGTAAGTCCGGTAGCTGGATTTGAACCCACACAGGAGGTGTCCCAAGACCTTAGAACTGTGCCGCACACGCGCTAACCACTGCGCCGCCGTACTCCAATACCAAATATGCTAATAAAAGACAAAAGAAACTAAATATGACTAAAATGATGACTCACAACACGTGGTAAGCTTTCTCTCCTGGCTTTGATCGCTTTATTTGTGTGTATTATTTGACCACTAGTCGCTGACGAATGTCATAAACATGGCTGTACTAGTGCTTGAAATCCTTGAAAATGCTTGAATTTTAATACTGTGTTTTCAAGGTTAGAAGTGTTTGAATTCTGGGTGAAGGTCTTGTAAATGTTTGCCATTTTTGCCATGTTTCTAAGCAGTTTGATTTTAGCATTAAAACAAATCAAAAATAAAATCAAAAATAAAATCAAAAAACGGTTTCTATAATTTACCAGATAATCAAATAATTTTGTAAATTTTAAGAATTATTTTTCTTATTTCCCTTAATTTGAGTTTGTTTAATGACATACTCTTTTTAAGTAAAAGGAATACAACAAAATATGCTAAGTGTCTCCTTTTCCGGAGGAAAAAAAAAAAAGTTGATCGCATTGAAATCATGAGGTAGAGCGCTCGTTTTGGGATACAGAGGTCGCAGGTTCGATTCCCGGCTTTTGAATATGCTTAATTGCTGTTGATATTGTCGAGAAAAATTGTTCAAACCTCACATTGTTTATTTGCTAAAAACAAAAAAAAAAACAAAAAAAGAACCCCAAGAAGTATTTAATTGCTGTTAAAAGTGTCGATAAAAACTCATATTGTTGGGATAAGATATGATGAAATTGTGTGTTTAATTGCTGTTAAAAAGATTGTTAAAACGTCATATAACGAAATTGTGAACATGCTTAATTGCTGTTAAGATTGTCGAGAAAAATTGTTCAAACCTCACATTGTTTATTTGATGTTACTAGTGTCAATAAAATTGTTCAAACCAACAAAAAAAAAAACAATATGTTCATTTACATAAAGTGCATAAACGTTACATCTGTCCGAACTATTGAGATATAGTTGTTTAAACACTTTTAGAAACTCACAGCATTGGCTGGCAACCAGTTCAGGGTGTCCCCTGCCCACTGCCCGGAGATGGCTGGGATGGGCTCCAGCCCCCCCGCGACCCTAATGAGGATAAGCGGTACGGCTAATGAGATGAGATGAGATGAGACAGCATTGCCTTGTTATCCTTCAACATGGATGAAGATGGATTGGACATGCAACAGTCCTGTCCGCCATTGTTTTAATATCTGTTTATGTTGAGCTGGCGGAACCGGAAGTGGTGCGATACATCTGAATGCAGTATTATTTTACTACACTTGAATGCAGTATTATTTTACTACACTTTTCAACTCAAAGTAGAACACTTCCTAATGAACTTATATCCGCTTTTAGCCTTTCAAACACTATAACCTATTTATAAACAGTTTCTGTTAAGCCAACAAAGACCATAGCCAATAAAGATGAAGCACATCAAGTCCTGCTTTTAAGATGGTGTTTATTGGCAGTGTTTTGAAGTACATGTATGTCCTTTTATACGAAAAAAAAAACCACATCCACAATCTGCTGAATCGTCCTGGCTGAAAGTCGCAGCTGGCGCTCTGTTGCCTTGCAGTCGGTCCCTGCAGCATATGCTAGCAGGTGTTCTCTGCCTCTGAATGCAATCTTTCCTCAAGGTAACCAAACTGCAGACAAATTAATTAGGAGTATATCAAGTCAACATCATGGAGCCAGAAGTTGAACGTTGTGCGATATCAAAGAGATTCGAGTTTTTGGGTCAGGCGCTCTTCTCTGTTATTATACCCTTTCTGGTGGAATACTCAAGGCTATCATGCCTTTGTTTTAGTTCGGTAAATCATTTCTAAGCTGTGCTGGAGCCATAAAGGAAGTCAATGATTAAAAATATTTCCCCATCGGAAGGCTATTTTGCTTTTATCCGAATATTTTACATTACTAAAATAACTTTTATCATATTTCTCAATTAAAATGTCAGAAATCTCCCTTAAAATAAGCAAATGACCTGTGTGTGGCCATACCACCTCAAAATGCCTAGAAAAACCGAGGTCATTTTATGCACGCTCTGCTGCGACAGCACGGACTGTACCCTCGTTACATTCGGTTATAACGAATTACCTTAAGGGGACCAAATAAATTGAATTATTTTTATGATACATCAACATCCAATATTAAGTATTTAAGGCTTTAAGGTAAAGGATAGATAAAGATAGATAGATAGATAGATAGATAGATAGATAGATAGATAGATAGATAGATAGATAGATAGATAGATAGATAGATAGATAGATAGATAGATAGATAGATAGATAGATAGATAGATAGATAGATAGATAGATAGATAGATAGATAGATAGATAGATAGATAGATAGATAGATAGATAGATAGATAGATAGATAGATAGATAGATAGATAGATAGATAGATAGATAGATAGATAGATAGATAGATAGATAGATAGATAGATAGATAGATAGATAGATAGATAGATAGGCAGGCAGGTAGGTAGATAACATCAACATCCAAGTATTTAAGGCTTTAAGGTAAAGGATAGGTAGGTAGGTAGGTAGGTAGGTAGGTAGGTAGGTAGGTAGGTAGGAATTGGATTGATAGATAGATAGATAGATAGATAGGTAGGTAGGTAGGTAGGTAGGTAGGTAGGTAGGCAGGCAGGCAGGCAGACAGACAGACAGACAGATAGGTAGATAGGTATATAGGTAGATAGGTACGTAGGTAGGTAGATAACATCAACATCCAATATTAAGTATTTAAGGCTTTAAGGTAAAGGATGGGTAGGTAGGTAGGTAGGTAGGTAGGTAGGCAGGTAGGTAGGTACGTTGGTAGACAGATGATGGATGGATAGCATTCAGCCATTATCTGTTAAATATAACTTGCTAATTGTGGCAACACAATGATTATCTCGATAGCTTTTAAACTGTTTACTCAGCAAGTAGAGCTTAGTCGTGGCTGAAATATATGCAGCGTTTTTCACATTTTCAGCACGCGACAGCAATTCCCTTTAAACTGCTGTATAAGCTATTACAGAATCTAACCTGCCACATTTGTTGCCTGTTTCATTGCTGAAATGTTATCAACACAGAGACATTAATATGTTTTTGGTATAAAATTTAAGGAAAGTAAATCCAATCCAATCCAAGTTTTTTCACAATATCATTAGATGTTATCTGCCCCCCACTATTCTAAACACAGCATGTATAAATGTGACTTAACATGACTGTGTGTAGTCTAGTTGAGTAGCATCAGGCATAGTCTGAATAAAAACAACATGCATTTCTTCCCCTTTCAAAAAAATGTGTCCATTGAAACATGTATAAAACAGCAATGAGAGACTAAATGAATGCTAAGAAAATAATGTGGAATCAGGTCTTCATAGATTGATAATAACTGAAAGAAGACTTTGCACCTATGTTACAAAGATCACTGGTACAGTAAGTGCTTGCTCTATTCACACTATTTTTATAAGCCCCTTCGATTCATTCTTGGCTAAATGCATTTTCATCAATGCCAAATGACATAAACAAACATTTTATTCTCACGGTAATAAAGGCTAATTCAATATACAAACAACCCTTGCACTCTGAAGTCCTGTTTTGACTGTGCTCAGAAAAAGCTAACAATGTACACCGTGCTTATTTTTTATGCATTCAGTATTTTACATTCAGGAAATAATTGAATTAAGATCCTCGTATTGCAGTTTTTGGGGTTTTGTAAGTAATCTGAATATGCTCGTATACAAATTTTTATTAGTCCAACTGAGTTGGTTGGGTTAGTCCATTAATATTTCAAGTAAGCCAATGTACTCTCACGGTTGCCATGGCACCCAATTGGCCCCGCCCTTGTGGCACCAGCTGCGGCTCATTGACGGATTGTCTTTACATCTTTTTAAGCTCAGGGCTCTCATTTTTCCTTTGTCAGTCTATCAACGAACTTGTGCCCCGCAAGATGTGGTTTTTGACTCAGTCCTGTTCCTATTGGTATTTCCTGTCCGGTATTGTTCCTGTTTGTTTTGTCCTGTTTAATTCCAGTCTCCAGTTTTGTTTCCGTCTATTTTTGTTCTGTTTATTATTTTCTCCAGTTTTCGTTCCCGTCTAGTTTATCCTGTTTATTTTCGATATCCTGTTACATTATCTATCCTGTCCGTCACGTCCTGTCCGGTATCGACCCCATCTGTCCGATATCAACATCGGGCAATGGGTATCGATCTTGACTGCCTCTGACTTCCTGTCATTTCGCGCCAGACTATGCCTAACGTGCATGACTCCCCATTTCCCGTAAAATAAAAGGCTTGTGTGAGAACGTCACGCGTTTGGGTCCTGATCCTGTTCCGTTTCCTAACATGTACATGGTAGATTTCTACTTTGGCTTTTTGTTTTTTCTTCGTTTGTGAGGCAAATGACTTTTGTAGTAAAGTAATGAATTAAAAACGCCTACTCTGGCTAACTCAACAAAAGAAACATTTGACTATCTCAATTTTTCAGTGACATTTTCATGAGTTTTATGTCACAATGGAAAATAAATACTACATTTGTATCTATAGATATGTATCTCGTGTAAAATTATGTTTATGTCGAAAAACGTTCGAGCACATCTTATAAAAAAGCTTGACTTTTGCGTTTGGTGAGGGACATGAATATAACCTTTTTTAATATAATTAATTTGAACGCGGAAACACATTTATTTTAGAATGAATGTTCGTCTGTGATCCTTTCTAATTGGGTTATCTCCAATGTTTGCGTTGCGTCGTCTGCTACAAGCCACGTGAACTCTTTCCACGATGTTTTTAATGTAAGTTTACGTTTTGTAGCGTCATCAAATTTGTTAGCTTCTTTTGAACCTTTCTTTTGGAACTGAGGTTTTTTTCTTGTGTTTTCTGTGCGTCTGCTTTGGAAAATAATATGCAAATGGACCACCTTATAACGCTCAGGAAAGTCAGGAAGCACGAAGTTATTCGATGCAGGCTTCTGATTGGCTGCTAAATATGCAAATTGCCTAACGAACCGAAATTCCGAAATTTCCAAACCGAACGAAGATTTTTTGAAATCGGAATAAAGCAAACGTTTGATTTAAAATAATATATTTCGTTTTCTTTTTTTTTTTTTTTCCTTCAAAAAGTTGTTGGCCACCCGGGCGGAGACGTTTCGGAAATTGTACGCCCGACGTAAAAGATGCAAGCCCCAGGTGTCCCGGCAGATGTTATTTCAGACACTGATGCAAGGTAAACAAGGTACTACGGATCAAATATTGTTTCTCCCTAGTGTTCCTTCAACTATTATTATTTGAAAATAAATTCAATGAATTACTCTTTTGATAAACAAATTTCTAATGAAAGATGACATGTACATTTACACCTCTGCAAGTATATTTATTCATAAATGTATATGAGAAAAAATTGGATCTTTTTCATTCATGTATTAACTGAATTAAAATTGTCTTTATTGTCATTGATAGCATTGTATTGAACATTTTTCACAATAAGATAAGACATCACACTCCAGTAAAAAAGACTGAATATAGACCAAAACAGAAAAATAGAAAAATGTGAGGATGAATAAGCAAACATGTGTACAAGGTAGTGCTTGGAGAATGGCCCAAGACGTTAGTGTATCATAAAACTATCCATTATCTGCCATCCATTATCCGCACCGCTTATCCTCAGTAGGGTTGCCGAGGTGCTGGAGCCCATCCCAGCCATCTTCGTGCAGTGGGCAGGGGACACCCTGAACTGTTTGCCAGACAGTCGCAGGGCACACAGGGACAGACAATTCGCTCGCTCATTCACACTTAGGGACAATTTGGACCGGACAATTAACCTGACATGCATGTTTTTTGGAATGTGGGAGGAAACCGGAGTGCTCGGAGGAAACCCACACAAACCAGGGGAGAACATGCAAACTCCGCACAGGAAGGTTGGTAGCTGGATTTGAACCCATGACCTCAGAACTGTGCCGCACACGTGCTAACCACCGCGCCGCCGTGCTGCCCATCATAAAACTAGTGTTATGAAAAAATTTAGCAGCCACAAAATTCTCAAAAAAAAATAAAAGAATGAGATATGAATACAAAGTTTTCTATACAACACCCATTTTTAAACATATATTTTCTTGTTTAGTCAGGGGATGTCCATGGGGAATAAACTGTTTCTGACCCTGTTAGTCCTCGTTTTAAGAGACCTGCATAGCTGTCAACCTCCACAGCTCGATGCCCTTACAAAATATTGTATTTTCCCTTACAAAATACAAAATAATCTTACACCATATTTTTTTTTCAAACGGGTTTATTTATGTAGTATACCATGTTATATTGTACATCTCTTTCGTTATACCATATATATTGTTAATTAACATTTTGATACTGAGTTGCTCGACATGAATGAGGTTTTTTAGAAAAAAGTTCAAAAATTAAGTAGCTTGGACGTTCACCGTAGAAGGAAAAAATACAGGCAAATATAATTAAGTAGAATAATACATTCTCTTATTCAAATTATTCATTAATTTTCTGCATTAAATGATTGTTGGTAATATACTGATTAAAGGGATAACCACAAACCTGTCTTTTTTCATTTTCTCCTTTTATACATCCATTTTCTCTTAATTTCTTTATACAATATTATAAGTGTTAATATAATTCATCAAAGCAAGTGAGCCGATTGAGAGCCGGCTCTCTTTAATGAGTTGAGCCGAAAAAGCCGGTTCTGTAAAAAGAGACGGACTTCCTTTCACTACATAACTACCACATGAAATCCGAGGCTGCAGACACATGCGCACAGTAGCATCAAACCGCTCTCTTCGTTTGCAACGAAAAAAAAACGATACCGAGCTAGCGGCGAACTCGTTTGACTTGATTGATTTGCTGTTTCGTGATTGTCGGTGTATCCCGGATGACAACTTTGCCTTTTTCCGTACAGATTTTCTTGTACGGCAAAAACGTACAGGTTGACCGGTATGGACCTGTAGCACCTACCATAGGGCAACAGGTTTATAATGTTGGTGGCCGGTATTAGGGTCGTCTTTTTTAATGTTGTTGTTGTTGCGGTATTGCAAGACAGCATAGCCCTCCAGACTGGGCAGAGAACACAAAATGTTTTTTAAGGATGTGTTGATTTGAAACTACGTATGTATCAAATCAATCAATCGTTTGATCGATCGATCAATCTTCCTGGTCTGGCCCATCTGCTACATTTTTAACCCAATCCGTCCTGTGACTACCGTAAATTCCGGACTATAAACCGCTACTTTTTTCCCAAATGTTTAGCCCTGCGGCTTATTCAGTGAAGCAGGCAATTTATGGAATTTTTCTAACGGCCACTAGCGGCGCAGGAGATTAAAAGGTAAGATTAAGACCAGCAGAATATGTGCGCCTAGAAAGACTGCAATCTCTAAATTTTAGCACATATTTTCTGTAAATTTAAAGTACGTTTCGATATTGAGGAAAATGCCCTTGATGATATGAGATGAGAGTTGAAAATGATCAACCGTGAATTTCACATTTGAGGTATGCACTTTTTTTCACAGGTTTGCTTGATATATTGCGAGCGTGATCCTACTTGCGTGTTGGTACCTTTCAAAGGCACAGTTTGCGATGAAAGTTATATTATTATTATTATGCTTTGAAAACTCTCTCGAAGTACCGTCTTTCTTCGTAAATATGAGTAACCATGTATATGTATTTGCAACTGTATGTTTTTGTAATGTATTTATTTTAGAGATTTATTCTGTTATGTGTTCTACGAACGAATCAAAAATAAGGGGCGCAGCAAACGCGGGCTGATGGGAAATGTGGTGAAGCTGAGTTACCGGTAGGTCTGTTGTCGCAGCGGACAATAGTGGATATATATTTTTACCACCCTTAACTTTGGAAATATACATTTTGTTTTCTTGGATTACTTTCAACCGGACCCCGACTTTACAAGTCTGCATCATACTTTAATTACTGGTATCATTTTCTACTTGTGATGTCAACTGTAGTACAGAATTTGTGTAGTTACAATTATGGAATTTACAGCTTAGCCCGACTCAAACTTTTGACTGTGTCGCAAGCTTTAGTGCGGGCGCCCGCGGCTTATACATGGGTGCGACCTGTGCAAGTACAAAAAAGTCAAAACACTCAAAAAGTGATGGGTGCGGCTTATAATCAGGTGCGCTCTGTAGTCCGGAATTTACGGTAGCTCCCTTTTCCCACCCCTGGGCTTGCCCCGTTTTGCCTTTGTTAAACAGGCTCAACATCAGTCATTTCAAAAGAGACTGACTTCAAACATCTCATTCCCAATTTGCCAAACGCACTACAGAGTCACAACCTGACAAAATCCGTTGCGACCAAAGGATGGAAATCAAGACTGGTGTCAAAGAGGAGACACTGGAGGATGGGAACGAAAGAGTGAGAGGACCCGAGACACAACAGACAGTCGGTGGTAGGGAAAAGTCCAAACAAGCTTTCTTCTAATTACTCATGCGGGGAGGGAACGACAGAGAGACACAGATGTTTGCACTCCTTCGACAGTTGCTTTGAATCAAAAGATTGATTTCCATACCAGATTAAACTGATCCAACAAACATAAAATAAAACATAAAAGCTGCCTATGTTTGATAGGAGGAATTCCAGAAAATGAGCCGATGAAAGCTTCCTTCCTGAATATTGCGACAAAGTGATTCTTGAGCAACATTAAGAGTCAGTTAAATAGACTGAAACCTGAACACGTTTGTTTCCAGCTAGCCAATTAGAGGCCCCGACAGGTCAAAGTGCATTACGGGAAGGTGGTGGGAGTTTGCAAGAAGCACAAACACAGTAAGACGGACTCCCTCTCCTTTCATCGTAGCTTTCTTCCATCGCCTTTCTTCTCTTCGGCGTAGCGGCAGAGGAGCCAGCTTTGTAGCTTAAAGGATTCACTCGAGCGGCCGTCATTATTCCCCCTCAGATGCCAGTCAGGCCTCACCCCGCCACCATCGCTCATTCCTCCAACCACACCCTTCCATCATCATTCCTCTATACAGAGACACTTTTATGTCATATGGGCGAGTGTGAAGCCAGTCTCTTGTATATAAAAATGTGTTTATCATTCCGACATGTAGCAGGAAGCAAGGAATCTTCCTTTATGGTAGTTGATACATTTTATTTGATTTCTTACAATAAAGAATGCAGTTCTTTTTTTAGCATTGGACACCTGCAAAGGAGATAGCATAGGATACTAGGGTTGTTGATGATGACTTGACATGATGACTTTGCACCAAATGCAATATTGCACAACTGTTACGATACCAACGTTATCACGACAACCCTGTATGTAACATCCCACATGCCGACATTTCTTGTGTAAATACCATGTAAATTATAACTATAGCCTTATCCCCCTTGTCTTATAACATTATCTCCTCTGTTCCTTTATCTTCTTGCTCATACCTCACTATGAATGTGTAAAACTGGAGTGTCATGCCCAATTTCGTTGTCACAATATGTTAGCCCATTTGTAGCAATGACAATAAAGGTATATTCTATTGTTCGTTATTTTGTCTATTGAGCATTGTTTAATAGTGTTTGCAGTCCTTTGAAGGGCTCCCTTTTTAGAGTAGATTTGCCTTTAGTAACCTAGGATATTTAATTAAGTCCAGGGTTGGGTAGGGTTACTTTAACTTGATTAGTTTCAATTACTTTTGGATTACTCCAATACCAAATATGCTAATAAAAGACAAAATAAACAAAACATGAATACAATTACTAAATTTTGTGCAGGCTTGGGGAGTAACGGAACACATGGAATGGCAAAAATCATGTTGACAAGCTGTTTGGATTTATTTTCATTTTGTTTCTGCCGCATTTTATGTTAGTTTTGCCGGAGATCAAAGAGATCAAAGCCAGGAGAGAAAGCTTACCACGTGTTGTGAGTCATTAGTTTATTCATATTTAGTTTATTTTGTCTTTTATTAGCATATTTGGTATTGGAGTAATCCAAAAGTAATTGAAAGTAATCAAGTTAAAGTAACCCTACCCAACCCTGATTAAGTCTAGTCAGGATAAAAACAAAGGGTTCAGGGTACCTCGAGAACAGATTTGAATGTTTGCAACATTAGGAGGTTTTGTACAGTCGTATCCTATTCTCTTTGTAAGTTCAAAACACATCGATGCCTTCCCTCTTTATTTTTGTCAGGACCAGAACGGAAACAGGACCCACTTGCGTGACGTTTACCACAAGTTTTATTGAAAGAGAGAAGGGCTGCGCCCACGATCCGGTGTTCGTACTCGGATTGTGATCCGAACACGGAAGTGGATCTCCCGTAGCGAGCGATGGCGGTGTCAGAGGTGGAAAACTGGTCGGTAGCCGGGACTGGGAGAGCAATACGTGGTCGGGGTCAGAAAAGAGTCGTAAGCCAGAACGGGAGAGTAGATGTGGTCAGCATCAAAACGGGTCGTAATATGGGAAAGGAGAGCAGACGTGGTCAGGATCAAAATGGGTCGTAGCCGGAGACAAACGGGAGCAAAAACAGGACAGGCGGGAGTGAGGGGTCAAAAAAGGCTTGCCTTGAAGAACAGAGGTTCGCAGACGGACTGACAACAAGGGGATTGACAGGACTGGGTTCAAATGGTGTTAAGGAGCCAATCAGAACCCGCGGTGGTTGGTGCCAAATGAGTGGGCACAGTTGATTCACATCGGTAATCATGAAAAATTTGAGTGTCTACCAAACTATCAATATAGTACCAGTGCATGCATCAACATATAACGTCTCTGCTACTTATTTTCAGCCCACCAATAACAACAATTTCCTGAATGACTTGAATTTTATTAAATCATATTATGATTCTGTTCATTCATGAAACCTCATATATAACGCACTCAAAATTAAAATTTAAAGGGGTTAAAAACATGTGACAAGACATGAATAAATACGGTATGAGTGAAAAATAAGACAACTTGTTTTTCTTTCTGTGCAGCCCGGTATCAGTTAATTACAACCACCTTAAACCTTAGTCATCACATCACCAATTAATGGACACACAGGTATCACACATACTCAGAAGTACACCGTTTCCTGTTTTGCAATCTAAGATATATCGACAGTATCTTGTGCCTCACCTGCTGAACCAATGAAAAGGCGGCCATTTAGGCTTTAAAAGATGTACATAAACAAAAACCAGAGATGAAAGGAGGGCAGGGGGAGTGACATTAAGCGTAAAAGGGAAAGAAAGAAAGAAAGAAAGGAGGCGAGGCGATGACGGGGGTGTAGTGGATAGGGGGATGTGATAGGGTACAGAAAGAGGAAGTCAATTATGTATTCTGAACCTGGCCGATGTCGTCCTCAGGGATCTGGCTTTGCACCTCAGGATCTGTAAATAATTGACAGATAATATTAATTGGCTTTGGATTAGTGAGCAAGCTCAGTATCACACATTAATATTTGATCAGAGGATGATAGGGACCCTGGCAGGGGATCCGAAGGGGCAGCTGAGGCTGTTTTGTTGATGAGGCCAGATAAGCTAGGAGACAGCAGCAAGTAGTCCTAGCAGAAGCACTAACAACACACGTACGCGCACATATTCCTGAGATGGCAACACACAACTGTGGTTTTACGCTCCCGTGCTCCAGGCTGCTAAAAGCTCTCATTGCTAGAAAACTGCCTGCTCCATAAAGAATAAAGAACGAAGGGGGGAGAAAAAGACTTCCGGAGTCCCTTTGACTGCTTTTTCCCCTTTTCATTAGAGATGGTCTGCTTGTCAGCTAAAGGTATTACTGTGTTTTATGGGGAGCTCTTGCCAAGATAAAAGACAGATGATGCTGTTAGAGGAGGTGACAGGCTCATGTGACAGCATCTGACGGTGGCGACAAGAACAAGGATTTTTGAGAGAAGAGGGGTCATTATAGTAATCGTCACAAAAATCTTTACAATGTACTAGCTTTCTTTAATCAATAAATGGGGTGCTGCTAAAATATATTAACCATTTTAGGTATGATAAAAGAATCATGAACTTGGAAATGAACAAATGAATGAATTTGAATTTGTCTGTCTATCTACCATGGCCATATCCCTTGAGAGGGGTGACCGACAGCAAGACAAACACATACACAAAAACAAACAAAAGAAAAAGGGAAAAAGTAGCAAAAACAAAGAAATTGACCATGGCCAACCCAAATGCCCAAACACCCAAACAAATTAAGCACCTCAACACCCAAGTTGGTAATGCCTCCAGATGAAACGGGACACAAGAAAGCGACCATGTCACTCGGGTCAGGGTGACACAACACACTCTTCTGTTCAACATCAGGGCCCAACAGCTTTCACTGGTTTACCCCTGCCGCGTCATACCGCTGACGTGCCCATCCCTTAGAATGCGTCCAAACACCCCACTATCCCTTCACAACATCTCTCCACTCATTCCTATACGAAAACGAGCTCTTCTTTCCACTACATTTAGTTACCATCCATCCACGTCAATCAAAGCCTTCCTCTTGGTCCCTTTCCGTTTACTTCTGCTCTGTAAATCCTCTTCAACATTCGTTCCTCATCCATCCACATTTGAATTATTAACAATGGATATCAGAAGTAGGAATTACCGGACTACAAGGCGCACCTAAAATCGTATGCCTTAGAACTCTGGTTACGTTACATATGCACTACATAAAATTTGAATTTCATAGTTACATTAAATGCTGCTATGTACATTCACCATTTCAGAATGATTCAAGTTGATCTAATTGTTAAACCAAATGTTTATGTTCTATGAAATATTTTTCATTTCCTTAGTTTTTTTTGTAAAATACAACCCTTGTTCTTACTGTAGTCTGAATTTCATGCAACTTATATTCCATAATGGTAGAAACGTTATCATTTTAACATACAGTGGAACCTCGGTTCTCGACCATAATCCGTTCCAGAACCCTGTTCGAAAACCGATTTGGTCGATCACGGAAAATCGTTTTTCCCGTTAAAAGTAATGTAAAATCGTTTTAATCCGTTCCAACACCCTGAATGTTGAACGTAAACATGAAGCTATCCCAGGCTAATCGTACATTCGCGTTAGCGTAATCTTCCGTACGAAAGATTACGCTAACATGAATGTGAAAACATAAAAAAAATCAGGTCGTTTACACGTCATTTAGCACCCGGGTCTCCACAACCAGTGGCTAGCGCTTCATTGGAAAGGGAGCTCCCTTCCAACACCCTGAATGTTTTACGTAAACAAAGCTAACCCAGGCTAATCATACGTTCGCGTTATCGTAATCTTCCGTACGAAAGATTACGCTAACATGAACGTGTAAAAATAAAAAAAGGATTATGAATAGGATTTCTTACCTTTGTGGTGGACGGTGGGGAGAGAAAAATCCTCAAAAGTTTTTCAACCTCTTCCAAAACTTGCGGCAGTTGCTTGCTTATAGCGCTAACTTCCTTAGCCGCGTCACTCGATTTCACAGCCTCCTTATTCTTTACTATTGTACTGATAGTAAATTTAGCCATGCTGTATTCACTAGCAAGATCGGAAATTCGTACACCTCTTTCATATTTAGCTATTATATCTTTCTTAAAGGCAATAGTTGGACAAACAACTTGTCTTTTTTCACCTGTCCTGCTTGCACCGACCTTCTTCGGAGGCATAATTAGAACTAAAACACCCGTACGCCGCTCAGCATCGCACCTTAGCGTACCGGCGTTCGAACTCCGATTTTTTGACCGAACAGCGAAGCAAGAATTTCTCGAAATTTTTGGTCGAACACCGATTTGTCCGAACTGAGAGGCGTTCGAACACCGAGGTTCCACTGTATCTCCGGTGCCTTTCTAAAAATAGTCTAATTTTGATTTTTTTAAATGAATGGAATATTTACAATGGAATCATTGCAAAAAATGGAAGAAAAACAAACAAGACAGATTTACTCACAACGAGATGGCAGACAAATACGCACAATTAAACTCACAGAGGCTAATTAAAGTGTTACTGGAAGCACGCCGCCAGAGTGTGACAACATAATGAAAGATTGAAGGTGGGGTGGGTGAAGCAAGACCTTCACACCCACTCTCTTTGCTTTTTCTCTTTGACAACAATGCCACCTCGCCCTCTCTCCACTTGCCGCTTACTCTCATCTACCATATGCTGCCATTTTTTTTATGTCGGATTCAAGCGCTGCAGATCTGAGGCAGCGCTTTGCTTCAGAATCGAGCGCGTCGCTCGTATCCCTCATGGCCCGTGTCACTCGGTCAGCTCAAAGAGTCTCCAGGGAGCGGCTTTTTATTGGTTTTCCACATCATTTGTCTGGTGATTACTGCTATCCTCTCCACAACCAAGGGAATAATCACAATATTTCAATTTAAAGAGGGTTGGAGATAGGGGATGTAGCTTGGCAACTCATGCTGTGAGGTCGGTATAAAAGAGAGCACCTTCTGGTCGATGATATTTAAAAAAGCAGACTAAAAAGGTATGGCGGAAATTTTCCAGGACAGGCGTTACCAGGAGTTATTTCAGGGGTCTGAGGTTTAGGGCCTCTGATCTTTCTGCCAGGCACGGACAGTCTCTTCTTTTTCCACTTTAAAAATAAGTTCATTTATGAGAGTTTGTGGTCATTGACGGTGAAAAATGGGCTTAACAGGACCACATTTGCTTCTAATAGACATATCAGGTAAATTCAATTTTTTAAGCTAGGAATGGAAGATCTTGTTGCCAACTATTTGGTATTGCGATTTTTACCAATGGCAATGACTTGCTGACTTAACCCTGCAGCGCTTAAGAATACAATCGTGAATTTTACTTGGGACTTCCTTGCGACTGGCTGGCAACCAGTTCACGGTGTCCCCTGCCCACTGCCCGAAGATAGCTGGGTTAGGCCCCAGCGCCGCTTTGACCCTGGTGAGCAGCGCAGAAAATGGATGGATGGACCTCCACTGTTTGGCATTAGCAAAGTTTGGCAGTTCCATTGAATTCTCCGGCTTTTATTCTCTAGGTCATATTTGAAGATTTATGACTCATCACTGATGATGACTCTTCTAAATGATCTGCATTTAAATAGCGATTTTCAAGTCAATGACTTCCCAAAGCGCTGTACAATGTGCTCCAAATTTCCCAATAGCTGCCTTGTATTGCAGCCATGTAAGACGCTAGCCTGCTTATTGGGGGTATTAGGGGTTCAGTGTCTTACCCAAGGACACTTCGACGTAACGCGGACAAGCTGGGATTCGAACTGGGATCCCTTGATCCCAAGACGAGCGCTCTACCTCCTGAGCTACTGCTGCCCCAACTCCTTTCTCATAAGTCTCATCTACACTCACTTTGCTTATTGTTTGACAACCAGCGAATGTGTTAATGAAACAGTGTGAGGAAAAAATGATGAGTGACTTGAAATAACTCATGTCACAGTCACAATACCATAAGCAATAATAATATTATGGTAACGCTTTATATTAAGATATTCACTGCATATCTCAACTGGATCAATTGCAGCATAGCTAAAATGTATCTCACACATCACAATTCCAGATTGCAATTCTGTTCAAAAATCCCTCCGTTAAGCCCTTTCTTTTTAAGAAATAATGTAGTTTGCAAAACGAAATCCACCTAAATCAGGGGTGTCAAACTCATTTGAACTCGGGGGCCACACAATAGAACAAACATTATCTCGGGGGCCAGACTATTAGATTGAAGAGAAAAAAAAAGAGATCAAGAAATAAGAGAAAGAGGGAGGGAAAAGGAGAGAGGGCGGGACAAAGGAAGAAAAAGAGAGAGATGGAGAGAGCGTGAGAAACAAAAGATAAAAAGTCGTAAGAGAGGGGGGAAAGAAAAGGGGAGGAAGAAAGAAATCCAACGAGAAATAAAAAGTCAGGAGGAGAAAAACGATAAGAGAAAGCACGAAGGGTATGAAGAGAGAAAGAGAACGTAGAGAAAAGGAAAAAAAGGAAGTTAGAGCAAAAGAAGTTAAAAAGACACAGGGAGAGAAAAAGACAAAGAGCAACAAAGGAAGAGAAAAAGAGAGACACGGAGAGTGAAAGAGACGGAGAAAGAGTGGAAGAGTAGGGGTGAGAGAGAGAGAGAGAGAGAGAGAGAGAGAGAGAGAGAAACTAAAGATAAAAAGTCGTGAGAGAGGGGGAAAAGAAAGGGAGAAGAAGAAATAAATCGAAAGAGAAATAGAAAGACAGAAGGAGAGAAAAGAGCGCGAAGGGTAGGAAGAGAGAAAGAGAAAAGAGAGAAAGGGAAAAGTTAGAGGAGAAGAGGGTAAAAGACACAGAGAAAGAGACAAAGAGCAACAAAGGAAGGGAAAAAGTGAGACACAGAGAGTGAAAGAGACAAAGACAGAATGGGAGAAAAGGGGGGAGAGAGAGAGAGAAGAGAGAGAGAGAGAGAGAGAGTGAGAGAGAGAGAGAGAGAGAGAGAGAGTGAGAGAGAGAGAGAGAGAGAGAGAGAGAGAGAGAGAGAGAGAGAGAGAGAGAGAGAGAGAGAGAGAGAGAGAGAGAGAGAGAGAGAGAGAGAGAGAGAGAGAGAGAAAGAAATACAAGTACAGTGTCTTTGTTCGAGACACCTTTCTTTGGCAACATCAAGTTGACATATTTCAACCTGCAGCTTGTTTTTCTCTTGCGCTTCTCTGAGTGTGGTCTCGCGGGCCGGATTCAATCCCTTAGCGGGCCTGATTTAGCCCGCGGGCCGCCTGTTTGACACCTATGACCTAAATGGATGTGGATATCAAATAAAGCAACAATATCATCTGTTAGTGACATTGATGTAAACAGTGTATGGTCAAAATAACGAACACTAGTGAGGTATGATAGCCCGAATAGGGAACTGGCATTCTATGCAATCGCCTTTGCAAGTGACCAATATTAAAAACATGTCAATTTTATTAATAATTAAAGAAGCCCCAGCTTTTTGAATAACAGAATTGGAATGATGTTTTTCCTCGTCTGGTCATTTTGAGCAGTTGGGTTTCTGGTTTTAACATTAGTCAAGTTAAGCCATGTCATGTTTATTTGTATAGCCCTTGATCACAAGGAGTCTCAAAGGGCTGCACCGACCACCGATTATTGCAAACTACGGACTATTATTCCACCATCCCCTGATCTAAAACCTACACGAAGGCAAGGAAAACCTCAAATACCTCTACATGAGGAAAATGGAGAAACCTTGAGAAGGGACCACACATGAGGTACCGTATTTTCCGCATTATAAGGCGCACCTAAAAGTCTTATTTTTTTTCAAAAGCTGACTATGCGCCTTATAATACAGTGTGCCTTATATATGGATCTATATTAAGTTGAAAAGTCTTGCAACTAATGCAAGCAGCCGCCGACCAGATTTTTCCCTGAACGCGGTGTATGCTGGGATTTATATACCGGCGTTTCATTGGCTAACCAATGTGTCAATCATCATATGAATCCATCACAACTGGCTAAACTTATTCGGAGGTAAAGGGGGCGGATCCTTTTTCTCATTTACGGGCTCGCATAGGCTAAAGGGGCAAAACAAAGTCTGCAATTGGCCGAAAAAGATGTGTCAATCATCAGTTGAAACGATCACTATTGGCTAAAGTTATTCGTAGGTAAAGGGGGCGGATCCTTTTTATCATTTACAGGTTCGCATAGGCTAAAGGGGCAAAACAAAGCCTGCAATTGGCCGAAAAAGGTGAATGTGAATAGCAAGTTTGGTTGTCTACGGCATAGAGGAAACATGTTTTACCATTCTGTATTTGTAAATATTTTACTCTCCTGGATTTACTACACTCACGGATATAAGAGGACCATGGTTGCACATTATTATTAAACGCAACGACTTCGGTGAGCTACTCCGGCTACATATTTTCCCAGTATCTTGTTTCAGAGTGTTCCAGATGTTTCTGTGATGTTTTTTTTTAAATGAAACTCAATTCCAAGTGTTTATTGTCATGCACAGTAAAGTTGCGAGCGAAAAAGAAAATAGAAACTAAGGAATGGTTTGCATTTCTTGAATCCCAAGACTTTAACCTTCCGAATGATAGTTGGAACGATGCATTTGAGTGACATTGTACGGACACCGCGGTAATAAGTTTGACTGAACTATCTGACTGTTTTGTCGACGTTCCCATTGTAGCGCCTTATAATCCGGTGCGCCTTATGTATAGAAGATATAGGACCAAAAACTGTTTTTTGGGGGTGCGCCCTATAACCCGGTGCGCCTTATAGTGCGGAAAATACGGTAATCCTTCTTCCAGGATGACCTGGCTGCAATAGATGTTGCAATAACAAATAATACACAGATGTTGTAAACATGAAATATAGCTCATTCATAAGCTAAAAAATATATCTTCTTGTCTCTTGGGAGCTTTCTGTTTGGCTTTGGCAAATGATTGCCTACCGCCGCCAATTTTGGCAGATTGTTGTATCGAATAAGCTTTATTTATCAACTAACATTCAAAATACCCGTACTGTCAGGGAAGACCAGAACAGAGCAGGAGACCCTAGAGCGTTCGTTACAAGTCTTTTATTTGGGGAAGCGTACAGGGTTAGCGGGAGACGCGATGACCGTCGAACGTCAGCAGCAACGCCGTGAAGACAACTTCGGGACACGTAGCCAATCGTAGCGTGGGACGGAAGCAGGTCGAGTTTACCGGGACTGGAGAGAAGATCGTAGCGTGGACGGAAGCAGGTCGAGTTTACTGGGACTGAAGAGAAGATCGTAGCGTGGGACGGAAGCAGGTCGGATCGGAGGCAGGCAGGCAGAATCAGGTAAACAAGAAGGCACAGGTAATCGGGAGAGTCTTACGGGGTACAGAAGTAATCCTCCGACCAAGAGTTCTCCGCGTAACGCGTTTAAAAAGGGAGCATTAACCAATCAGGAAGCACATTCCAGCGCGCCACATGATTACCCCAGGTGGCTCCACTTGGGTAATCATGACACCGTACAAGACGTATTGTAGTGTTGTTGGACAGTGTATAATCGTGTACTTAAACATATTGGCTCAGACCAATCGGATGAAAGGAGAAAACAAAGAGATCAAAATGGTTTACCGGGGAAGGACAAATCTTTTTAGAGAGGAATGTCTGGAACTTATGCATGGACTTGTAAATCCCATTGCAGAATTTCATGGAGTCTAAGCTAGAAGAGCTTATCCCTAGCATCGATCCCCTCGCAAACTCTCTGTACTTGGCAAGAGTGGAGACAGACTGCTATAAACCTGGGAATTGATGGGAATATTCTAGAGGACTGTTAAAATCCCATTTAGTATACTAATTAAATCTCTCAAATAAATGGCACCGTGGAATGTCCTTCTGAGTATCCTGACTAGTAGTGATATATGATCTCCCTGTCCACCTAAACATCACAAAACTGTAAAGGTCTGCCTGAATTTTCTTGCAAACATATTTTACGCTTTGGCATTGACTCCAGAGTATCAGTTTTTGCTACCACCATCAAAGACTGACTCCGGTTTAAAAAAGTGTTCCTTTCACTGGTTGTGAGCATGCACACCGCCCATTTCGAACGGCGCCAAGTAATTTGTGTCTGCCAAAGTAACAGAACTTGGCTCAGCTCGCCCCTTTGCACCTTCGCAATATGTGTCAGACTTGCGCCAGGAAACAATATGGACGTGCCAATTGTGTTCAATATTGCATCTTAAAAAACATTCCAACTCTATTTATAGTGTTCTAAAAAAGATCAGGCTCAATTGTAACAAACAGTAGAAAAAAAATCTCAGTTTACACAAACTAGAATCCCCTATTAATTTGAATGAAATCCTCTCTCTTCTCATTTAACTCAACTCAGGCTTTAGCATACTTTATACTCATTTCTTCTTGATTTATTAATGTTTATTATCCACACATTTAAATCACTATAAATGTTTAGGTAGAAATTTCATTAATATTTTAGGTACATACAGTGAAAAAAGTAAGTATTTAAACACCATGCTATTATGCTATATCCCGCTTAGAAATCATGGGGGGGTCGGGAATTTTCATCGTTGGTGCAGTTCCACTATGAGAGAGCTAAACTAAAAAGAAAAATCCAGAAATAACAAGGCATCATTTTTCATAATTTATTTGTGTGATACAGCTGCAAATACGTATTTTAACACCTGTGTATCATCGAGAATTTTGACCCTGAAATACCTTTTAGTCCACCCATTAGAAGTCCACCTGCACTCCATGTATCATCCTGAATCAGATACCCCCTGTTTGAGGCCAATAGCTGCATAAAGACACCTGTCCACCCCATACAATCAGTAAAACTAACTTGTAACAAGGCGAAGACCAAAGAGCTGTCCAAAGACACCAGAGACAAAACTTTACACCTCCACAAGGCTGGAAAGGGCTACAGAGCAATTGCCAAGCAGCTTGGTGAAAAAAGGTCCACTGTAGGAGCAATCATATGAAAATGGAAGAAGCTAAAAATGACGGTCAATCTCAATCGAAGTGGAGCCCCATTCAAGATACCACCTCGTGGGGTCTCAATGATTCTAAAGAAAGGTGAGGAATCAGCCCGGAACTACACGGTGAGTTGGTCAATGACCTGAAAAGAGCTGGGACCACCGTTTCCGAGGTTTCTGTAGGTAATACACTAAGACAGCATGGTTTGAAATCATGCATGGCACAAAAGGTTCCCTCGCTTAAACCAGCACATGTCAAGGCCCGTCTTAAGTTTGCATATGACCATTTGGATAATACAGAGGAATCATGTGAGAAAGTTTTGTGGTCAGATGAGACCTAAAAAGAATCATAATTCTACTAAGCATGTTTTGAGGAAAAAGAATGAACTGAGCCAGAGTCAAAATGCTTGTCTTGCAAGTGCGGAGGTTCGTTGACGAACTGACAAGGAGTGAATGAGAGCACTGAGTTTAAATAGGAGGGGAACCAATCAGGCAACGAGCAGCAGCTGGCGCCAAACGTGCGGGCACAGGTGAGGGCAATGGGCAATCATGACAGCATTTAAAAAAAATAAGAAAACATCAGTTTAACTACTATTCACAAAATTTAACACAGTTTAGCCTTTTTCTTGAAAACCAATATCTGTCAGTAGTGCCATAATTCGCATGAGACTAACTATTTAAGTATGCAAGAGGCTTGGGATGGCTTGCAAATGTGAACATTTTGAATACAAACACTAACTCTTTTCTACCTGGTCGTAGCAAAATTACTGTTAAAGGTACATGGTGTATTATTTAGCTCCTCTTAGTGGTACATACTTAAAAGTATAAAAATATTGATTTGGATAATTCATCAAAAATACATAAAATATCGGGGCAGCACGGCGGCGCAGTGGTTAGCGTGTGTACTGCACAGTTCTGAGGTCATGAGATCGAACCTCCTGTGTGGAGTTTGCATGTTCTCCCAAATGCCTAAAATAAGCACAATTATCAAATTTGATGTACAGTAACGGGCAGTGAGTAGTTAGTGCTTCCATGACACAGTTCTGAGGTTATGGGATCAAACCTTCCTGTGTGGAGTTTGCATGTTCTCTCCGTGCTTGCGTGGGTTTCGTCCGGGCCTTCCGGTTTCCTCCCACATTCCAAAAACATGCATGTCAGGTTAATTGTCCGGTCCAAATTCTCCCTAGGTGTGAATGAGCAAGCGAATTGTCTGTCCCTGTGTGCCCAGCGACTGGCTGGCAACCAGTTCAGGGTGTCCCCTGCCCACTGCCCGAGGACAGCTGAGATGGGCTCCAGCACCCCAGCGACCCTACTGAGGATAAGCAGTGCAGATAATAGATGGATGGATGGATTAAATATTATTTCAACGTTGGACGAGAAATGTCTATTTATCATGAGGCTCAAACAATCTTGCTGTTACCACTGCCCCCACAAACCAAAAACATTGTGAAAAGACGGGGCCCAAAAATGTGAATAAATATTGGGCGGTTTGTTTACTTTGAGTCTCCGCAACATCTAGTGATCAAATATTACACGTTGTCCTTTTTAATGTGAAGCATTAAACAAACAGTAGACATTTTGTATGTATCATGTGGGCGAAACAGTTTGGATTGTGCAAAAGTGTTTCTGTAAATCAGTCTCTTGTACAAAAACAGACAAATGGCAAACTATATATTTGTATTTGTCTACATTCTGAGAAAAAAAACACTGTGTGTAAGCCAATGGACCGGAGGGAGGGATGCTGTTGCGATCCCTTCATAGCCTTTGATCCTTAGCATGACCTGAGCTACCGGCTGGTCTCTGAAAATGAACACACCAGAGACACGCGGGACCCAATCCATCACGATTGAGTCCAACATCGAACAGTACCGTGTCCTTGTGCATGTGCACTCGGAAACACACACGGGCATATGACCACTCTTCAACTTGACGAATAAACCAGTGTTCTCCAACCTGTGTGCCGGGGAACACTCATGTGCTGTGAGACCTTAGAGTGGCATAGGCAGGGTTGGGTAGGGTTACTTTAACTTGATTACTTTTAATTACTTTTGGATTACTCCAATACCAAATATGCTAATAAAAGACAAAAGGAACTTAATATGAATAAAATTACTAAATTTTGTGCAGGCTTGGGGAGTAACGGAATACATGGAACGGCAAAAATGATGTTGGCAAGCTCATCTCATCTCATTAGCTGCATCGCTTATCCTCAGTAGGGTCGCGGGGGTGCTGGAGCCCATCCCAGAAATCATCGGACAGTGGGCAGGGGACACCCTGAACTGGTTGCCGGCCAATCGCAGGGCACACAGGGACAGACAACTCGCTCGCTCATTCACATCTAGGGACGATTTGGACCGGCCAATCCACCTGAAATGCATGTCTTTGGAATGTGGGAGGAAACCGGAGTGCCCGAAGGAAACCCACGCAAGCACGGGGAGAACATACAGACTCCGCACAGGAAGTCCGGTAGCTGGATTTGAACCCACGCAGGAGGTTCCCAAGACCTTAGAACTGGGCCGCACATGCGCTAACCACTGCACCACCGTGCTGCCCATGTCGGCAAGCTGTTTGGATTTATTTTCATTTTGTTTCTGTCGCATTTTATGTCAGTTTTGCGAGAGATCAAAGCCAGGAGAGAAAGTTTACCACGTGTTGTGTTCAGTTTCTTTTGTCTTTTATTAGCATAATCCAAAAGTAATTGAAAGTAATCAAGTTAAAGTAACCCTACCCAACCCTGGGCATATGATATTGCACGATGAAAATTCATAAAGTAGCAAAATCGTAATAGGTAAACCGCGGTACAGTAGAGGAGTAGTGTACTGGAATCAGGTGTTTGTGTTATAAGCACATAGGACAAAATGAGCACGGTTCAGTTCTATGGAACTCAATCTCGCCAACCCAGGTGCTTTGCCTCGCCCCTGTATCTCAACGTCTATTTTGCTCCCCCTTTTCCCAATCTCATCATCATGTTTTTAAGGTACCACATCTCATTTTATGGTGATTTTGTGTGTTTTATTGTCTTCTTTGATGATCATTTATTGGAAACAATACACTTAGTGAAAAGAGGGAAGGAAAGGTGGAAAACAATGACCTAAACAATAGAGTAAAAGAAGGAAATGAGTTCCAAATATGTAAATAGAGTATGGGTTTCTCCTGAAGCGCCTAATAAAGGTATAATACATTGTTTAAAATTGTTTTATTTGTGTTTTTATGACTGGTATGTTAATGTTTATTATCTATACATTTAAATTAGTATCATTGTTTAGGTAGATGTTTCATATTTTTGGTACGATTTTTGTGGAGTAAATGGATATATTAAAGCAAGTTTTGGGGGTCAGTTTATGAGTGTTAATACAATACGTGTAGAATATTTTTCATATTATAGTAATCTCTAATGTGATAAGACGAAAAAATACCAACATGAAAGGAACAGAAAGTGACAAGTCAAGACCCAAGAAGTTCAGAAGCAACTACTAGATCTTTGTTGTGAAAAGTGCAGCAATAAATCTCATTAGACAGAGAAATACCCAGAGCACATTAAACCATTAGCCTCCAACACGTTTTAAGGGAACACTTTAAGATCACTTCCTATTAAGGCATGCCAGTAAACAGGCCTTTGAAATGAAGCCCTCAACTCAGAGCAGAGCAGCGTTGCAGACATCTGCCATGCCCAGCCAAGCCCACGGTAAACTGCAGGGTAACGCTTCCTCGGCTGCGTGATATTCTACATGCACGAACATTGGGAAGAACGGGCCCTTGGGATTAATGGTCTTCAACGGTTCAACGCACCAAAATATATTTAGCGCTTTGATTCTGTTTGCTTCATTCACGCAGTGTGCTGAAATGGCAGTTATAAATGGCGTGTTTCCCTTTAAATAATGACTTCACGACCATATTTAAGCCGGATGTTGAAAAAAAAAATACAATACAGGATCCCGTTGTTTTCTTTCGGGGATTGCGGGTATAGTCAAAACCCGTAAGGTAAAACCTTGTTTTTTTCAGGGCCAGAATGGAAACAAGACCCAATTGCGTGATGTTTACCACTAGTTTTATTGAAAGAGAGAGGAAGGGCAGCGCTCGCGACCCGATGCTCGCTGGAGGCGGGAAGCAAGTCGCTCTCGCAATCAGATTGTGATCCGAATACGGAAGTGGATCTTCCGTAGCGGGCGCTGCCGGTGTCAGGGATGAAAAACAGGTCGATAGCCGGGACAGGAGAGCAAGAACGTGGTCGGGATAAGAAACGGGTCGTAAGCCGGGACAGGAGAGCAGACGTTGTCGGGATCAAAACAGGTCATAAGTCGGGACGGGAGAGCAGACGTGGTCGGGTTTAAAACAGGTCGTAGCCGGAAACAAACGGGAGCATAAACGGGACAGGCGGGAGGCAGGGTCGAAAAAAGTCTTGCCTAGCATAAACAGAGGTACGCAGACGGACTGACAACAGGGGACTGAGAGGACTGGATTTGAATAGGGACAGGGAGCCAATCAGAGCCCGCAGTGGTTGGCGCCAAATGAGCGGGCACAGGTGTTTCACATCGGTAATCATGACAGTTTTGTTTAACACATGAAAGTGCTGTTGTTTATAAAGTTATTTTGTTTGTTTTACAAATAATTTCTATAGTGACAAATTATAATTTAAAAAATCTTGCTGTTTATTGCACAACTGTTTGAATTAAGGACCCGATCTTCTTCACTTTACGTGATGCTTTGCCGTTATCAGGTGAACATTATGGAAAACTTCATCTAACTTCCGGTTTTGTCCTACAGAAACCAGATTTTTACTTTTTTCAAACAGTTTTGAAAAAAGTGCCAGGAAGGCAATGTGGCTCCAGAGCAAGTTTGGAAGGTGGTGAGGTCCGTGTTGTTGGCGATAGAAAGCGCCTTCCTCTGTTTAGCCAATTAGAATGGAAAACGCAATGCACAAAGACAATCTGTAGCGAGACCGTGATAAGTAATCCATGATAGAGCAAGGCTTTAATGTACTTGGAATCAGGGGTTCGGTTTTTTGGACGCATGAGACAAAATAAACACAAAGGGGACGCCAGACATGAAGAACCCACCAAGTAAGGCTTTCTGTCCGTTCAGTTCCACCAAACTCAATCAGACTATCTAACTGACTCAGGTGCTTCACTTGGCCGCCTTATCTCAGCCTCTATTTTTCTTCCTCCTCGCCCGATCCCTTCATCATGTTCAGTCAATCTGCACCGTCCCGAGTGATTTTGGGGTACCACATCTCATTTTCTTGTGATTTAATGTGTTTTGTTGTTCTTTTTGATGATAATAACGGGTCCCATGAAAGTTAGTAATAAGGGGAAGAAAAAGTGGAAAACAGTGACAACTGCAATAGAGTCAGAGAAGGAAATGAGTTTGAAATAGATCAATAGTGTAAGAGTGTCTGATGAAGCGCTACTTAAAGGTACAGTAAATGATTTATGATAGTTTTGTTTGTATCTTTACTCCTGGTATATTATTCTTTATTATCTACACAATTAAATAATCGTCGTTATTTAGGAAGCTGTTTCATTTTGGGAACATAAAAAAGCATGTTTAAGAGGTCAGCTTATATGCGTGATAATACAATTAATGTAGAATATATTTTTATTATTTTCGGACCTTTTAAGCAAAAATGACATGTTTTGCAAATAATTTGCTGAAAAAACAATTCAGTTTCGATAAATTAGATTAGAATTGTAAATTAACATAACTATCCTAAATCTTACCCGTGCTAACTGTCATAATGACTGATTTGGATCACCTGTTCCACTGCGGGGTACCTGATTGGTTCCCTGTCCTTTTTAAGCCCAGTCGTTTAATTCACCTGTTGTCAGTCCGTCAGCGAACCTCTGTTTCTACAAGGCAAGCACTTTAAACCTGACTCCCGTCGGTCCCGCTTTTGCACCCGTTTTTCCACTGTCCGTTCCTGATATCCCCGCTTGTCTCCGGCTACGACCTGTTTTCGACCCCGACCACGTTTGCTCTCCCGTCCCGGCTTACGACCCGTTTTTGATCCCGACAACGTTTTGCTCTCCTGTTCCGACTATCGACCTGTTTTTTATGTCCTCCACACCGCCATCCCCCGCTCCGGAAGATCCACTTCCATATTCGGATCACAATCCGATTGTGTGAGCGGCTTGCTTCCTGGGTCCAGCGAGCACCGGATCGCGGGCGCTGCCCTTTGTCTTTCCATCAATAAACTTATGGTTAACGCTACGCACACGGGTCCTGATTCCGTTTTGGTTGTTTGGTTACTATTCTACCACAAAGTAATCTTTGGTTGCTTTATTATTGTAGCGTATTTCTGGAAAATTACTAAAACGAGCCATTGATTTAGAAGCCTTGTAGGTTTTTTCCTTTTTTTTTTTTTTAAAGAAAGCTCAGCTATCTGTTTTTAAATATGCACGCACATTTTAGAGAAAATTCCAACTGCTTTGTTTAAATCTGTAAATATCGGAGTACAAATACAACTTCAAAAGTTCACAACACAATAATATAGCAAAACACATTTCCTAAAAGCAAGGCCAAGAAAAGACAGTGACTAATTATTTTTCGCAATTAATTTATAAAGTAACCCCTTGCAAAATAAAACGTTTCAGAAAACCATTATTCCTGAAGAGGAGACAAATTACAAACGTTGTCTTTGTACTTCGCCTTTCATAACCGAAAAAATGCCTGATGAAAAGACCAAGAAACATCAAAGTGGTTCGCCCTCCGACTGAAAGGTTAAAAGTTTAGCCTCAACAGCGTTTCGCTCACATTATTCCTAGCTCCATCCTCATTAGCCGCTTGTTTTAATCAGATGCACCATCAATTAGTTTGACTTTTTTGGTGCGTTTGATGCTTAAAAGTTTGATCTCAAGGACACTGATTTCCTCTATACAGTACACACACAAACTTGTACTTTATGCATTCACGATTGTGTCGTGTCATTGATTAGCTCTGAACATGAATTGAAATGTTATATGAATGGACTAAATGTTTGAAATAAATTGAGACGTTCAGATGGTTTGCAGCGAAAGTCGCTGCAAACAAAAGCTTTGGATGAAAGACACGTGAGTGCTAATAACTAATGCTAAACTTGATACCCCCAAGTCTTCTTCTTCCAATGGAGGAATCTGCCACATTATGGAAATTTGGAGGCCTGCCTCACTGAGATAATAGAATGGATGTCACTCAACTTCTTGCGCCTTGACTCTGAAAAAACCGAAATGTTAGTTATTGGTCCATCTAAATGCCAGGACTGCTCTGATCATTGGCAAATCTAATATGACCCAGAGTGACTCAGTCAAAAATGTAGGTGTCATATTCGACCCCGATCTGTTCTTTCAAACACGCGTGAAGAATACTACTAGAACAGTTTTTTTTCCATCTTCGCAACATTGCTAAAATTCGCCCGATGCTGTCTCAGTCGGATGCTGAGATTATAATTTACGCGTTTGCTACCTCCCGCCTCGATTACTGTAATGAACTACTCTCCGGTCCCCCGAAGTCCAGAATCAAGAGCCTTCAGCTGGTACAAAATGCTGCAGGGAGGCTTTTAACTAAGACCAGAAAGTTTGATCACATGACCCCGATTTTAGCTAACCTGCATTGGCTCCCTGTTAGCTTAAAATGTGATTTTAAGGTTCTGTTGGTAGTATACAAAATCATGAAAAGACTTGCTCCCTCATATCTTTCAGATTTAATTTCCCCCTATGTTCCGGTCCGGAGCCTTCGCTCTGAAAATGCTGGTTTACTCGTGATCCCAAGAGCCAAGAAGAAATTCGGAGGTTCGAGAGCGTTCCCCATTCGGGCCCCGGTGCTGTGGAATGCTCTCAATCTGCAACCTCAATGGAAATGTTTAAATCTAAGCTTAAAACACACTTCTATTCTATAACATATGAAAAACCTACATTTTATGTTGACAACATCTGTGTTTTATTTGCTTTCATGTAGGTTTTAGATCAGGGGATGGTGTCATATTAGTCTGTGGTTTGCAATAATCTGTGGTCTGTGCAGCCCTTTGATACTCTTTGAGATTAAGGGTGTCACAAATAAACATGCCTTGACTTGACATGTCACTGTGGTAGAGGTGCAGCTTCAACGTCAGTGCTTCAGAGTTGATCAGTGCCGCTACTTTTAGAGAAGAACAATTATAAGTTGTATGACATTGAGGGGCTACGTCTCAAGTCTATAAGAAATAAGAGTGGGGCTAATTTTCAAACCTCAGACTCTGAAAGAACATAGTTGTTCAGCCTTTCTCCCAGATACTAAGCAGGCTATCAATCCTTACTATTTTCTTTCAAGGAGCAAAATAAATTATTTAGCCAAGTGACCACTCTCAAAAGTGTGATTTCAATAAAATGTCTGAGTACTTTGAGCTTGTCCAATCAGAGATGACCACAGCAAGTTACTATTATGATTGTGCTCATTTTTTGCACCAAATGCCATTCCTTATGCAATCCAAACAGTTTTCATGCATATTTCGCTGTCCACGGCTGTGTATCTGGAATTGAACCCAAGCAGTCTGTATGGGATACACTAGAGAGCCTTTACAATATATACAAACCGACATATCACTTTCATTATCATGATAAAAGTGCAATACCCCGGTTTCAAGTGCAATATCTCGTCATTTAAGTGCAATATTCTGGTTGTGTGCCGACTGTGTTGTATGGTGCAGAGACTTGGAGCCTGAACGCAGATTTGAGAAGGAAATTAAATGTTTTTGAGATGAAGTGTTTGATGAGTATGTCAGGAGTGACAAGATTGGATAGATTGAGAAATGAAATGGTGAGAGACAGAACTGGAGTAGTAGTGGAACTGAGCAAGCGTGTAGATAAGAGAGTACTCGCTTGGTTTGGACACATGGAGAGGATGGATGAGGAGTGAATGTTGAAGAGGATCTACAGAGCAGAAGTAAATGGAAGGAGGCCAAGAGGAAGGCCGCGATTGACGTGGATGGATGGTGTTATGAGTGCACTGCAGGAAAGAAGTCTGAACATAATGGAAGCTAGAGCTCTTGTTGGTTATAGGAATAAGTGTAGAGGTGATGTGAAAGGATAGTGAGATGTTTGGACGTGTTCTAAGGGATGGGCAGGGCACCTGTATGATGCGGTAGGGGTAAACCAGTGAAAGCTGTCGGGGCCTGCTATTGAACAAAAGAGTGATTTGTGTCACCCTGACCCGAGTGACATGGCCGCTTTCTTGAGTCCCGTTCCATCTGGAGGGAGGAAAGCATGACCAACTCAGGTGCCGAAGTGCCTAACTTGTTTGGGCATTTGGGTTGGCCATGGTCCCAAAAAGTTTTTGTGCTTGTTTTTGCTTTTTTATTTTGTGTGAGAAGGTCACACGTTTGGGTCCTGATCCTGTTCCGGTTCTTGACACGAATATTTCTATATGCTCCTCGTCTCCTCGTTGGAGAGTTGGGTTGCACCTTTAAAAATCATAATTCCTGTTCATGTAAACCCATTTGGTTTATTTGACTTAAGCTTAATCATTTCATTGGTTGTTATTTTATTCAGCTATGATGAATCTTCATTGACTAAATCTAATCTAAAAAGTGAAATTTCACGTACTTCCTCTTCCAGTTGGGTTATTCCCAAACGCCATGTAAACAGAGTTAACTCTCGTCACTAGTCAGTAAACTGATTATTCTGATTAGTCCAATTTTGATCTCAAAGCGACTAATACTCTATACAGATCGAATGTTCCAGAGCTCGGTAGCAGAGGCCAGAGAAAAGCCATCTGAGAGTTAAGGGAGCCGAAGGCTGTGCTGTCAAAGCCTTGTGATGCCTTGTGTCTCACACCCCGAGAAACTATACTGTGATCACACCCAGCCACAGACTTAGAGGCTTTCCATGAGAGCAAGAATTGGTGAAAGATGATGGGGGTTGGAGGGAGTCTACATGAGCTTGTGTGTCTGTGTGTGTGTCGCAAAGGGTGCAAAGGAGAGTGCAGGAAGGTACTTCATTGGGAATAAAGGTCGAAATCCTTGACTGTGAAAACTGTCATAGCAGGGGACATATGCTGAGTCCGTTTGCCTAATAATGTATGAGTGGAGTCCTCTGGAGCATATAATTTAACACCCCAATGCCAGGGGAGATGAGTGAGAATTGAAGCGAGTACACCTTGACAAAGGCCATTGTACTGGTTTCACACTAGCGGAAAACGAGCAAGCAGGGTGCTGCTGGTTGACGGAGCCTCGGAATCAAAGTTGAAGCACATTCAAAGCTAGTTGAGTTTCAAAAACTCTGGAATGGAATTATGATCTTGAGAAGGGCTTCAAGCATTTAGGTCTATATGGCAAGATCCAAGCTGTACATTAATTCGGTTGGAGGAAACAGGCAATATGATTTTTGACCTCAATGTCGTGATTGCCCAAGTGAAGTCACCTGGGGCAATCGTTAAGCGCGCTGGAGCGCACTTCCTGATTGGCTGACGTTCTCCACTTAAGCTGTCTGCGTCCGGAGGTGGACGTCCGAGTGTACTCTTTGTATCCCTGAGTGTTTCTCCGTACTACAAGGTACCCACGACTTCTCTTGCCTGATTCATGCCTGCCTTCCGTTTTTGACCTGTTTCCGTTCCACGTTTTGCGACCTACTCTCCCGCCCCAGCCATCGACTAACCCGCTAAGCTGTACCTTCCGTCTACCCGTCACGGAGCTGCCATTCTGCCCGAAGAGGCTGACGACCGACAAGCGCCGACGTCCAAAGCCAGCTCCAACAACTCTTTCAAATAAAAACTATTTTGAAACCAACGCTATTGGATCCGAGAGTCCGTTCTGGTTCATGACACTCAAGTGGATCAGGTAAACATTTCCTAATGTAAATAATAATGAAACTATTTTCACAACATTACTACCCACTTCCGATTGTATTAAAAAAATAGCATCCACAGAACTAGGGCCCGAATGGAGAACGCTCTCGAACCTGCGGATCTCTTCTTGGCTCTTGGGATCACTAATAGACCAGCATTTTTAGAGCATAGGCTACAGACTGGAACATAGGGGGATATTAAATCTGAAAGATAAGAGGGAGCAAGTCCATGCATGATTTTCAGGGTTGGGTAGGGTTACTTTAACTTGTAAAATGATGACTCACAACACGTGGTAAGCTTTCTCTCCTGGCTTTGATCTATTTGATCTCCGGCAAAAGTAAAATAAAATGCGACAGAAACAAATTGAAAATAAATCCAAACAGCTTGCCAACATCATTTTTGTCGTTCCATGTATTCCGTTACTCCCCAAGCCTGCACAAAATTTAGTCATTTTATTCATATTTAGTTTATTTTGTCTTTTATTAGCATATTTGGTATTGGAGTCATCCAAAAGTAATTGAAAGTAATCAAGTTAAAGTAACCCTACCCAACCCTGATGATTTTGTATACTACCAAGAGAACCCTAAAATCACATCTTAAGCTAACAGGGATAGAAAACAGGAAGTGAAGCAATAGGGCTTGACAGGACAAATTTGTGGGAAATGTACAATCAAGACAGGTGAGTTGGACCAATCGTATTACCGTAAATTCCGGACTTTAAGCCGCTACTTTTTTCCCAAATGTTCAGCCCTGCGGCTTATTCAGTGAAGCGGACAATTTTTTGAATTTTTCTATCGGCCACCAGGGGCGCTGGAGTATAAAAAGTAAGATTAAAACCAGTAGAATATGTGCGCCAAGATGGACTGCAACCTCTAAGTTTAAGCATACATGTCTGTAAAGTTAAGGTATGATCTGATAATGAGGAAGACACCCTTGATGGCGATAGTTAAGAGGAGAACGTTGAGGACGATCTTCCTGGAATTCCACAATTACGGGATGCTTTTTTTTAACAGGCACGTTTGATACATTGCGAGCGTGATCCTACTAGCGTGTTGGTACTTTTCAAAGGCACGGTTTGGGATGAAAGTTATATTATTATTATTAAAGCTTTGAAAACTCTCTCGGTGTACCGTTTTTCTTCGTAAATATGTGTAACCATGTATAATATGTATTTGCAACTGTATATTTTTGTAATGTATTTATTTTAGAGGTTTATTCTGTTATATGTTCTACGGACGATTCAAAAAGAAGGGGAGGAGCAAACGCGGGCTGATGGGAATTGGGGTAAAGCTGAGTTACCGGTAGATCTGTCTGTTGTCGCAGCGGACAATAGTGGAAATATATTTTTCCCACCCTTAACTTTGGAAATATACATTTTGTTTCCTTGGATTACTTTCAACGCGACCCGGACTTTACAAGTCTGCATCACACGTTAATTACGGGTATCATTTTCCAATCGTAATGCCAACTGTGGTTCTAGAATTCTATACTATCTATGTAGTTAATGTGAATCCAAATTTGTCTGCATGTGACGGTCAGACTATACTCTTAGGGATCATTTCTATAGTTTTTGACTTGTAACCCTTGTAGTCTAGTGGACAGGATCGTAAATATTACTCCAATATGCTTTGATTTTTGCAAACCGGAGATGGAATAAGAGCTTGCTCTGTCCACTCCAAGCATTGGCCCGGTATTGCAGTACCTCCAGGAACGGTGTATTCGCACTGATCGCTGCATGACTCTGTGGCTAGGACCTTGACTCGGCCTCTTGGCTGAGAGCAAGTGTCTCGGCCCCTTGGCTTTGTAGCGTATTATGATTTGACCGATAACGGATAATGGATAATTGATAAAGAATATAGAACAATAAACCTTACTAAACCCACTGTAGTTCTGAGTTGGTGTACTATCTATGAAGTATGAACCGAGTACTTTATGTTCAGTTGAATTTTGCAATCGGGAGATGGGAAAAGAGCTAGCTCTGCCCACTCCACGCATCGGCCCGGTACCTCCGGGAACGGTGCATTCGCACTGATCGCTGCTTGGCCCTGTGACTAGGACCTTGATTCAGCCCCTTGGCTGGGAGCAAGTGTCTTGGCCTCTCGGATTTGTAATGTATTATGATTAAACCAGTAATGGATAATTGATAAAGAATATAGAACAATAAACCTCTACAAAAGCCCCCCACCCACCTGGTCCGTGTCAAGCTTGTGTTTGTGTCACGAGTATTAATGCGGGCGCACGCGACTTACACATGGGTGCGGCTTGTATAAGTACAAAAGTGTCAAATCACATTAAAAGTAGTGGGTGCGGCTTATAATCAGGCGCGCTCTATAGTCCTATAGTATGAATCTCCCCTGAAAAGCAAACACAGGCGTTGTTAAAGAGCAGCATGACTCATTCTTATTCATAAGGTCGACTGGGCACACAGCTCTTGACTGGCTCCATCCCAAGTCATTCACTCAGTTTAGTCATGGGGTTTTGGAGGACTTTTGCTGCTGGGATTGCATTGGAAACAAGAGCGCTGCTCTCCTTTGTCTCCTTTCTTTCCTTCCTTGTACCGTGTCTGAATCCATCCAGCATCTGCAAGACGGATTAGGCCGGACGAGATGAAGGTTGCATTATGTCCTGAGGGGGCTTTACTGTAAGGTTCACCACCGGTTCCCTTTTCCCACTTAATATACGGTTTCACTCAAAAGGAGCTCCATCTTTGTTAAGGGAGAAACTACCAACTCACTGGAAGTTAATCAGAGTCAGCGCGAGGAAAGGCATTTGCATCTGAATCGACTGAGTCTGTATACCAGCCAGTCACTTTTAATGTCTGTCATTCAATTCACAATGCCTCGGGCATAGGGCTCGTCGTGCTGCTGCGGGTACCTGTTATTATTGATTGATGTGTGGATTTGTTGTTGATTTAGAAAAAAAAACATGTCTATCCAGTTTGTAGAGCTATAAATCTAAAAAAATAAAAAAGATTGATTTTTCTTTTGAAGCCTCAGTGTATAATACATACCGACCCCTAATGCTGGAAAAATATTCATTTATTTTAAAAAAAGAACAGCATGCACAACACAAAATACAGCACAAAATGGTTTGCTTACGTTAAATGTATTTTTTTTTTAAATATTTTATCTTGTTTTTTTAAAAAAAGGAAAACAAATTAACTTTAAAAGAAGCTCTATCTGTCATGATTACCGATGTGAATCACCTGTGCTCGCTCTTTTGGCGCCAACCTCTGCGGATTCTGATTGGCTCGCTGTCCCTGTTTAAACCCAGTCCTGTCAATCCCCTGGGGTCAGTCAGTCTGCGAACCTCAGTGTATACTAGGCAAGCTTTTTTCGACCCTGACTCCCGCCTGTCCCGTTTTTGCTCCGGTTTGTCTCCAGCTATGACCTGTTTTGATCCTGACCACGTCTGCTCTCCTGTACCAGCTTATGACCCATTTTTGTACCCAACTACGTCTACTCTCCCGTTCTGGCTTATGACTCGTTTCCGACCCCGACCACGTCTTGCTCTCCCAGTCCCGGCTACCGACCAGTTTTTCCGTACCTGACACCGCCATTGTTTGCTATGGAAGAGCCACTTCCATGTTTGGATCACAATCCGAGGGCGAGAGCGACTTGCTCCCGGCGTCCAGCGAACACCGGATCGTGGGCGCAGCCCTTCTTCTCTCTTTCAATAAAACTTGTGGTAAACGTCATACAATTGGGTCATGTTTCCGTTCTGGTCCTGACACTATTATCTTGTCCAGCACATAGCAAATTATTTTGCTCATTTGAAGAATTATATTTTTTTCATGATTATAAGAATATCCTTGAAACGAGCAAAATGGTCTAAAATGTGCTTGAGATTGCTTAAGCTAAGAATCAATGTTCCTATTTAACTAGAAAATTGTCACAACCAGCACAAAGGGTAGACCCAATCGCGGAACGTTTCTCACAAGTTTATTGATTTTTAGAGGAAAGGCAGCGCCAGCGATCCGGTGCTCCCTGGACGCGGGAAGCAAGCCGCTCACTGGATTGGAGCGTGTTCCGAATGCGGAAGTGGATCTTCCAGAGCGGGAGATCGTAGCGTAGTAGGCGGAAAAAACAGGTCGACTGCCGGGACAGGAGAGCAAAACGAGGTCAGAATCAAAAACGGATTGTAAGCCGGGACGGGAGAGCAAAACGTGGTCGGGGCAAAAAACAAATCGTAGCCGGAGATAAACAGGAACGGGTGGAAAACGGGTGCAAAAAGCGGGACCGACAGGAGTCAGAGTCAAAGTGCTTGCCTTGTAGAAACAATCTTTGCTGTATTGCGGTTTACTTATCGCTGTTTTGCTTTTGAAGTGATTTAATGCTTCTTCCTACCCCCATTCAAACATGTTCGATAAACTTGTTTGTGTTTATTGTGGGGCTTTTCGATTTGTCGTTTTGTTTTTGTTTTGTCATGTTCAAAATAAAAGTTTCATTCATTCATTCATTCATTCATTCATTCATTTTCATTTACATTGTGCTCCTCTGATTGCCCAAAAAGTTGAAGTTGTCGACCTGCTAAACTTGCGATAGAACCTTTGGTACTCCCCAGTGGTTGCCTGGTGGTTTTTCAAAAATGCTTGATAATGGAAAAATATATGGTTTCTACAGGACAGAACCGGAAGGTAAATGCAGTTCTCCATAACATCCAACCAATGGCGGCAAATAATCACGCAAATTAAAGTGGATTGTGTCGTTAATCCGTCAAGTTGTGCTACAAAAAAGTTTTTAGTTATTATTATAATTTGATAGTACAAAAGTTATTTGTAAAAAATAAACGATTTTAAAGTGCAGTACTATAATTTGTTAAAGGAAAGCATGAGCCTGTAAATTGTGTTTATCTCGAGTAATAAAGAAACAAATGAATAAAGTTTACTACTTTGCTGGTTTTGATGATTACGCGGTGTTTTTGGAACGTAACCCCGCATAAATCAATGGATTACTGTCAATGGTTTTTGAAGCCTCTTAGAGAAGTCACCATGTATAGCCAGCATTTTCCTTCCACGGATGCCAGAATGACCATTTTGTGAAGTTTTGTGATTGATGCAAAGTCCTATTCAGACATCCAACACTTGTCATCTTCTATGGTTTTTTACCGCTTTTAATATCTACGCTAAAGTTAGCCACTTGATTGTGACCTACATCAGGTTGACCAACTCCAGCTAGCCTCTTCATTTGTTAGGTTTTACATAGTGGGTTCCACACTGTTTTTATGTTCTGACGCTTGTCTACATGCATGTTTGCCCACACAAAATAAGATTTGGAAACAGGTATTCGAATTTTGCGTAATTTGCTTCCGCAGTTCGACCTATTCAAAGGCAAATGTTTCGAATCCATTACCACGATTCAGTGACCTCTTGTGGGGAATTATTACACAGTGTTTTTTTGACACAAAATTGTCATCATTAACCGATTACTTTTTTTTTAAAACAAAGATTTATCGCACTCTAAACATTTCGTCAGGCAGATCCGCCATTGTTGTTTTGGTCTCGCGGTTCGAGATTTCGTCTGCACGCCGATCTCGGCAAACGAGATCTCGTTGCATTGTTGTGGTGCTTGTCGTCGAGTGAAGGTTAAGTATGCCTCCGAAAAAAACAGTATTAGGTAAAAATCAACACAAAATTGGTCATTTCTTCAGTGTCAGTAATAAGTCAAAACATAATGCAGAGAGTGATAACAACGGCAATAATTCCAGCAAGGAAAGCACGTGTGTTAAAGCGAACGATTCGACGAAAGAAAATAAACAAAAGAATACTTTTCTGCCAAAATGGACTCAATTATATTCCTGGTTACGCTATGAGGAGGATGACAATAGAGGCTACATGTTCTGTGATGCGTGTACCCAGCGTGACAAAAAAACTGTATTGCATAAATCATTTCGCAATACGAACTTTCAGAAGAGCACATTCGATCGGCACCACGACAATGAAAACCACAAATTAGCTGTAGAAATACCGTTGCTGCTATTGGACCTTGAGGAGGCATTACAACTGTAGCGGGACAGCAAACCACGAAGAATATATGAACTGAAAACCTGAAGTGATTACTGCCTTGTATTACCAATTAACTGTGATGAATAAAACTGCATGAAAATATAGACTAATATTTCAGCAATATTATTTTGTATACAGTAATTTACAATATTTTTGTGAACTGAAAACTCTTGAAGTGATAACTGGTTTGTATTATCAATAAACGGTGATGATTAAAACTGAATGAATGTATTGATTTGTATTATATATTTGTCGCCGATTTACAATTTCAATATAACACTAAATTTTGGGGACCCATAGATCTCTGTTGGGACCCATAGATTTTTGAACATGCGAGTCCCCGGGACCCATCACTTTTCAGAGGTAAAATTAACACTGCATATTATATTATGGAGTATGAGCTTAAATTACCGTATTTTCTGCACTATAAGGCGCACCGGGTTATAGGACGCACCCCGAAAAAATCGTTTTTGGTCCTATTTTTGACATACATAAGACGCACCGGATAATAAGGCGCTACAATGGAACCGTCGACAAAACAGTCAGATAGTTCAGTCAAACTTATTACCCCCTTACCATTCCCAAAGCTTGCAAAGACGCAAATATGTGTCGAGAACACGTGCGGATGCGGTGTCCGTACGATGTCACTCAAATGCATCGTTCCATCATTCGGAAGGTTAAAGTCTTGGGATTCAAGAAATGCCACACATTCCTTAGTTTCTATTTTCTTTTTCGCTCGCAACTTTACCGTGCATATGACAATAAACACTTGGAATTGAGGTGAACTTAAAAATAGACACTCCATTCCATCCATTATCTGCACCGCTTATCACAGAAACATCGAGTTCAGTCTGAAACAAGATACAGGGACAATATAAAACCCGGAGTAGCTCACCGAAGTCGTTGTGTTCATAATAATGTGCAGCCAATGTCCTCTTATATCCGTGAGTGCAGTAAATCCAGGAGAATAAAATATTTACGAATACAGAATAGAAAAAAAAGCTTTCGGTGTGCCGTCAGCCACGTGCTATACGCATTCATCTTTTTCGGCCAATTGCAGGCTTTGTTTTGCCGTTCAAGCTAATGCCAGCCTGTAAATGATAAAAAGGATCCGCCTCTTGACCTCCGAATAACTTTAGCCAATAGTGATCGATTCAACTGATGATTGACACATCTTTTTCGGCCAATTGCAGCCTTTGTTTTGCTGTTTAAGCCAATGCCAGCCCGTAAATGATAAAAAGGATCCGCCCCTTGACCTCCGAATAACTTTAGCCAATATTGATCGATCTAAATAATGATTGACACATTGGTTAGCCAATGTAAATAAATCCCAGCATACACCGCGTACTACTTGGTGTTCGGGGGATAATCTAGCTGCAAATTAGTTGGAAAACTTAATGTTGATCCATAAATAAGGCGCACTGTATTATAAGGCGCATGGTCAGCTTTTGAAAAAAATAAAGGCTTTTAGGTGCACCTTATAGTGCGGAAAATACGGTAGTTTATTTGTTGAAGGAAATGTACGGAATTTGGAACTTTGTTATTCTCTGCTGTCATCTCCTGGTTTAAAGTCATGATCGCAGCCCCTTTTCTGGGATTTGGGTTGGCGTTTGGACTTTACTAGATGCAGGCCTTTTCTTACTTTCACGCTACACTGACATATAGAAATAGAAATAAAACCTCAGGGGACAAGCATGATGTCACTTTCCAGCACTCTCTCCAGCCTGCATTCCTTAAACCTAATGTGTTCCGCTCCGAACAGCTCTAAAAATTAAGATAGAAGCAGGTAGTGTCACGGTTGCCATGGCGCCCAATTGGCCTCGCCCGTGTGGCGCCAGCTGCAGCTCGTTAGCAGATTGGCTTTCTGTCTATTTAAGCCTCAGTGCTTTCATTTATCCCTTGTCAGCCCGTCAACGAACTTCTGCCCCGCAAGACGTGGGTTTTGACTCGGTCCTGTCCCTGTTCGTATTTCCTGTACGGTATTGTTCCCGTTTATTTTGTCCTGTTTAATATCGGTTTTCAGTTTAGTTTCCATCAATTTTTGTCCTGTTGATTATTTTCTCCAGTCTTCATTCCCGTCTAGTTTGTCCTGTTTATTTTCAATATCCTGATTCATTATCTATCCTGTCTGTTCCGTCCTGTCCGGTATTGACCCCATCCGTCCAATATCCTCTCGGGCAATTGGAATCAATCTCGTCGGTCTCTGGCTTCCTGTCTTTCCACGCCAGACCGCTGCCTAACGTACATGACTCCCCATCTCATCTCATCTCATCAGCCGTACCGCTTATCCTCATTAGGGTCGCGGGGGGGCTGGAGCCCATCCCAGCCATCTCCGGGCAGTGGGCAGGGGACACCCTGAACTGGTTGCCAGCCAATCGCAGGGCACACAGGGACAGACAACTCGCTCGCTCATTCACACCTAGGGACAATTTGGACCGGCCAATTCACCTGAAATGCATGTTTTTGGAACGTGGGAGGAAACCGGAGTGCCCGGAGGAAACCCACGCAAGCACGGGGAGAACATACAAACTCCGCACAGGATGTCTGGAGCTGGATTTGAACCCACGACAGGTTCCCATGACATCAACTGTGCTGCACAAGCGCTAACCACTGCCCCGCCGTGCTGCCATTGCATGACTCCCCATTTACCGTAAAAAAAAAAAACGTCACGCGTTTGGGTCCTGATTCTGTTCTGGTTCTTGACAGGTAGACACAGTGAGAAAATAAAGCATGAGGTCTGCGTGAACTCAGTTGGGCATTGTTACCACTTACTTACTTAATAGAGAGACTATTTGACTTTTAACTTCCTACAGACACGCTCGACGCACCCTACCTTTAAAGCACTAATGTGTAATAGTATATACTATACTATAGTCCCTTCTCAATGTTTATTCATTTTCCTCATGCTTAGGTTTTTGAGTTTTTCCTTGCCCTCATGTAAGTTTTAGATCAGTGGAATGATAGTCTGTAGTTTGCAATTGTCTGTGGTCTGTGGAGGCCTTTGAGACTCCTTGTGATTAAGGGCCATAAAAATAAACATGACTTGACTTATTGCCTAATGTGAACGAAACCCAGTGCTAAGAGCATACTGAGCAGCAAGATGCCAGACAAACATGGCGGTGACTTCTAGGTAGGGATTCCATTATTTAATAGAAATACAAATGTTTTTACCTATGATTTTCTTTTGTGTATAGATTAACTTTGGTATGTTCATGTATTTTTGCCGAGTATTTGAGTCCATGTTGTTGTTTGTTTTAGAAGTGAAAGTTTTTTGTACCATTAAATATATTTTAAATGTGACAGTAATGATAAAAGTGAAAGTATTTCCTACATACCGCCTAGCAACGATGCCTGAGAAGAAACAAAGCTCAGCTTCGTTCTATCGTTTTTCACAATCCGAACAGAAGAATTGCAAATAAGAAGTGAAATGACCTGCAGAGGAGTGTAAATCTGATGTGGAAATGTCGTCTTAGTTGGATTTATCTATTTGAGAATAGATCTTTTCACTTGTTTTGTTGGTTTATCCCCTAAACTCCATCTCGCCCCCCAGCCTAAAAGCTTTTGACATCTTCATCTTGTTCACAGTGGGCAGCCTTTGTTTGTTCTGCTTGAAAAAGCGAATGGGGCTCGCCCCCCCCCCCCTCTCTATGGCACAAGTGTAGGACTTTGGGATGGCAAAGGGGGGGATTTCTCTTTCCTCCTCCGCCCCCCTCCCCTTTTTCACATAACTACAATATGGTCATTGTCTAGCAGTGAATAATGTGGCCACTCGGGCAGCATGGACTGCTCCTCGGGCTTTGACTGTGAACCAGCTCCTTTCTTCAGCGTGAAAAGACTCTAATCCATGTAAATATAAGACTCAGGGTACAGCTTGGCCGCGGTGTGGAGAGTGAGAGGGAGGCATGGAGGGGAGGGTCAGCAATTTAACCTTTGACCCAACAAATAAGAGGCATGTAAGTTTTAGAATTACTCACCAAAGAGGGGCTCCTGCGGCAGAATGAGCTTCTTTGGTAATCCCCGCAGTCTGGGGCTGATTGCAGGGGCTTGCATTAGAGCATGGCATATAACAGAACCGGAAAAGAAAACTTTATATTTAGGGCCTTTTATTTTAGCGTTTATTGATTCTTGCAGCAAGCCAGAGACTTAAGTGAGTTTCTCTAAAATGGAGGGTGCGGATGCCAACCATTTTTTGCTATTTTGACTCATTTTTGAAGGCCACCAGAAAATTTAGTTCTGTAGCTATAAAGGCATGGGACATATCAAAAAAATACTTCAACTCTCGTTGTTAATCGGGGAAAAACGTTTGCTTCTAGCTTTAACCATTGTTTATTAAACAATAGATAAACATAGCTAAGTATTTTGAAAATACTCGTTTCCAAGACAATTCCTGAGAAAAACAGCTTTTTGTGATAGGATGCTTTTCGAGCACAACTTTCACTTCTGTGTTTTTTTTTCCTATTGTGATACCTCCCATATTTCAAAAATGATTTTCATAATCACAAGAGCACTTTGCTTGCAAAATAACATTTCATTTCATAGGACACGAAACTTATACCAGTGTCTGACCAGACGCCCGGGGCGTGCATCTTTTACGTCGGGCGTACGACTTACAAAACATCTCCGCCCTAGTGGCCGACAATATTTTCAAAAAAAAAAAAAAAACGTTTGCTTCATTCCGATTTCGAAATATTCGTTCGGTTTGGAAATGTCTGAATTTTGGTTCGTTTAACAATTTGCATACTGGGCAGCCAATCAGAAGCCTGCATCGAATAACTTTGTGCTTCCGGACTTTCCCGAGTGTTATAAGGTCGTGCATTTGCATATCATTTTCCAAAGTAGACGCACAGAAAACACAAAAAAATTTGGAAGTGGTTAGAAATCAAGCCAAAATCTCAGCCCCAGAAGAATTATTCAAAAGAAGCTAACAAGATTTCTGACGCTACAAAACGTAAACATACTTTAAAAGCATTGTGGAAAGAGGAGTTCATGTGGCTTTTAGCAGACGACGCAACGCAAACATTGCATGAATGAAGAGGAGTAAATACAGGTACATACTGATGGCAGATGGAAAACAGGGATGTCATATACATGCAATACATGTTATAAGTAGATATATAATAAACCTAATTTTAGTGTTGTTCTGCTATATATTCTGATTATCAATCCTTAATATTTTGCAACAACAGGTTTTTTGCGATTAGTCGTCTTATTGTGTTTCAAGTTGTGAAAAATGGGGCAGTAAACTTTATGGCTGGGCAACCTTTCAGAGTTGTCTGCCCTGGTGTCCGCTAACTTTTTGTCCTGAGTTTCGGACACTGCTTATACATAAACGATGCATAAACTTGGCAAAAACTTTTCTGCTCCCGCTGTTTCCGACATTTCGATCACTCGGGGGTCGCCCACATATTCTCAATCACTGGATGAAGAAGGTAACACAGGGAAGTGGGGGCTCCTCAGTGTATGGACAAAGATCCGATCAACACCATCCAATGGTGATTTGTCATACTGAAATTAATTCTCAGAGTTTTGCTACATTTAAGCTACTGATCAGCAGTGCCAGAACCTTTACAATAGTTTTTTTTTTATAAATGAAACGAGAAAAAAACATAATTTTATGTTTTGGTACTCAGGGACAATGCTTATGAAAACATATTAATATGTTATGGCACTGAATGAGTTAGAAGGTGTGCACATAGAATGCTACAAGACACAGCCATGTGCTGTTTAATTAGAAACAGGAAATACAAACCCATTTTAAAATTTGAGAAAGCCACGTTCATTTGTTTCCATCATTAATTCAATAAGTTAAACATATGCTCATAAACATAATTTTAGGACAACAAAGTTGTTTAAAAATAATGTTTATTTTTAGATACTTCCAGCTTCCAGGTCCTGAATCCCTCAAAACAGATTTTCAAGAATTTACATATTAGCACCGATATCACCATTTGAACTTTAAAGGATTACTGGGTGAAGATCGACCCGCCTTAAAAATTGTGTATAATTAGTCCATAGTTGAATACCGTAACATTTGATCAAATACTTGAGTTAAAAATGATATTTTTGATAAAGTCAATAAACTAAACAAAAAAAAAGTTTGTAAAATATGTTTATTGGTGGGAAAACATTTTGAGTCATGGGCCACATTGGATTTAAACGATTGGCAGTGGGTTGGGTAGGGAGTGAAAAAAAGTGTTTGATTAATTAATAGATTGATTGGTTGGTTGATCAATTGATTGATGGATGGATTGGTTGATTGATTAGTTCATTAATAAGTTTGTCAATTGGTTAATTGATTTATTGGTCAATTGATCAATTGATCAATTGATTAATTTGATAATTGATTGATTGATTACATGATTTCTTTATTCATTGGTTAATCTGTTAATTTATTGATTGATTAATTGATTAATTGATCAATTGGTTAATGTATTAATTGGTTAATTGATTACTTGGTTACTTGATTGATTGATTAATTGATTAATTGATTAATTGAGTAATTGATTAGTTGATTAATCGAGTAATTGAGTAATTGAGTAGTTGATTAATTAATCAATTGCCGAATTGATTAAATAATTGATTAATTTCTTGATTATTTGATTACTTGATTACTTGATTATTTGATTAATTGATTGGTTGATCCATTGATGAGATGATTGATTGATTGATTGGTTGATTGATTGATCCATTGATTGATTGATCGATTGATCCATTGATGGATTGATCCATTGATGGATTGATTGATTGATTGATTTGATCGGAAAAAAAGCTGCATCAGCATTTTGCAGGTCGTTGACAAGCTCTGACACGTGCACGTGAGCGTGCACAATCACGCTCGTGTATGCGCAAGCACATGTCTTTTCCTCAGAGTTTTTAAGATTAGTAAGTTTAAGATTTTATTTCAATTTTGCATCAGGATGACAGAACTTTTATTATAAAACATTGTGCTGTTTAGTCAAATAAAACTTTAATAATGGAAAACTGACACAGGGGTAGTGACCTATTCAAATAAAATCAAGAACTTTCTTTTTTAATGTAATTGTCAGTTTTTTTAGTTGAAATGAGTTTTCAAAAATCACAAGAAGCACATAAAATATCCCAATCAAGTCAAGTTACATTTATTTGTGTAGCCCTTAATACCAAAATGTCTCAAAGGACTGCAAAAGTTCAAATTACACTATCCCCTGATCTTAAACCAACATGCAGGCAAGGAAAAACTCAAAACTTCAGCACGAGGAAAATAAGAAACCTTGAGAAAAAAATGCCAAAACCAAAAAGAAGCCACAATAATCAAATGTAACCATAACTTTGCAAGGTGATATTGAACCGATACAAAATCATATAATGTCACACAAGCTCAGACACACCCCTTCACACAGAGTGCTATGTGTAATCCCCTTACAAACAACAGTAAGGACTATTCTATTCTATTCTATTATATTCTATTCTATTCCTCCATTAACTGCACTCCTTATCCTCACTGGGGTGGCGGGGGATTGCTGGAGCCCATCCCAGATGTATTCGGGCATTGGGCAGGGGACATCTTGAACCAGTCTTTAGACACACAGAGACAGACAACCCTGCACCCGCTCACTCATACCTAGGGACAATTTGGGGTGATCATTTAACCTGCCATGCATGTTTTTGGAATGCAGGAGGAAACTGGCTTCCCTGGATGAAACTGAGGCAGGCATAGGGAGAACATGCAAACTCCGCACAGGGAGGCTACACTCTAATCACCCAGCCACTGTGCCGCCCCTCTGTTCTATTCTAAGATATTAGGAGATGGATTTCAAGCAGAACTGATTATTTTTTTAAACATGTAATAGGACAGTCTAAAAAAATGAAATGATTTTGTCTATTCGGGGAAACACAATTCTCCTTTATTATCTGATCGGATCAAGGTTTCAAAATGATGTTGTTTAATTGGTTCAATAATAAAACAACATGCCAGGAACCAGCAGCAGCTCTAATGACCACTGCGAAGCTCATAAACTAACAGCTTGAGCCGCTATCTTAAAAACTCCGAGGAAAAGGCATGTGCACGCGCTCACGTGCACGTGTCGGAGCTTGTCAACGACTTGCAAAATGCTGATGCAGCTTTTTTTTCCTCCTTGTCCCGTAATGATTTACAAACAAGGCAGCCATCAATAGCGCAAATCTGCATCCCTCAGAAAAACATCAGCCTCGTCAGGCTCCTGGCATCTTTTTGATCTCGCCCACATTTTTAATTGTGTTTTGCATAAAGGTGGTAAACTATCGGCTGTGTGGCCTTAATGGGATGCTGCCGAGGAAGAGGGGGAGAAGGTTAGCTTGCTCTCTGAGGAGATCCGCGCCGTAATTAAGAAGGGGGAACAAAGCAGGCAAGACTAAAAACACATGAAAGGGAAGAAGAGGATCACCTCATCACTGCAGCGTACACTTTGAATAGGAGACAACTTTTATTTGCGTAAACATGCAGCGGATGAAATATAACACTTGTGCCCCTCCTACGTCGGTCCCCTCGGAGGAAAGAGGCAACATTGATTTCGGGAGGATGAAGAATATTGGAGCTTTGGACCCTGATACCCCCAAAAACGAAAAAAGAAAGGGAAAAATTAAAGGTACACTGTGTAATAATTGGACACTAGATATCACCGGATTGTGTAGTGCAACCAAAATGAGTGCTACAAAGCACGTGGAAGAAGACACAAAGTGAACGAAATAGAACAATTTTCTTCTCATTATTTTGCAGGTTTTCCTTTTTTGCAGTACTAAGATTGTGGGCAATCATGTCAGCTTCCTCAAGGGGGGATCGTGTGATTTTATATAAATACAAATATCTTAATAATATAACAATTCTCGTTTATTAAATTGTTGCTTGATATTAAAATCTATGTTGATTATTTTTAGTGATTAATGATATTTCTTACTCCATAGGAGGTACTAAATAATCAGGGTTGGGTAGGGTTACTTTAACTCGATTACTTTCAATTACTTTTGGATGACTCCAATACCAAATATGCTAATAAAAGACAAAAGAAACGAAATATGAATAAAATGATGACTCACAACATGTGGTAAGCTTTCTCTCCTGGCTTTGATCTCTTTGATCTCCGGCAAAACTAACATCAAATGCGACAGAAAGAAAATGAAAATAAATCCAAACAGCTTGCCAACATCATTCCGTTACTCCCAAGCCTGCACAAATTTAGTGATTTTATTCATATTTCGTTTCCTTTGTCTTTCATTAGCATATTTGGTATTGGAGTAATCCAAAAGTAATTGAAAGTAATCAAGTTAAAGTAACCCTACCCAACCCTGTAAATAATACACAATGCCCCTTTAAGTATTTTTCAAATCAGTGTATATGTTGCTGCCCCCTAACATCTGGTTTACATACTGTACATGTATTTATTTATTATGTATTTATTTATTCCTTCATTTATTTATCAATGAATATAGGATACGGTCCATAAATAATAAATCATTGCTTACATGTATGATGAACTGTAAAATATATATTGTTAAAAAAATGTAGACTATAAAAATACAGACTGTGTGCAACCACTTGACAAAAGAGGTTTATTTTTATTAACTAAACTCATCATTGTTTTTCATGGTGGAGCAAAGAAGGGAGGGTGAAAGAGAGAGAGAGAGAGGAGAGAGAGAGAGAGAGAGCGTCTGAGATGGATTATTACTTCATGTTTCATTATTATTTCATTTAAAAGCATTAAACAGCATTTAATAGGTGACCTTTTACATCACAGGTGTCAAACAGAAGGCCCGCGGGCCAAATCAGGCCCGCTAAGGGATTGAATCCGGCCCACGAGACAACACTTAGAGAAGCGCAAGAGAAAAACGAGCTGTAGGTTGAAATAGGTCAACTTGATGTTGCCAAAGCCAGGTGCCTCTCACAAAGACACTGTACTTGTATTTCTCTCTCTCTCTCTCTCTCTCTCTCTCTCTCTCACTCTCTTTCTTTCTTTCTTTCATTCTCTCTTTTCCACCCCTTTTCTCCCACTCTGTCTTTGTCTCTTTCACTCTCTGTGTCTCTTTTTCTCTTCCTTTGTTGCTCTTTGTCTCTTTCTCTCCGTGTGTCTTTTAACCTCTTTTGCTCTAACTTCCTTTTTTCCTTTTCTCTCTTTTCTCTTTCTCTCTTCATACCCTTCATGCTTTCTTTTCTCTTTTCTCTCCTTCTCTCTTTCTATTTGGATTTTTTTTCTTCCTCTCCCTTTCTTCCCCCCATGACTTTTTATCTTTTGTTTCTCACGCTCTCTCCCTCCCTCTCTTTTTCTTTCTTTGTCCCGCTCTCTCTCCTTTTCTCTCTCTCTCTCTCTTTCTTATCCACCCCTTTTCTCCCACTCTGTCTCTGTCTCTTTTACTCTCTGTGTCCCTCTTTTTCTCTTCCTTTGTTGCTCTTTGTCTCTTTCTCTCTCTGTGTCTTTCAACCTCTTTTGCTCCAACTTCCTTTTTTCCTTTTCTCTCTTTTCTCTTTCTCTCTCCCTACCCTTTGTGCTTTCTTTTCTCATTTCTCTCCTTCTGTCTTTCTATTTCTCTTTGGATTTCTTTCTTCCTCTCCCTTTTTCCCCCTCTCTCACGACTTCTCTTTTTATCTCTTTTGTTTCTCACGCTCTCTCCCTCTCTCTTTCTTTGTCCCACCCTCTCTCTCCTTTTCCCTCCCTCTTTCTCTTATTTCTTTCTCTCTCTTTTTCTTTCTCTCTAATCTACTAGTCCGGCCCCCGACAGAATGTTTGTTCTATCGTGTGGCCCCCGAGTTCAAATGAGTTTGACACCCCTGTTTTACATCCTCAAACATAATCCTCAAAACCAAGCGCACCTGACTCTCAAAACACAAACAAACGCCCCCAGTTCTCCAAATCCTGCAACATAATATCATATTTCATACACGCCTGCAGACATGCCCTCGCCCGCTATGTTTAATGTATAAAACCGGCCCTATAGCGGCTAGAAAATCCAAATGATAAATATGCATGTATTCAATTAGGGGAATTACAGCAGGTGGTTTGCATAAGGATTTGGGAGCTTAACATCATATTTGTGCTTAAACCTCACAATGGCTTAAATGCAAGCTTTTATGCGGAGGAGGAGGTACATTGTAAGTTTCGGGTGGAGGGGAGGAGCACTGGCGGTACATTATTTTTTAACGGTAAAACTGGGAATTGTGAGTTGATTTTATTATTTTACTCAGGATTTGTGCAGCCAGAAATACTCACTCCATATACTCTAGTTTTTTTGTGGCAACACTGTTATTTAAAGCATGCAACACTTTCCATGCACACACTGCTTATCAGGTCTACTTGTCCCTGCCCAATTAAGAGCAGAGAGCTAATTAGAAGGAGTGGATCACTTCCTCTCGATAGGGCAGTCCCGGTTGCTGCCTGTTCAGAAATGCACAAACGACAATTAAATCAAGTCCAGGATGTGACTGTTTTTGTTTTTTTTGCTCTCCCTTTCCTTTGTTTCTTTTAAGAAAAATTGATAGTGTAAATATTGACGCTGGGTAATAATACACTGAATGAGGGTCGTAATAACATGTTATTACTGAAATAATAATAATAGATAGATAGATAGATAGATAGATAGATAGATAGATAGATAGATAGATAGATAGATAGATAGATAGATAGATAGATAGATAGATAGATAGATTGATAGATAGATAGATAGATAGATAGATAGATAGATAGATAGATAGATAGATAGATAGATAGATAGATAGATAGATAGATAGATAGATAGATAGATAGATAGATGGATGGATGGATGGATGGATGGATGGATGGATAGATAGATAGATAGATAGATAGATAGATAGATAGATAGATAGATAGATAGATAGATAGATAGATAGATAGATAGATAGATAGATAGATAGATAGATAGATAGATAGATAGATAGATAGATAGATAGATAGATAGATAGACAGACAGACAGACAGACAGACAGATAGATAGATAGATAGATAGATAGATAGATAGATGGATGGATGGATGGATGGATGGATGGATGGATAGATAGATAGATAGATAGATAGATAGATAGATAGATAGATAGATAGATAGATAGATAGATAGATAGATAGATAGATAGATAGATAGATAGATAGATAGATAGATAGATAGATAGATAGATAGATAGATAGATAGATAGATAGATATATAGATAGATAGATAGAAATACTCCCTCTTTCTTGCTGTCTCTCTCTTTAACTATCGTTTTTCCCTCTCTCTTTATTTTTATTTATCTCTTTCTATTTCTCTCTTTTTCCTTTTCTCTTTCTCTCTATTTCTTTGTATTTATTTCTATTCCTAACTTTCATTTTCTCTTTTTATTTCCCTCTTTCTTTATCTTTCTACCTTCTTTCTTTCTCTCATTCTTTATTTCTGTTATTCTCCGGCTCTCTTCATTTCTTTTTTTCTTTTTTTGGCACTCAGTCTTTGTGTCTCCATTTTTATCTTCTCCCTTTTTACCCTCTCTATTTCACTCTATTTTGCTATTTTTTTCCGTCTCTTGCTCTCTCTTATGTTTTATGTTGATAATATCTGTGTATTATTAGCCCTCATGTAGGTTTTACATGAGGGGATGGTGTCATAATAGTCTGTAGTTTGCAATAATCTTTGATCTGTGCACTCTTTGAGACTCTTTGTGATTAAGGGCTATACAAATAAACATGACTTGACTTTACTTGACTATATATATATATATATATATATATATATATATATATATATATATATATATATATATATATATATGGCGTTTGAAGTTGACTACCCCAAATAGTTGTTATCTAATTGTTGGGTGGGGCAAAATTCACGAGGTTAAAAAATATATTCATCATCCCACAAGTATTGCTGCCATGGTGACGTCGCTAGGAGAAACTTTTACGCGCGTCACGCGCTCAAAAGGTCCCAAAAGACCAGTTCCGTGAGCGCAGCCAGCCTCTTTTATTTCTTTGCAGAATTCGAGCTCCCGGTTAACTCCGTTTGCTTGCGCGTGCGCATGTGCGCGTCGATTTACGCGTTCCAATCCAGACTCGACGAAAGGAATAAATCGTTGAAGTAAGTCGAAGCCGCTTGGAGCCAATGAACTCACCCGGTGCGTCATGACGCACGGGGGCCTCGTTGATAAGGAGCGGGAGTCTAAAGTGAACGTGAGAAAGAGGGTTAGGGGGGCGGGGGGGCAAGAAACAAGGAGAGACACTCCTCCTTCCTTTTACGCACATGTTATGCGGCCTCTTAACTTCACTGCAACGTAAACAGGAGAGCGTGAAGGAAACTCCATCACGCGTATTTTTTTGTATCCAAAAAATGTCATCGTAGATTGATATAAGATATTTGACTTTAAAGGAGAGGGAGCGAAGAAGGAAGCATTACGCACCGAATTGGATTTTTTTATTGGGAGTCTCCTCCGCTTATCTTCAACATCTACTGAGTCATTTTGTCCTCTGGAGGCATTTTGAGACTGCAATTTCGATTCTGAAGAGCACATCAGAACCAAAAGCAGTTTAGTTCGTTTGATATCACGGCGGATTTTTTTAAATCGGTTTAATAACATTTATTAAAACGAAAAATATCCGTGAAATGTTTTCCAATAGCAGATGAAAAGTGGCGAAAATAACTCATATCCAATCCCCTCTCGTTTCCTCATCCTGGATTTTCAACTTGTCACGTCAACGTGGAACAAAAAATCAAGAAAAAGAATAACGCACGGAACTGCAAGTGGCTTCTTTGCGCAGAGTTCTTCTGATGGACATCTTGGCTTTTCGAACCGAAGAGAATAGTTATAATATTCTCCCGTCGGCCGCTACGATGCTTTTTCACGGCCTCCCCGGAGGCGACGTGCACGGCGTGGTGGAAGAAATCGAGAGGAGAGGAAAAAGCGAGTCAGCCGCCATCAGCTCAGCTATCGATATGGGCGAGACTGAGACGGTAGGGAACATACAGTTTATTCTTTTCCACGTATTTCAGCACCTTGTGAGTGTTTTATGCCTAATATTAATTAATACATGATTAAAAATGGAATAGGGGAAGGCACTTACAAGCATACACTATTCGAACAAATGCTAATGCAATATATTTTGCATTAAACAATAATTTCTTTTGCACTTTATTAATTCGTGGTTGAGGTTGTTGTTTTTTGTGCTGGGTCGGAATAAAAAGCCACAAAGAAATTTAGTTAAAATAAAGAAGAAGGCGGTCAAATAATACTGGGTTACTAAATAAAATAATTGAAAACAATATGAAAACACTAATTCGAACATGTTTTATTCAAACAAACCTCAATACAGTATGTAAATTCTAAATGTTGAATAAGGAGTGGTACAAATGTGTGTTAATTAATTTGCCACTATTTTAACAACCAATACTAATTGTATATTAGTAAATAGAACATTAACACTAATAATAATAATAAAAGGGTGAATAGAATTGAAAACGGCGTATTTTTAAAACTATAAATTGAGGAATAAATAAACACACACACTCCTAAATATATATCAGTGTAATTCTGCATATAGAATTGAAACACACACATAAAGTTATGATTACGAGATGTACCTAGCAAACTTACAAAGTAATGACATATACAATTATCGCCTATTTAACTTGAAATGGAAGAATAAATACTAATTAATCGACATTTAATTTGAAATGAAAGAAAAAATTCATTTTTAATTGACAAAAAGGTAATTTTGTTGATTTCGTTTTCATGATAAAAAATACAATTGTTATAGTGCATTTTAGTCATGCATTCTATAAATCATCTTTTATGTAGATCGATTCATTGACATTTTCCCCTTCAGCTCATGTAAAAATATAAAGTTATAATGAGTTAGAAAATCAACAACTTCGATACAGAATTGAGAAAAAAAGGAAAAAAAGTGTTTACAGGAAAAAGCCGGTGTTTGTCTTGGTCTCGTCCACTTGGCAGTCTAAAAAGCTTTTCACATTCATCAAATTATGAAATCCACTTATTATAACAAGGTATTAGAAGCAAAATATTTTTTTCTCATCCATGTTTGAGCGTTCCCTGTTTTTTTTTTTTTTTTCAAAATAATAGCTTTCGATCTCAAATCGTTTTGCTTCAACAATAACAATTACATATTTATTATATTGTTTTTCTTCTTTTAATTATTTTTATATCATAAAAATGAAGTTATGATTAAACTGGACACATATTGTTATTTGTATTAATACAATTTTCTTATTACCATTCTATTATATGTATAAACCAAACACGTAACGAATATATTGCGTTTTCCGATGCTATTTCAATTTCCAAGCAATACTCAAAACCCTCAAACGTGCCCTGTCCTCCTGTGTGTGTTTTTGTGTATGTATCCACGCTTATGTTTGTGCATGTATTCAATCTTACGTTTATGCGTGCACCCCGCAGGCCACGCCGTGCGTGACCAGCGAACGCGTGGCCTTGTGCGCGGGCTGCGGGAGAAAAATCGCCGACCGCTACTACCTGCTGGCCGTGGACAAGCAGTGGCACATGCGATGCTTGAAATGCTGCGAGTGCAAACTTAACCTGGAATCGGAACTCACCTGCTTCAGCAAGGACGGCAGCATTTATTGCAAGGAGGATTATTACAGGTAGGAAGGCCATGCGGCACGACTATAAGGCACTTTTTTAATGATATACAACTTTTTGTGCATTGGTTTGAAATAATTTGTAAATAATTGAAAATAGCTCGCTGATGTTTTTATTTATTTTTGTACTGTATATGCCAAAAGAGTCATAAATACTATACCTCGACGGTGCAGTAAAATAACCAGTGTCAATAAAACACCTACAGAGTCAATTTTAACACTACCTGCAGTAATTCTATATTCATTTCTCCAGAGTGTAAAATGCACACTGAATGTCGAGAATATTTTAAAATACATTTAACTCTTATAACAGTTATTGTTTCACACAACACTTCACTAAGAAGTGTTAGTCAAGTGGAAGTCACACCCTTGGTGTTGATAAAAAAAATAACACTGGGGAGTTCAGAGTTTATATAATAACGTGTGCAGTGTAAAACCCATTAAAGATTATTTGTTAAAGGGACAGCGTGTAGTGTAAAGTGTTCCGTTAAAAAATAATCTGATTTAAAAATCCAGGCAAAAAAAATCATTCTAAAGGCTGATAAGGAAATCATAGATTAAGAAATTTTGTATTTCTTTAACATAGTAGAAACCCTACTGAAAGGTCCCCGCCATGTTTGTCTGGCATCTTGCTGCTATGCTGCCCACTTGGCACTGGTTTTCATTCGCATTAGACAGTGCCATCATCATCATCAGTACACCATCTAGTGGTCAAACATTACGCACTGGGACTTTAAATATCTGTTGTTTGTTTTCTAAATGCACTCTTATCGGTGTTAAATGTGTTCAAGTGTATAATACAAATGTAGCAAAAATATACATAGTTTAATTAATATTTATTTTGAGTAAACACGTTTAGTAAATGGCGGCGCCCTCTGTTGGCTGCGGCTGCATCGGCTCGCTACAACGGGTCAGGTGTATCGACATTTCGTTCTGTGTACATTGTTACAAAGAATGACAATACAAAGGAAATTATTATTATTATTATATTATTATTTAATAATGGCAGTTGAACAATGAAGAGGAAAAAACAATTTATGGGTATAATGAGTTGTAGTATTGTAGTATTTTTGTAGTAGTAGTTCTGTATTGTTTTTTACTATATTTGTAGTCGAGGTATTGTTGTAGTAATCATGTAATAGTATTTTTGTAGTAGTACTCTAGTTGCATTTTCTACTATTTCTGTAGTATTCATGTAATCATATTTTTGTAGTATTACTCTAGTTGTATTTTCTGTTATTTCTGTAGTTGTATTTCTACAGTGTTTTGTAGTATTTCTGGGTTAGTATTTTTCAAGTATTAATATAGTAGTATATATGTAATCATATTTCTGGAGTAGTGTTTCTGAAAGAGTATTTTTGTAGAATTTCAGTAGTTCAAAGGTATTTCCTATTTTTCTTACAGAATGAAAGCAAAATCATTTATTAGGTCCCTGTTTTTAAGCACTAAAATTATTTTTTTAGTAGATTTTTTATATTATTTTTGTTTTATTTCTGCTGAAGTATTTTGGGGTCAACTGACAAAGGGACATTGAGAAGATAATGGCCCAAAAACATTGTCTTAATAGTGCTTCCTTTGCTCATATACATATTCTTATTATAGTTTGACCATTCTCTTTCAGCAGGCCGGATTAAAAAGCCTGCCTTGCCGCATGTGGCCCGCGAGTTGTATTTTGCCCACCCAAGCTTTAAATTATGAGAGTTTTTTTAATTGAATGAAGTACTTTTAACCACCAGGAGGCACTATTTATTAAGGCCTATGCTCTAAATTCCAACAAAACATAATCTAGCAAACTTTTACTGAAAAAATGTTTGCCAACCTCAAAACAAAAAACAAAAAAAAACACTTTCGACTGTTCACAAGTGCACTGCGGTGTCCATGTCCAGCCGCTGATGGAGTTTCTGTGTTGCCCGCAGAAGATTTTCGGTGCAGAGATGCGCTCGGTGCCATCTAGGCATCTCGGCCTCGGAGATGGTGATGAGGGCCCGGGATTTGGTCTACCATCTCAACTGCTTTACCTGCACGACGTGCAGCAAGATGCTGACCACAGGGGACCACTTTGGCATGAAAGACAGTCTGGTCTACTGTCGACTGCACTTTGAGACTCTCATCCAGGGAGACTATCAGACCCATTTTAACCACTCGGACATGGTGGGGCCCCACAAGGGCCTGGGCCCTACCAATAACGCGCTAGGATTATCCTACTTCAACGGAGTGGGGACGGTGCAGAAAGGTCGGCCCAGGAAGAGGAAGAGTCCAGGTCCTGGGGCAGAATTGGCTGCGTATAATGCGGGTAAGACTAAAAGAAAATATTTTTTTAATCATAATTTTTGTGTTAGTATGGCATGATAAATTACTGTACTTCTGCATGTTTTTATCATTATGAAAGGCCTTCAAACTTTCCACGAAGTCACAGCTATCTTTTACGTTTTCGTCTTTTCCACCCAAAAAGCAATATTTTATTAATAAAAGCTCTAGGAAAACTACGGACTGCGGGGCGGATAATGCCCTCCAACAGAATTAATATGGCCTCCCAAAAAAGCTGAGAGAAGTAAAGGAGAAAAATCAGGCACATCGCCAAACAATGACCTGTAGTTTCAAATGTGTCCACTGGATGTCACCAAAGCTAAGCACCTTCCCAAAGCTGCATTTGCTGACAACTATTTATCAACCAGAGAACATTTGAGGAAACAAACAATCACAATGTTATCTAACTGGAAATAGAAGTCACAGGGCCGGTGTTTAAGGCAACAGGATTGAACTAACATGGATTAAAGACACAATTTAAAAACAGAAAAAAACTACTTTTAAGTTATCAAATCATTTAGTCTAATATTTATGTCTAAAATATTACTAACAAAAAGTTGTATAAATATATATTTTGCTGTCTTTCGAATCTCGAGTCCCTTCTTGTGTTCTTATACAATTTTTCATTACACTCATGATCAATAGTCAAATAGCTGTCTATTTTTTTCTGTAATTGCACTTTTAAATTAATTTGATTTATCAAAATATTTGATTTTATGCAATTAAAAATTAGATTGAGTTTTTAAATACAAAATGTCAAATTTAATGCTTAGAAGGGAGATGATATTTTGCTATTACTTTAATAAAAGTTTTTATTCGTCAGTAAATATATTTAATTGTATCTCATAAGGATTTCGAAACCAATTTTATGGAACTGTAGAGTTTTGAACGAATAGGAAATGTAACATAACGTGTGCAGGTACATGCAAACGAACGAGCATGGATTGGCTTAATTTAATTTTCTTTTTCTCAGATTTCGGATTTTAAGAGTATCGTTATTAACAAAAGATAAATACTTAAGTTTGCTTTTTTTCCTCGCTGGCCCGTCCCACTATGCGTGTTTTTATAAACCAAAGCAGACCCCGACTCGAAAAATTATCCCACTCCTGTTTTAAAGTCACAACAGACCGGCATAAACCATTAATATGCATCATCAATTAGGAAAATCCGATTGCAGAATACATTGTTTCCTTCATTTTAAGTGCAGGAAACATGTTTATTCTGCAACATTTCATACCCGAATGTGATCACTAAACGAACTTTTACAAGAAATGGTTTCAGTTCAAAACATGATCCTTTATTTTAAACTTTAGTTTTTGTGCAAATGGGAAACTTTTTCCCCCCACTCCAAGTTCCTCCTGCATCCACCCTTTCCACTTGTCTGGTTCTATAGACGTCTGCACCCCCTCCACCTTCAAACACACACATTTACACAATAAGACACTCTCACACAATAACACACACTCTGTTGGATTCGTTTGCATTGGGACGGGGCCCAAAACATGTTGCTAGAAAGAGAAAGTGTTGAGTTTGAGGGAGTTATTCACTGAAAAAGACGCATAATAGTCTGCTTGTAATGCCCCTTTTTATTGCATTGATTTTGTCATAAACTAGTCATAACATAACGTAACATACAAAACATGAACGCAATTTAAAAAAACTAAAACTATGACGGACAAACGGAATTTAAATGGCACCATATGCGCAGAAAATTACTACTCGTTGTTTAGATGTCAAACAAATATTTTCGGAAATATATTTTTAAAAATGGAAAGTTTAATATTTTTTTGTAAAGTATAAATGATAAAATCCTTATTATAATCACAACAACAGAAACCCAGTACTCAAAACAATTTTTTTGTACCTCAAACTACCACACACCTATTACATACATAAAGAATATAATAGAATAGATTAGAATAGAATAGAATACAATAGAATACAATAGAATACAATATAATACAATAGAATAGAATAGACTATATTATCATTGTTACAAAATGGGTTGAACATATTGTGACAACAAAATTGGACGCAGCACTCCAGAGTCACATTTAACTGTAAGGATAAAAAAAAAACAATTAAAACGATAATTTGTACAATTTTTACATAAGAAAGGGTGGCCATGTAGAGGCAGAAGATATTTACATAGGGTATTTACTTACAGTTTTGGGATCGTATCAGTGCAATATAATATTAAATATAATAGTGCAATATATAGTTAAAACAATGCTATTTTAAAACAGTAAGAGATAACTAATACAAACCTGGATAGTCATAGATTACACTTTAGTATTTAGGGACAATTTGTCACTTTAATTTATTGTTTGGAGTTTTTAAATACACATTTTAACGCAGTGGATCAAAACCTACGTGTACAATTATTTATTTTATCATTGTTTATTTCTATGTAATATTACTTATTTTTATACTATAGCCCTTAACTTATTAGCTTAAACTTTAGTATTTTGTCTTGTAAATGTTCTTGCACCATCAGGATGGCACTTTTTGGTTTGTTTTGTGCATTTGACTTGTTACAATGCCTTTAAATTCTATTCTATTCTATTCTATTCTATTCTATTCCAACATGCAAGCGCGTCCTCTAGTGTGCAAAATCTGAAACTGCAAACAAGTTCTCACCTGTATAAGCAAAAAGCACACGTGTCATGCGTGAGTTCAGTTCTGCACGAATTCACTTAAAGTTGCACAAAACTGAAATTAAGAGAGATAACACATATAGATATTGCTTTTGATTTAAGGACAGAAAAAAACAGAAGCATATGCTTTTTCCCTTGTTTCCCCTCAGCAGACATTTGTCCTGCGTGGCGCTTATCGACTCATTAAGAGAAGTGCTTGATAGTCATCATTTGCAGCCTTATGATATTGAACTGTTATGCACGCAGCAACACTTTAACAGTTGCCAAGATATTTGCAGACTGGGACAAATGCAAGCGAGTCTGGCTAGCACCTCCTTTTGGTAAAGACTAGGAGGGAGGAAAAGGAGATGCTGCGTGACAAGGTTCGGGGAAAAAAATATGGAAGTGCGACCAACGTGTCCAGTTGGAGCTAGTTGATTTGAGATATTAAAATTACCGTTAGAAAACAAAATAAACAGTAAAAAGACACTGTCTCATACCTGTCAACGTCCACGGCTCAATTCCCTTACAAAATACAAAATAATCTTACACCATATTTTTTTTTCAAACGTGTTTATGTAGTTTAACGTGTTATATTGTACATGTGTTTGATTATGTCATATATATTATTAATTTACATTTTGTTGTGAGATACTGAGTAGCTCGACATTAATGAGGTTTATTATAAAAATATTCAAAAATGAAATAACTTGGACAATCACTGTAGAAGGAAAAGATACATGCAAATATAATTAAGTAGAATTTTCAAATAAAATGAAATGAAATGATCTGCATTTATATAGCGCTTTTCAAGTCAATGACTTCCCAAAGCGCTTTACAATGTGCTCCACATTTCCCAACAGCGGCCTTGCAGCCGTGTAAGGCGCTAACCTGCTTATTGGGGGTATTAGGGGTTCAGTGTCTTACCCAAGGACACTTCGACATGTAACACGGATGAGACGGGATTCGAACTGCGATCTCTTGATCCCAAAATGAGCGCTCTACCTCCTGAGCCACTACTCATCCAAATTATTAATTCATTTTCTGCGTTAAATTAGTGTTAGTAATATACTGATTAAATGGATAACCACAAACCTTTTCATTTTCTCCTTTTATACTTCCTTTTTTCTTAACTTCTTTATACAACATAATAGTTCCCAATATAATGCATCAAAGCAAGTGAGCCATTTGAGAGCCGGCTCTCTTTAATGAGTTGAGCGAAAAAAGCCGGTTCTCTAAAAAGAGACAGACTTCCTTTCACTACACAACGACCACGGAATGATGCATGATGGGAAATCCCCAGGCAGCAGATGCATACGCACAGTAGCATCAAACTGCCCGCTTCGTTTGCAACGGAAAAAAACGATACAGAGATAGAGGATACCGCGGTAAACTCATTTGACTTGATTGATTTGCTCTTTCGTGATAGTCGGTGTATACCAGATGGCACCCATATTTGACAAATTTGCGTTTTTTCCGTGTGGATTTTCTTGTACGTCGTACACGTCTTAAAATTCATAATAAACGTAATTTGTACGGCAAAAACGTACAGGTTGACAGGTATGCTGTCTCAGTAAAAGTAGAGCCAAAAGGTGTGGGAAATAGACTCTCCTCTGTGCTATTTACAGAAAAGAAATGTGATATCCCATGCTGGTGCTTGGAGGGTGACTACACACGTAGATATACGTAAAAATTAAGCTAGGCTGATCGTTGTTGGATTTGAATCAACGCAGCTAAAATCGGGACTGACATATTATTATGTTGATGATATGTCATATGGGGCGGCAGTGGCTCAGGAGGTAGAGCGCTCGTCTTGGGATCAAGAGATCACAGTTCGAATCCCGGCTCCTCCGTGTTACATGTCGAAGTGTCCTTGGGTAAGACACTGAACCTCTAATACCCCCAATAAGCAGATTAGCGCCTTACATGGCTGCAAGGCCGCTATTGGGAAATGTGGAGCACACTGTAAAGCGCTTTGGGAAGTCTTGACTTGAAAAACGCTATATAAATGCAGATCATTTCATTTCATTTCATTTCATGATTACAAACTCATGGCATTGTGTGGTAAAATAGTTGTTCAATGTCACCGCTGAATAACATACTCACACTGTAATACACTGGAGCCTCCACAGACTCTGCCGCTATGCCGCTAGCCAATTAAAAGACGAGCGGGTAACTATTTCATCTGGCGTTTTTAATCGTTTTTAAGCATATCCTGTCCTTTATTAAGGAAAAGAGAGTTCTTAAAATGCTATACTTTTGGGGGTGCTTGGCAACCTCCAAAAACGGGCCGGTTCCGCCCATGGTGATGACTAATGATGAAATCAGCGCCCCCGCTGCGTAATAACGACTTCCTTTCGTTCCCCGCTGGCCCGCAGCTCTGAGTTGCAACGAGAACGACAGCGAGTCCATGGATCGCGACTCCCAGTATAGCTCCAGTCAGAAGACCAAACGCATGAGGACTTCCTTCAAGCACCACCAGTTGCGAACCATGAAGTCCTACTTCGCCATCAACCACAACCCGGACGCCAAGGACCTCAAGCAGCTCGCACAGAAGACCGGCCTCACTAAGAGGGTCTTGCAGGTGAGCGTACCGAAACTGAAAGACACAAAGAAACACATTAACTTTTGGGTCCAAGTTAGAAAATCCCCCCCTTTAGTCTTACAGCTAGCCACTAAATGCTGCTATATCTATTTGCAATTGCAGGTAATCTGCAGTCATTTATATAATTGAAACACTTAAAAAGTTACGTTCTGAGACAAAATGCTCATAGAAATTATCATCCTAATATTCTTTTGTGCGATAATGTTTAGGATAAACCATGCCTTTACTTTCGTTATGTCAAAATTGTCAAGAACCAGAACAGGATCAGGACCCAAATGCGTGACGTTTCTCACACAAGCCTTTTATTTTACGGGAAATGGGGAGTCATGCACGTTAGGCAGCGGTCTGGTGTTGAAAGACAGGAAGTTAGAGACCGACAAGATCGATTCCAATTGCCCGAGCAGGTATCAAACTGATGGGGTCGATACCGGACAGGAAGGGACTGGAAGGATTGAAAATGAAACAGGATATTGAAAAAAAACAGGACTAACTAGACGGGAACGAAAACTGGAGAGAATGATAAACAGGACAAATATAGACAGGAACGAAACTGGAAACCGATATTTAACAGGACATAATAAACGGGAACAATACCGGACAGGAAATACCAACAGGAAAACAGGACTCAGTCAGAACCCACGTCTTGCGGGGAAGTGGTCCGTTGACGGACTGACAAAGGAAACATGAGAGCACTGAGCTTAAAAAGACGGAAAGCCAATCTGTCAATGAGCCGCAGCTGGCGCCACACGAAGTTTAATTATTAAACATTATCGGAAAATAATCGAAAGGCCGCAAGCCGAAGACCACACTGATTGAACGTTGAACATGTCAATAAACAATGCATAGGAACCTGATTGTACCTACTGATTACCTAACAAACAGATTCCATTCTATATATATTTTGTCAGGACCTGAACGGAAACAGGACCCACTTGCGTGACGTTTACCACAAGTTTTATTGAAAGAGAGAGGAGGGGCTGTGCCCAAGATCTGGTGCTCGCTGGGCACGGGCAGCAAGTCGCTCTCGTACTCAGATTGTGATCCGAACACAGAAGAGGATCTTTCGTAGCGAGCGATGGCAGTGTCAGCGACGGAAAAACGGGTTGGTAGCCAGGACTGGGAGAGCAAGGCGCGGTCGGATCGGAAACGAGTCATAAGCCAGAACAGGAGAGTAGACGTAGTCGAGGACAAAAGAGGTCGTAAGCCGGGACGGGAGAGCAGACGTGGTCAGGATCTAAACAGGTGGAGACAAACGGGAGCAAAAATTGGGGCAAAAACGGAACAGGCGGGAGTCAGGGTCGAAAAATGCTTGCCTCGTATACACGGATATTCACAGACGGACTGACCAAAGGAGAGTGACGGGACTGGGTTTAAATAGCAGGAAAGCCAATCTGTCAACGAGCCGCAGCTCGCGCCACATGGGCGGGACCAATTGGGCGCCATGGCAACCGTGACATACTTTCTATGCCTGTTTCTGAATCTAGAACTTTCCACACACACACAAGAAAAAATAATTTGATGTAAAAATCCCAATAACAAGAATATGACACGTTATTACGTTTCCTTTTTGGCAAAAGTAAGTAAAATAGACTTCAATCAAAAAACATTTTAATAGCGATGTCTAACATTCCTTCAAATGAAACCTTCTGTTAAAAAATATTTTCAAATGGAAGTACAATAAAAAAAAGTGCAAACAGCTATCACTTCCTTCGAGAAGAAAAATATACAGTAATTCTTTGGGTATGGTACAATAATCTCATCTCATTAGCTACACCGCTTATCCTCAGTAGGGTCGCGGGGGTGCTGGAGCCCATCCCAGCAATCATCGGGCAGTGGGCAGGGGACACCCTGAACTGGTTGCTAGCCAATCACAGGGCACACGGAGACAGACAACTCACTCGCTCATTCCCACCTAGGGACAATTTGGACCGGCCAATTCACCTGAAATGCATGTTTTTGGAATGTGGGAGGAAAACGGAGTGCCCGGAGGAAACCCACACAAGCACGGGGAGAACATACAAACTCCGCACAGGAAGTCTGGAGCTGGATTCGAACCCACGCAGGAAGTTCCCAAGAACTGTGCTGCACATGCGCTAACCACTGCGCCGCCGTGCTGCCTGGTACAATAATGAATACAGATAATCTCAAGGGCCTTAAAATGCTTTCTCACTGGCCACATTCGGCCCGCAGGCCCTATTTTGATCCAAACAAACCCCCTTTATGGTTTGTCCTAAAATGAAGCAAAGCGGAACTCTGAAAAATTGATATGACATGCATTCAAAAAATATTTGTAATACCTAAATCGAAGCATCCATTTCTAACATGACAATTTTCCTAAAAGAGTAAGCGTGAAACCTGCCAAGGGCATCAAGTGATGAGATGAGGAGCGAGGGATGAAAAACAACGGCTTTTTAATGTAACAGAAGAGAGAGATTATAAGGCAATTCCGCAGACGAGCGCTAAAATCGTCCCGGGGACGAGACAATTTGACAATTCGTCCTGCTGTTTTAATTAACGCTGGCGGAAAAACAAAGCAGTCGTTTTGCTTTGATGCTTTCAAGTTTTCACGCCGGCTGATGTGCTGCTACAAAAGCCACCCCCTGCTTGTTTCCCACGGCTGCAAGCAGGATTCCTTCACTAGCGCTCAGTGGCACACATGCTTAAGAAAAAACAGGGTTTGCAAGGGACACTGTGTCATTATTGGCCACTAGATGGCACTGTATTCTGCAGTGCGACTGAAAAAACAGTCCTAAAAAGCTCAAAGAAGAATACAGACTACAGGAACTCAAAGTGACCAAATCGCAGCATTTATCTTTTCATTTTTCACGTATGCGTAGCCGCATCATAGCGGGCAGATCGTTTTGTAGACATGCAAAATAAAGAGATAAGACATCAATGGATTTTGAACTTGCGAGGAGAACAGGAATGGACCTCACCCTCTGATAAGAAATTCCAACTTGTTCTAAATGCCCCACCCCCCCAAGCCCATTCTTTTTATTAAAGGGATAGAGAGTAGTAGTTCTCCCGTAGATGTCGCTGTATTGTGTAGTGGAACAAAACAACGGGTTCTAAAAAGCACAAGGAAAACTTCAAACTATTGAGATTCAACGTGAGCAAAATGCACTGTTTTTCTTATTTATTTTTTTTGCCCAGCCTTTTGTGAATGAAAGCAAAAAATAAAAAAAGGTGTGAAAAAAAACAAAAAAATAAATATTTATTATGTTTTTTTTTTTTTTTTGTTTTTTTTTGGGTGTATATTTTTATTTATTATTTTTTTATATATTTCTTTTTGTATGGATGTATTGTATGAACATTTATTCTTCTTTTCTATTAATAGTATTTTTTCTTCTTTATTGTTCCTTCTGTTATTTATGAGTGTGTCAAGTGTATATATTTTGTGTTGATGTAAGATGGTGGAATAAAATTGGTGTGAGAAATAAAAAGTTAAAAAACAAAAAAAAAAACAAAAAAAAAAAACAGAAAATGAAAGACGAAGGAAAAACCTATAAAAATTATAGGGGAAAAGAAAACATAGGAAAAAGAGAGAAGAATTAGAAGAAGGAAAGTAAAAACGGAACACAGAATGAAAAAAAGAAGAAAGAACAAAACTGAAAATAAGAGATGACGAAAAAAAAGAAAAACAGAAAATTAAAAAAAAAAAAAAAAAAAAAGCACACTAAAGAAAAAAAGGGAGTTCAAAAAGAATAAAATAAAGATGAAAAATGGAAAAGAAGTCAGAAAAAATAGAAGTAAAAAAAAGGAAATCAAAACAGAAACAAATGATACGAAAAAAATGCAAAAAAGAAAAGAAGATACAATTAGAAAAGTTTTTTGAGGGGTACAAAACAAGATGACTGACCAATATGTCAGCTCCCTGGAGTTGATCCTCATCTTATGTTGAATCATGACAAATTTCCCTACCTACAAGTATTTAAAAACACACATTAATATGATAGTTTATGTAATTTAGCCTATTGTTCCAATCAATATTGTTTTTATTTAAATAAATTATGTTTTAGAACCACTCGGAGGCGCTAAATAATACATACTATCCCTTTCAATCTACTAGGTTACGATAAGCACTTTTGCCTTAATGGGTGTGGAGTTTAAAGAACAGCAACATTGGTAGTTACCAATGTTCCCTCTAAGCTGCGCGCGTGCGCAGTCGCGCACTGCCTGCACATTCTCAGCGCACAAGAAAATCTGGCCAGCGCAAAAAAATAAGGGCTCAAAATTGCTAATTAAGAAGCGAATTAAGTCAAAGTTACAGTGCATGAAGGTAAAAATACACGGGTTCTCCTGACGCTGTGTTCTAAATGCGGTATTTTGAAGTCAATGTCGAATGAAGTTGAAAAGTAAAGTCAGTAGAGTTTTTCGAGAACCGGCCTCTTCGGCTCTGCTCACTAAAGAGAACTGGCTCTTTCGGGTCCCAAACGGCTCTCTAGGTTGTTTTTGCTTCTCTAATCCCTACACGACCAAATATTATGTAAAATTGTGCACAGAATGACTTAAAGGAAAGGCGGGAATTGACCCAAAAAAAAAATACCACAATGAAAAAGTAGTGAAAAGCTGAGAAAAAAAACAAAAGGAAGAGAAAAAAGAAGGAAACAACTCAGAAAAAAGCCAGAAAAAAAGAAAAGAAAGAAACGAAAGAAAAAAAGTAGATAGAGAACAAAAATACATAAGTAACAGCTAGGAAAAAATAAACACAATGAGATTTTTTTAAAGGAATGAAAAATATAGAAAAAAAACAGGGAAAAAGAAGAAAAAGTTTGTGTTGCATTCAAATAATTTCCAAATATACCAAGTCAATCTTGTTGCCAACATTGTACTTCCACTAAAAAATGTGATTAAATACAGTTCTGTATCGTGCAACCGACTAAATAAGCCCCCAAAAATGTTAGTATCATGCGTCAAAAGATACCAGGAAAAAAAATGAAAATCTTTTGAAAGAATTGTTGTAAAAACAAATGACGTTTGTAGGCCGTAAAACTTTTGCAATAATACATCAGTCAATTCATTCAAAAGTGATTTTTTTTTTTTGCATTGCCGGAAACTCAGCAAAATGTAACTTGATGTCAAGTTTTGGACATGTTTGATAATTATTTAGTTGCCATACTCGGGATTGCCGTTGCTCACTGTTGTTTCAAGCGTTGCTCACCGACTTTGTGTGAACGCTCAGACCTGTGGAAAATTAGAGGGTAGTGATAATGATGGAGACATTGCACAATGGACAAAATAACAAAGAACAGTGATGTACTGTATAATAGTCAAAATAATGATGACGCAGCCCTGCAATTGGCTGGCAACCAGTTCAGGGTGTCCCCTGCCCACTGCCCGATGATAGCTAGGATGGGCTCCAGCACCCCTGCGATCCTACTGAGGATAAGCGGTGCAGCTAATGAGATGAGATGAGATGATGATGCAATCTCCTTTACAAACAATTCATGTCAGCGCCCTCTTGGTGTAGCTCACGGCATGTAAAATAAAGGGACATTTAGCAATCTACGAGTATTTTTGCTCATTTTTTAAATCAATATTGTCTTTTTTAATAAATGAAGGGTGTTTTTACCACCAGGAGGTGCTAAATAAAAAACAGTTTGTCTTTGATATGAATAGAATATCATTTAATGTCATTAAAGGATTTTAAATAAAAAAAATGAATTTATTGAAGTGTAAGATGTGTCAGAACCGGAACAGCAAAATAAGAATTTTATCGTGCAGGGAATCGTGGTTCTTTGCTTTGCATATGATAATAAACACTTTGAATCTTTGAAGATACTGACCAATGGCATACTTTTTTGCAAAGATAAAATCTGGTTTATTTTAACACTAAATATCAAACACTAAACTTAAGACACACAGGCCTGGAGCAACAATGGACTGAAAGTTTAGTGACATGTAATTGGTTCAATATCGGCATATTGTAAGCCAGCATTGCGTTCATGTTTGTGATCATAAAGTAGAGAAAAACGTAAAACCATAAAAGACAAGAATGTGTCATGATTACTGATGTGACTCAGCTGTGCCCGCTCATTTGGCGCCACCCGTCGCGGGTTCTGATTGGCTTCCTGTCACAATTTGAACTCAGTCCTGTCAATCCCTTCTTGTCAGTCCGTCTGCGAACCTCAGTGAATACTAGGCAAGCCTCTTTCGACCCTGACACCCACCTGTCCCGTTTTTGCTCCCGTCTGTCTATGACCTGTTTTGATCCTGACCACGTCTGCTCTCCCGTCCCGACTTAGACCCGTTTTTGATCCCGACCACGTCTGGTCTCCCAGTCTCGGCTTACGACCCGTTTCTGACCCCGACCACGTTTTTGCTCTGCTGTCCCGGCTATCGAACTGTTTTTCCGTCCTTGACACCGCCATCACTCACTACGGAGGATCCACTTCCGTGTTCGGATCGCAATCCGAGTACGAGAGCGACTTGCTCTCCTATATTTCCTATTTAGTCAATATTTCTTATTTATTTTTGTTCTCTATTTACTTTTTTTCTTTTGTTTCTTTCTTTTCTTTTTTTTGGCTTTTTTTCTAAAATTTTCCTTATTTTTTCTGTTCCTTTTGTTTGTTTTTCTCAGCTTTTCACTACTTTTTCATTTTGGTATTTTTTTTTTGTTCAATTCCCGCCTTTCCTTTAAGTCATTTTGTGCACAATATTACATAATATTTGGTCGTGTAGGGATTAAAGAAGCAAAAACCACCTAGAGAACACCCAATCATGGGCGCAGCCCTTCCTCTCTCTTTCAATAGAACTTGTGGTCAACGTCACGCAATTGGGTCCTGTTTCCGTTCTGGTCCTGACAGAATGAGCTTAATACAGTATTTCCTATTTAGTCAATTAAACTTAAGAACACACAGACACTTACAAAGTAAGGTATGTACAAGTATTTCAATTAATAATAAAGCCAAATTGTTTTAAAACTGTATGACGCGCTGTACTTGTTAGTTCTTTAGTATGCCTTACTTAACATACTGTGCAAAAGTTTAGGGCAATAATTACAAAAGTTCACTCCATCCCCTTTCTGTACTCCAAAAACGAGCAACAATAATTATACACAGGGCAGGATACTGTGATTGTACCAATATTCTATGTCTGCAGTCGAAAATATTAAAACTGTTTGATCTAGTAGTGGTCAAAATCAAAACTGCCTGGTAACAGACAAAAAATATTCACACAAAAACAAGGAAACTATAACCTGAGGGGATGTAGTAACTTTCAAATCCAATCGGTGAGAACCACCAGGAAAAGTATGTGTGTGTCTGTATGCGGAGTTAAAAAATTACAGGTTGAGCTCAAACAATGTCCAAGTATTCACCTGTTCAAATCCCAAAACAAAAAAAACAATATTGGCAAAGTACAGAGAGGGAGAAAATGATTGTCTGAATGATATAACAAATGGTAGATGTAAGAAAATGTCAGAGATAGTCACAATTAAGACTCTTTGGTGGATGTATTTACACAGATAAAATACATATATTGTTAAAAACTACATCCTGATACCAGCAGCAAAAGTACTCACGGCTCCCGTGTTGGTTGAAAATGGAAGAGAGAGCCCAAAGGGCGGGCATGGTTTATTATGTGCCACTGAAAACAGTACACACATGAGCACGACTTCACAATAAAAGAATATAAGATTGATAAACATACAAGAGAAATAATTAGACTGATTATTGGAACGTTGTTTTATGTGTGTTTGTGTGAAAGATAGTTTTTGTATTTAGGAATATAAAAACAAGTTATTTTCACTAGACTGAATTTCTGAGAGATTTACATCGAAAACGGCCACCTTGACAGAAAATCAACATTGTTAATTATAATGTAATTATAATTAAAATGATTATAACGTTCATTAACTGTTATTGTCATTATTGGCTACTGGATAATATTTGCTAAATATTAGCATTTCATTCATTTTTTTGCCAACTGGAGTGCAACCCTAATTCCATCGTAGCAACACAATGATAATAAATGTGATTCTGCTAATTAGTTGCTAATTGTGTGCATTTTTAATTAGCTGCAATAATGTTTCTATTATTTGCATTTTGTAAGCGTATAGTAGCTTCTATTTACATATGTTCTGTGCATCCCATTGATTGGCTGAATGGCTTTACGTGTTTCAAATGAAAATATATCCCCGCTTCGATAAACAGTCTCATGTTTTATAACAGAGCCCACGCTTGAAAGGCGTTGCATTCATCTCCTAAAGCGAGATGCACAGAATCGCGGAGCGAGCTTGCAACTAAATCTTCATTTCTCTCTTCGAAACAATGACACTTTTGCCCTGGATGAAAAGTACGCATGGTTAAAAAGCTAATTACGTGTTTTCATTTGCTGGTCTCAGCTCAGCTATCAAGGTTATACTTTGATTTAGTTTCGGCGCATCGGCGTTTGTATCTACCGTTGCTTGAATGTGATTTTATATTCTGTGGAGATTTGTTTTTAAATGTGAAATCTGATTTATCAATGCTTATTTATGATCCTCATAGTGAGATTTTTTTATGTATGTATTCTTTATAATTCGTGTGAATGTGAAAATAAAGAGAGTCCCGAAAATGTTTACTGTCTATCTAACTAACTAACGAACTCAGGAATATTGATTTGTTGTCAAGACCAGAACGGAGACAGGACCCACTTGCGTTGCGTTTCTCTCAAGTTTTATTGGAAGAACGGGAAGGGGTTGCGCCCACGATCCGATGATCGCTGGGCGCGGGAAGCAGGTCGCTCTGAACGCGGAAGTGGAACTTCCGTGGGGAGTGATGGCGGTGTCGGGAACGGAAAAACGGGTCGGTAGCCGGGACAGGAGAGCAAAAACGTGGTCGGGGTCGGAAGCGAGTCGTAAGCCAGGAGAGGAAAGAAGACGTGGTCAGGATCAAGATTGGGTCAAAGCCGGAGACAGAAGGGAGCAAAATACAGGACGGGTGGGAGTTAGGGTCGGAAAAGGCTTGCCTAGTATACACTGAGGTTCGCAGACCGACTGACAAAAGGGGACGGATAAATAGGGACAGGGAGCCAATCAAAGTCCGAGGCAGTTGGCACTAAAGGAGCGGGCACAGGTTATTCCAATCAGAAATCATGACACTAACTAACTAACTAAGGAATACTTGATGTGTATGTTTTGTGTTTGGAAATAGAAATATGAAAAAAGTTAGAAAAAATACCATACAACGTTTTGTCAGTAGGACTAATAATATCCTGAAATACCATTCTCATAATGGCCCGAAAATGAATCAAGTGTTAATATATTTACGCTCGTATGAAAATAATTCTTAAAAAGAGCAAAATTATCTTATCTGCTGCATCAAACAATTTAGCATATTTCAAGCATTGTATTTTCCTATTCTATTTGAAAAAAAGTATAAAGGTTCACAAGACGAAAAAATAGGCCCATATAAAATAAGCTAAAAGTATTTGAGCTCTAAATCAATTAATTTACATTTAAAATGAAAAAAAAAGTTTTTAAAGTAATTGTTTTTGTACACTGTTCGTTTTCGCTGTCAATTGAAAATAACATTTCACCAAAATGTGTTTGCTAATTATCAAAATCATCCCTCAAAGGTTTATCCATCCATCCATCCATTATCCTCAGTAGGGTCGCGGGGGTGCTGGAGCCCATCGGGCAGAAGGCAGGGGACACCCTGAACTGGTTGCCAGCCAGTCGCTGGGCACACAGGGACAGATCATTTGCTCGCTCATTCACACCTAGGGAAAATTTGAACCAGCCAATTAACCTGACATGCATGTCTTTGAAATGTTGGAGGAAACCAGAGGAAACAGGGGAGAACATGCAAACTCCACACGGGGAGACTGTTGTAGCTAGACTTGAACCCTGAACCTCTGCACCGTCGGGCTGCCCGCTAACCTCACAGTCGCCGTGCCACCCTCAAGAGTTTAATTAAGAGTTATTTAAAGAGCAATGATCGTTAATAATCGATCAATATTACATTTATCATTGCTTTAATATCAAATAACATATATTTCTCCGGCAGCACGGCGGCGCAGTGGTTAGCGCTTGTGCGGCACAGTTCATGTCATGGGAACCTGTCGTGGGTTCAAATCCAGCTCCAGACTTCCTGTGCGGAGTTTGTATGTTCTCCCCGTGCTTGCGTGGGTTTCCTCCGGGCACTCCGGTTTCCTCCCACATTCCAAAAACATGCATTTCAGGTGAATTGGCCGGTCTAAATTGTCCCTAGGTGTGAATGAGCGAATGAGTTGTCTGTCCCTGTGTGCCCTGCGATTGGCTGGCAACCAGTTCAGGGTGTCCCCTGCCCACTGCCCGGAGATGGCTGGGATGGGCTCCAGCCCCCCCGCGACCCTAACAAGGATAAGCGGTACGGCTAATGAGATGAGATGAGATATATTTCTCCCAAATTCATTTTTAGTCAGAATTAGTGTTGTATAACCCTACAAATTGAATTTAGGAGATATATTTTTTGGGGTAATTACAGTATTGATGAATGTTAATGAAATTATTCAACAATACCATTGTAATTATTTTTCAAGGTGCAACATGTTTAATTTTTTCGAGACCAGAACGGAAACAGGACCCTCTTGCGTGATGTGTACCACAAGTTTGATTTAAAGAGAAAGGAAGGGCTGCGCCCACGATCCGGTGTTCGCTGGGCGCGGGAATCAAGTCGCTCTCGTACTCTGATTGTGATCCGAACACGGAAGTGTATCTTCCGTAGCGAGCAATGGCGGTGTCAGGGGGCGGAAAACTGGTCGGTAGCTGGGACTGGGAGAGCAAAACGTGGTCGGAGTCAGAAACGAGTCGTAAGCCGGGACGGAAGAGCAGACGTGGTTGGGATCAAAAACGGGTCATCAGTCGGGATGGGAGAGCAGACGTGGTCGGGATCAAAACAGGTCGTAGAGGGAGACAAGCAGGAGCAAAAAAACGGGACAGGCGTGAGTCAGGGTCGAAAAATGCTTGCCTAGAATACACGGAGATTCGCAGACGGACTGACAACAGGGGATTGATTGGACTGAGTTCAAATAGTGACAGGAGCGCCTCTGTTAAGTTTTTACTCTAGTAGGCAGTCTAAATAAGAAGAGAAACCTTCATTGATTTTGAAATTGCAAAGAGAACAGGAGGGACCAACATGTTCTAAAGAGGATGTGGACATCAAACAATGCGTAGTATTCAAAATTTCAAACAACAAGAGGAATAATGGTGAAAATAACAAGCATCCTATGCAATCTCCTTTGTAGATTCAGAAACAAGCTAAATAAACTTATCACTTATCACCCTTCGCAGGTTTGGTTCCAGAACGCTCGGGCAAAATTCAGGAGGAACCTTCTGCGTCAGGAAAGCACGGGCGCCGACAAGACGTCCGACGGCTCCACTCTGCAGGGCGGCACGCCGTCGGGACCCGCCTCGGAAATTTCCAATACCTCCATGAGTCCCTCCAGTACCCCCACTACCCTAACAGACCTGACCAACCCCACGATGCCCACGGTCACCTCCGTGCTCACTTCAGTGGCAGGCGGCATGGACGTTCACGAGTGCAGGAGCCCGTCCCAGACCACACTAACTAGTCTTTTCTGATGGACCCCACCGGACCTCAACCACACCTTCCCTCTGTTCCATCCTGCTGAATCTAAAAATAACCGTGACTCCGTCGAACATTAAAATCCGGAGAAGTCAAAGTAACACGAATAAAAGGAAAAGGGTCACTTATTTTTTTTTCTGAGCCCAATGGAGACTTTGAAAGCCTCACAGACAGGACTGTTGTTGTAAATTCGATGTTGTCTTGTCGAGAACGGAGAAGACTTATTTGCATTTTTCAATGTTTACATAAAGTGTCAAAGGGGAAGGAAAATGGCTACATTTTTGGAATCAACTTTTCAAACACAGTATTTATGTTGTTGTTCAAAAGTCATTGTTAGATGGATTGTATTTTTTTTCCTTTGGGAAAATCTGTGATTAAACCCAGGTTACAGTACCCGCTCATTCAATGTGCTTATGGTTTATTTTGCACACGTCGTATGCGAGATTACGCATGAAAACTCAGAAGAGAAGATAGCTTTCATGGCTCATGCGTGTGTGCCTGTGAGTATTTTCAGGGATTATTATTCTTCATCTTAGTCTACAATAATACAATAATAATACAATAATCTTAGTCTTCAATAATACACAAACTGCATAAACAATTTCTTATGCTTGAATAGGGCTGTTGAAAACTATACATCTCCATCAGCACTGCTTATCTTCAGTAGGGTTGCGGGGTGCTGGAGCCCATCCCAGATATCTTCGGGCAGTGGGCAGGGGACACCCTGAACTGGTTGCCAGCCAGTCACAGCACACACAGAAGCAGACAACTCACTCGCGCATTCACACCTAGGGCCAATTTGGAACCAGCCATTTAACCTGACATGCACGTTTTTAGAATGTCGGAGGAAACCCGAGTGCCCGGGGAAAACCCACACAAGCACTGGTAGCTGGATTTGAACCCATGACCTCAAAACTGTTGTGCGGACATGCTAACCACTCATCTGCCGTGCCACCCCTGTGTAAAATTAATTAAACTAAATTTTATATTACCCCTAAATCAAACTAGTTTGTTCTTCTCCGCGATAATATTGTCAACCATATCTGTCTGTCCGTCTGTCTGCCTGCCTGCCCGTCTGTCTATATATCTGTCCATCCATCTATCTGTCCATCTATCTATCTATCTATCTATCTATCTATCTATCTATCTACCCACCCTGGTCATATCCCTTCGAGAGGGGTGACCGACAGTAAGACAAATACATACAAAAAAAAGGACAAAAACATTTGACTATGGCCAACCCATATGCCCAAACACCAACACAAGTTAAGCACCTCGGCACCCAAGTTGGTCATGCTTTTGTCCCTCCAGATGAAACGGGACACAAGAAAGCGGCCGTGTCACTCGGGTCAGGGTGACACAACACGCTCTTCTGTTCAACAGCAGGGCCTGACAGCTTTCACTGGTTTACCCCTGCCGCATCATACAGGTGCCCTGCCCATCCCTTTGGAAGTGTCCAAACATCCCACTATCCTTTTACAACACCTCTCCACTCATTCCTATCACCAACAAGAGCTCGAGCTTCCACTACATTTACTTTGCTCAACTCGCGGTGCCTTCAAAGACCAGACAGTCGGTTAGATCATTGAAATATGTAAAGAAAAACACGTGAGGATTTTGACATTTTTAAACAGCCAAAAGCTCGACAAAGTAGACTCATCAGGATATGTCACCTTCAAAAGTTCTACATAGGATAAGTTTGCAGTTTTTCATTCATGCAAAGAAAAAAGATAAAAAACTTTGAACTAAGTCATTCCAAAATGACTCGGGTGGAGGAGAGGTGATTTGGGCTGACCTCTTCTCCGCCGCGCCTGGTTTTATGGGTTTGACAGCGATGCACGCTCCAGAGCACGGTCTGCTCAGGGAGCTGGCAACGTGGATTTTGCGTGGGGTGGTGGGGAAGGAATTTGAAGCTCTCCGCCCCTTGTGGACAAACTCTGCAAATAAAGCCTGTCTTTTGTACTGAAATCTAAGCTATATAAAACTGTAAAAACAGAACAGAAATGGCGGGTGGATAATACTTTTTTTCTTAAAAAGTCAGTGGGAGAAAAGCTCGGTCTGATTGAACGTAATGATAGACATTTCAGATTCGACCATGTCTGAAATTTGGATGGGGTCTTGGGTTTGGGCTTTAGATCTTTCCTTTAGGCTTAAAATGGTCATAGAAAAACTTCTCCTGCTTGCAATGGCTTGCTTTAATTGGAGTTGTCGGACCTTCGCTATTAAACGGTGAATGGTAAATGGTCTGCATTTATATGGCGCTTTTCAATTCAATGAAGACCTCCCAAAGTGCTTTACAATGTGCTTCACACTTACCCAGTCACACACACACTCTCACACCCATAGGGAGTCAGCCATGCAAGACGGCTACCTGCTTATCGGGGGCATTAGGGATTCAGTGTCTTTCCCAAGGACAATTCGACATATAGCACGGAGGAGCCGGGAATCGAACCTGCGACCTCTTGATCCCAAGATGAGTATAGTTAATCCTGCAGCTTGTTCTCTCCAAGTTTAACAGCTAGTGAATTTTTGCATCCTAGCCAATCATAGTTTGTGAAACCAGTGACCTGTAACAAGGCCCACCAGCAGGTGCTATTTCTCCAACTTCAAATCTGATTGGCTAAACCAACTGCTTAATCGGAAACTGATGTTACCGTAAACCGCCTTCAGGATGTTTTGTGAAGGCGTCCAGGTAGATTTCTGAGCCTAGCAAAAACTAATGGCTGAAATGTGATTGGTTAATTTCTTAAATTAAAAGCCCTTTGAGACTCTTTGGGATTAAGGGCTATACAAATAAACATGACTTGACTCGACTTAAATATGGAAGCAATCATCTAGAGGCAGCACAACCAGGGAGAAGCAACAAACGAGAGCTGACTGACAATTTGAAATGATTTAACACGTATCCATGGGGTGTCTTGTGTGTTGGATCCCTTAACCACTAGGGTTGTAGTGGCACCATTTCCTGTGGGATGTCCTAGGTAAGTACAGCCTGGTGGCCCCCATCCCTCTCCAGGCCAAGCATTCATGGACAAAATATAATTCACATAACATGATTCTTTTTTACATGAGCTTTAGGCCAGCAGCGAAGGCCTTGCAGACACCGATGGCCATCCACTGCTCTATAGTAAAACCTCAGACTCTAAGAATAACACATTACTTGGCCAAAGTATAGCAACTCTGACTGAAACTATGTTTTTTTACCGGATCTACTGAATAAAGTACACGTCAGCATCAATGAGTCACACTAGCAGGGTTTGAAAACAGTTCCTGGAATCGTACGACTCATAATATGATGAACACACGTACATTGAGCTCGGGCTTACTCATTAGTTGTTGTGGAAAAGATCTAACAAAAAAAGTTATTTACTGTAAATACCGGACTATAGAGCGCACCTGATTATAAGCTGCACCCACCACATTTTCAGAGGAAAACCGATTCCGTACATACAAAAGCCGCACCTGTATATAAGCCGCTTGCACCCACGTTAAAAAATTGTAACACAAACATTAAATTGATCCAGACCCGAGTTCAAGTCCCGCAGTTGTAACTAAATGTCCTTCATTGAAGTACACGGTTCAAAAATCACAGCCGGCAAACTGAACGGAAAATGATATCGGTACTTAAGGTTTGATGCAGACCTGCAGAGTCCGGGTAATCGTTGAAACTAACCCAAGGAAAAAAAGTCTATATTTCCAAAGGTAAGTGGGGGAAAAATATATATCCACTATTGTCTGCTGTGACAACAGGTCTCACTCACCTTTACCCCACTCCCCGTCAGCCTGCGTTTGCTCCGTCCCTCTTTTTTAATTTGCAAAACATATCAGAATAAGTGTCTCAAATAAATACATTACAAAAATATACAGTTGCTAAAACATATTATACATGGGTTACACATATTTACAAAGGAAGACGGTACACGGAGAGAGTTTTCAAAGCTTTAATAATAATATTATAACTTTCATCCCAAACCGTGCCTGTGAAGGGTAGCAAAACGCTTGCAACACAGTAAACTGCTCTATTAAAAAAACATACTGTACTTGTAGTAATCACGGTAAACCATCCTCATCTTTCTCCTTATAACTGACGTCATCAAAGTCGTCTTCGCCAGTATGGGAAAGAGACTGTGTCATATAGACGTCATCCTACGCTCCCTTATTCAAAAACACGCTAGCAACACACTCGCAAAGTAAAGTTTACGTGCAGTAGCTCTGTTTCCTTCTTTATCGGACTGCTCGATTGCATTTAGTTTGAAAGCTGCCTCATGTGCCTTTCTTTTTGCAATTTGCATGGTGAGGATATTTCTATGCTACTTTAATTTGTGCACAAGCTAAGAAGTTGCAGTCTTCCTCGGCGCATATATTCCACCGGTCTAAATCTTACCTTTTGTACCTGAGTGCCGCTGGCGGCTGTTAGAAAAAATACATAAATTGGCCGCATCACTGAATAAGCCGCAGGGTTGAAGGTTTGGGAAAAAAGTAGCGACTTATAGTCCGGAATTTACGGTAATTATGAATTTATGTCAGACATTAGCATGACACCGTAATGATAGTACTTTCGATCTATCTTTATTAGATCTTTTCATAAAGAAACACATATTAGGTGCATTCCACTTAAAAACCAGAATACCAGAAGAGACCTTCAATTCCTGGATCATCAAATTGGCAGGCAAAAAATGGAACAAGGGTCAACCTCTTACGCACGCTCGTAAAACTCCCCAAGTGGTTCTGATCAGGAGCCTGTTCTCCCCAGCACAGCATTTTTTTTCCTGGTGCCAGGCAAATTTTCAGTCTAGAGACTTTCAGGTCTACTGTTTGGCGTCTCCGATAGACCCTTTAGATCTCAAATACGTTGGCCAGATGTACCCACACACTCATAAAAAGTCAAGTAATAAAGGCTTTAACAGCGAGAAGCCAGTATGACAGGTAATATAAAAACAGAGCTCTGCGAAATATAACAAGAAATAATTTCACAAGTGCTGTTTAGTCCGTCCGATGGGAAAAACAACAACACAAAAATACAATTAAAATAAGATATTACTGGATTTTACAAATACTGTGTGAGTTTCCTTTTGGAAAGAACCTAATTATAACATTTGCTTCATTTTGCTTAACCTAAGTATAGACTCTCCCCGACTTACATACACACGACTTACGGATTCCGGCAGATACGATCATTTTTTTCGAGATATCGAAACATATTCGGACATTGCTGCAAGTTAGATTTTGTATTCTGAGTAGAGGTCAGTACTTTTAGTGCTTCTTTCCACCGCGTGGCGATGTGAGAGGTCACCCAGCATCCACATCGAAGGAGAAATCCGGCTTCTACTTCCTGGTTCGTGTGTGATCATAACAACATGTACTGTATCGCTAGCGTGCTAAGAACTTTGTCGTTTTTATTGTTTAATATCTCGTGCATCCATTCGATACGGCTGGTTTAAAGTGTAAGGAAGGGGTGAGCCAATTCTTTTGGGGCGGCAGTAGCTCAGGAGGTAGAGCGATCGTTTTAGGATTAAGGGATCCCAGTTCGAATCCCGGCTTGTCCGTGTTACATGCCGAAGTGTCCTTGGGTAAGACACTGAACCCCCAATACCCCCAATAAGCAGGTTAGCGCTTTACATGGCTGCACAGATCACGGCCGCTATTGGGAAACGTGAAGCACAATGTAAAGCGCTTTGGGAAGTCACTGACTTGAAAAGCGCTATATAAATGCAGATCATTTCATTTCATTTCATTTCATTTTGAAATGAAAGTGGAATAAGAAAGCTTGATGCGGTTGAGAAATTGGTCGGAAGGCTTTTTTTCGGCCACTTTTTTACCACAGAGGAGGACCTCTTGGAGAGCAAGTCCCAAAAGTAAGTAAAATCTCAATTTCTAGAGCATATTATTTACAGGTTACTTATACAAGCCTTAAACATACTTCTATAAACATTAAACATACAAAATATAGGACTGAAGCAACTTACGAACACACTCAACTTACGAACTCTTTCGTAGGTCGGACATTTTAGCTAACCTGCATTGGCTGCCTCCGATCTGACCTGTTTCCGACCCACGCTTCGATCTCCCCTCCAGCCCCGGTAAACTCGACATGCCTGATTTCTGCACTCTGATTTTTTCTTTTTAAAGCATTTTTGAAGGGGTGTCGCTACTTCGCAGATTTTCACTTTTCGCGGGTGGTTTTGGTCCCCATTAACCGCGATAACCGAGGGATTACTGTATCGATATTGGATGTGCATCAATCGATACCACCTTGTATTGACTTGGATCAGATCGCTTACCCTACTGAACATGCTCCGGTACATTTTTTTGTGTTCTTTTTTACACAAAGAGCATTCTTGGTTGTCCAAGAAGGTAACGTATGAGCTCGCAGACATCAAAGATCTTATCCTTGGGTCTTCTCAGAAAACGTGTGCCATTTAAAACAGCCAAGAATTTGAATGTAATGCGTAATGAAAACGAGCCGGCTTCCGATTACTGTTCCCTTGGTCATTATGCGGCCATTTAGGCCAGCTTCAGCATCTCGCCTTTCACCCGTAGGGCCTCTCCATCTCTTGGCTACAAACTAATTAGCATGAGGAGGCTTAGCTAACACAGTTATGCCTCACCCTCCGATCGCATTCGCTCAATGGCCGAGAATGCATGGAGAGATGAAATTAGAGTGATTAATTAGGCTTTGACACGCCGCCAAAGGTTCTCAATTTAACGCTGTCACATCAATAAAGACGGCTTCTCTTCCGCTGCGTGCCGGGTGACCTAAAGGAGGATGACGTGAGGGTATGACCAACAATTAAGACCAATTAGTGGGAGCAACACGCCAATGAAAAGACATACATTAATACATCGTCGACTGCCATGAAAATATTTTCAGTGGACTTGGAAAAATGTATTCGTGTCCAAATTTTTCATAGGGACATTGTGTATTATTTAACGCCTCATAGTGGTAAAACACACTTAATTCATTAAAAAAAACAACATTGATTTATATGTGTTAGGACCAGGGTTGGGTAGGGTTACTTTAACTTGATTACTTTCAGTTACTTTTGGATTACTCCAATACCAAATATGCTAATAAAAGACAAAAGAAACAGAATATGTACCAGAGACTGTACCAATCTATCCAGACTATAAGCCGCTACTTTTTCCCCTAACTTTCAACCCTGCGGCTTATTCAGTGATGCGGCCAATTTATGCAATTTCGCTAGCGGCGCTCGAGTGTTGCTACCATTAACTGCCCTGTCAAAGCTATATTATTATTATTATTATTATTATTATTATTATTAAAGCTTTGAAAACTCTTTCGGTGTACCGTCTTTCTTTGTAAATATGTGTAACCCATGTATAATATGTATTTGCAACTGTATATTTTTGTAATGTATTTATTTGTATTTATTTTAGACACTTATTCTGATATGTTTTGCACGGGTGAACGAAAAATGAGGGGCGGAACAAACGCGGGGTGCCGAGTTTAAGTGGGGACCGCTAAAGGTGAGGGACAGACAAGGAAAGAAGAGGGGGTAAAAAGTTGGTTAAAGAAAAAGGAGTTGCGTGAGTAAATGTGTTTATCTGATATATTTTTCTCACCCTTACCTTTGGAAATATACACTTTTTTCCATGGATTACTTTCAACGGGACCCGGACTCTGCAGGTCTGCATCAAACCTTTAGTACCGGTATCATTTTCCGTTCATTTTGCCGGCAGTGATTTTTGGACAGTGGACTTTAATGAAGGACATTTAGTTTCAATCGCGGGACTTGAAGTCGGGTTTGGGTTAATTTTGTGTTACATGTTTAAATGTGGGCGCATGCGGCTTATATACAGGTGCGGCTTGTGTATGTACAAAATCGGTTTTCCTCTTAACATGTGGTGGGTGCGGCTTATAATCAGGTGCGCTCTACAGTGCGGAATTTACGGTACTGCCTAAAATCTTTGTGCTGTGCTTATCGAAATTCTAATATAAGGGACGGGTTCAATGATTCAATGATCATGACATTTCCAAGCTAATAAGTATCGGTATTGGATCAGTATGAATCAATACTATTTATTTGGATCGGATCGATACCAAAATTCCCAGTATCACCCACCCCTGACAGAGTTATTTTGACACCCACTAAATACAAGAGCCTCTAATTCTTTTCAGCCCCGCGATTCTCCACATTTCTCTCCCGTCCTCACCTGGACGGACAAGGAGAGCTCATTTAATCCAATCCAAGCATGCTCGTGTCTGCAGGAAAGTGCGCCTTAAGCAACCAGAGAAAAAACACAGCTTCATTATCCTTCTTCCCGAGCGACAAATCCCCCCCGATTGGAGCAGAATGTAAAAGTTTTCTAGGGACAGGCCTGGCTCCGGCTCTATTTAGATATACAGCCGAGTGCTGTCAAGGCAGAATGTGAGCCGCTGCGCCAAGCGAGTTGGAGGATGTTAAGTTTGCATGGCAGCTCGCGGAGTGGATGTGGGGAGTTGCCAGGCTCTTTTTCTCACCCTGGATGTGGGTGGGAATGCGGCACGGGCAGCTGTCAGCGGAGAGGTGGCATTTCCTGCTCTGACACTGACAGAGGCTGTCTGCAGGCAGCAGGAGCGAGGCCTGACTGACATGCCGTTTATTCGCGGGTGACATCCGAGCCCCGGATAAGTGTCACCGGTATTTTGGGTCACCTGGCTCGGTGAAAACTTCTCCCAAGCGCTGGGTGGGAGCACATCACCGGGCCTAATTGAAAATGTCCCCAGAGCATGGGCAGCTGTTCTGCCACATGCACAAAAAAAGAGGCAAGTTAGATTTATCATCTCATCTCATCAGCCGTACCGCTTATCCTCATTAGGGTCGCGGGGGGGCTGGAGCCCATCCCAGCCATCTCCGGGCAGTGGGCAGGGGACACCCTGAACTGGTTGCCAGCCAATCGCAGGGCACACGGGGACAGACAACTCATTCGCTCATTCACACCTAGGGACAATTTGGACCGGCCAATTCACCTGAAATGCATGTTTTTGGAATGTGGGAGGAAACCGGAGTGCCCGGAGGAAACCCACGCAAGCACGGGGAGAACATACAAACTCCGCACAGGAAGTCTGGAAGTTAGATTTATCTGTATGGATAAAACGTTCGACTGGAGTGCACAGGCCACAATTATACCATACCCCGAAACCAGCATGCAGGCAAGAAAAACTCCAAAACCTCAGCATAAGGAGCATAGGTGACCTTGAAAGGGGGCTACAACAAAGGTAATCCCTCTTCCAGGATGACAAAGTTGCATTAGATGGGTAACAATACACTAAACTATGTGCAGGGTTGGGTAGGGTTAATTTAACTCGATTACTTTCAATTAATTTTGGATTACTCCAATACCAAATATGCTAATAAAAGACAAAAGAATGGGCTCATGGGATCACAATAGACCAGCATTTTCAGAGCAAAGGCAGCGGACAGAAACATTGAGGAAAATTATATCTCAATGTATAAAATGGCAGAGTTGAGCGAGCAGAACAATCATCAATTGAAACCTTTAGAAAGACTCACCTAATGTCTCCCAACACCTCAGTTGGGTTGAGTGAGGGGGCTGGGAATTGCCTCCTCTAAATCAATCTCCCAAAAAGGGTCAGAAATGACTCTATCCACCTCCCACTAGGGGGATATGGCTGTGGTATATACAGTGGAACCTCAGTTTTCGAACGCCTCTCAGTTCGAACAAATCGGTTCTCGACCAAAAATTTCGAGAAATTCTTGCTTTGCTTTTCGTTAAAAAAAATTGGAGTTCGAACGCCGGTACGCTAGGGTGCGATGCTGAGCAGCGTACGGGTGTAGATCGTGCAGATTGCCCCCACCCCTCGTGAAGAACTGTTATGACGTGCGCGCGCACTTCTTTTCGCTTTCGCTCTTAATATCGGTGAACGGAGTGTTTTAGCCCCTAATTATGCCTCCGAAGAAGGTCGATGCAAGCAGCAAAGTTGCTACAGGTGAAAAAGAAGAGTAGTGCGTACAACTATTGCATTTAAGAAAGAAATAATAGCAAAATGAAGAAGGTGTGCGAGTTTCCCTTCTTTCGAGGGAATAGAGCATGGCTTCTGCAGACCACCACAAAGGTAAGAAATCCTATTCATAATTCTTTTCTTTATCCTTTAACCGCTCACCACTTTTTGTGGAGACCCGGGTGCTAAATGACGTGTAAACGACCTGATTTTTTCATTTTTACACGTTCATGTTAGCGTAGTCTTTCGTTCGGAAGATTACGCTAACGCGAACGTACGATTAGCCTGGGTTAGCTTCATGTTTACGTTCATGGTAAACATTCAGGGTGCTGGAACGGATTAAAACGATTTTACATTACTTTTAATGGGAAAAAACAATTTCGGTGATCGAACAAATCGGTTTTCGAACAGGGTTCTGGAACGGATTATGGTCGAGAAGCGAGGTTCCACTGTACATATATATATATATATATATATAGAAAGACTCCAACAGACAATCTATTTCCCGGAAAAATTTTATCGTTTCCCTCATTATTTTGTTTTACCCATTAAGGTTTAGCATACATGGCTAAATTAAGCAAATACTGCAATCCCAACATCGAAAACACATGCGCGGGCACAAAATAGGCAACGAGCATGCCGAAAGGGTCTGGTTATAAATAAAGTCAGCGATGAAGCCGGGGAGCAGTGGCACATGATTGGAGGGAAAGTGCACATAAGAAAGGTTACAAACATCCAGCAGGTCATTTATCTTGTTAGGATACAAACTACTTGATTCCCCAAATGAGCGGTGAGGAATCCGGTGACGCAGGCACTTAATCACAACCTCTTCACCATTATAAATCAGTTGAACTACTGACACCTGAACTTTATTCCGTGCAAAATGTAAAGGCCACAGGCATAGGATTCCGTTATTAGCGGCACGCTGATCCATTGTGTTCGTACATTCAGGTCAGAAAGCAGGCCAGGGGATACAAGCCGCATGAATCACCTACGCACTTGTGAGTGCATAGACAAGAGCTAGAAAACATTCAAAGTCTTTTTTTATTCATCTTCTTTGACATGAACTTCTGAGTTGTTCCGTGAGATCTATGAATTATCTGACAAACACCTTTTCCCTGTACAGCGATTGTTAACAGCGATTTTTAGACCCTGAAAAACCATCACTAAACTGGGAATTTCGAGGCCTACCTCACTGAGCCTGGCTAAACTGCATTGGCTCCCAGTTAGCCTTAGATGTGATTTCAAGCTTCTTTTACTATTATACAAAATCATACATGGACTTGCTCCCTCTTATCTTTCAGATCTGATATCCCCCTATGTCCCGGTCCGAAGCCTACGTTCTGAGAGGGCCGGTCTTCTGGTGATCCCAAGAGCAAAAAAGTGTTCTGCTGGTTCGAGAGCGTTCTCCATCCGGGCACCGGTGCTGTGGAATGCTCTTCCCCCTGAGATCCGATCTGCAACCTCAGTGGAAATGTTTAAATCTAAGCTTAAAACTCACTTCTACTCTATAGCATATGAATAACCTACTCTTTTCGTCGGCTCCAGAGCAGGGGAATGTATGATAATATTCTGAAAAATAGTCTGTGTAATATAGTGTAATGTTCTGTGAAGCCCTTTGAGACTTTTCGTGATTTAGGGCTATACAAAAAAAAATGACTTGACTTGACTTGACTGAGATAAAATAATGGATGTCACTCAACTTCTTGCGCCTTAACTCTGAAAAGACCGAAATGCTAGTTATTGGTCTACCTAAATGCAGTGACTTGTGCTAAAATTCGCCCTACGCTGTCTCAGTCGGATGCGGAGATTATAATTCATGAATTTGTTACCTCCCGTTTCGATTACTGTATTGCACTACTCTCCGGTCTCCCCAAGTCCAAAATCAAGAGCCTTCAGCTGGTACAAAATTCTGCAGCGAGGCTTTTAACTCAAACATGAAAGTTTGATCACATTACCCCGATTTTAGCTAACCTGCATTGGCTCCATTAGCTTAGTTGTCATGATTACTAACTCTGATCACCTGGAGCAATCATTTGGGCGCCTTCTGATTGGCTGGCACTTCGCTGTTAAGCGTGCTGCGCCCAGGTTTCCTCGTCAGAGTGTACATTTGTAACTCTGTGCGACTCTCCTGATTTCCCGTTCGTCTAAGAACTCTGCTTACCTGTTTTTGCCTGCCTCCGATCCGACCTGTTTCGGACCCACGCTTCGATCTCCTCTCCAGCCCCGGTAAACTCAACCTGCCTGACTTCCGCACTCCGATTGGCCACTTGATTCGAAGCTATCTCTCCGGCGCCGCTGCTGACGTCTGACGGCCATCACGTCTCCCGCAAGCCCTGAACGCTTCCTTAAATAAAGAACTGAAACGAATGCTCTGGGGTTTCCTGGTCTGTTCTGGTCTCCTGATAGAGATGTGATTTTAAGGTTAAATGAAATGATTTGCATTTAACGCTTTTCAAGTCAAGACTTCCCTAAGCGCTTTACAATGTGCTTCACATTTCCCAATAGTGGCCCTGCAGCCATGCAAGGCGCTAACCTGCTTATTGGAGACATTAGGGGTTCAGTGTTTTACCCAAGGACACTTCGACATGTAACACAGAGGAGCCAGGATTTCAACTGTGGAATGCCCGTCCCCCTGAGATTCAATCTGCAACCTCAGTGGAAATGTTTAAATCTAAACTTAAAACCCACTTTTATTCTATAACATATGAATAACCTATATTTTATGTTGACAATATCTGTGTATTATTTGGCCCTCATGTAGGTTTTGGATCAGGGGATGGTGTCATAATAGCCTGTGGTTTGCAATAATCTGTGGTCTGTGCAGCCCTTTGAGACTCTTTGTGATTAAGGGCGTCAAAAATAATCATGACTTGACTTGACTTGACAAGTGGAGGAGTTTTTAATAAAGCATTTCAACACTAAGTTAATAAACATATTTAATAACATCTCCATAGAAAAATAGGAGTAGGTTTTTGTGGGGTATAGCACCTTTATAACTGTTGGTATGTATAAATCCAACCATGTATAGATCTATTATTAGACTATTACAAACAAATGTAAAAATGGGTATGAGGACTGTTTTGCCTACGGTTTGCTCCATTAAATCTTTGATTGAATGCCGAGATTCTTCAGTGGTAATAATAGCTTTCTGTCACAAAGAGCATCAGACTACGTGTCTTGAAGTTTCAATGACATGGTCAGCGAGTGCAAGGATTCTGAAAGCAGCCGAGCTGGGCTCAGCTGAAAAGCCTTCTTCCCAGCTTGTACTGCCTTTATGCGACTCAAACAAAAAGCAGACCTCCCAGCAAAGCAGCTGGGCTGGACCTTCCTTACAACAAACTCATGCATACACTGTAAAACTGCACCTCAAGTCCAGTTAAGGTTACTCCAACCCTCAACCTTAAGTTTTAAAGAAGTAGCACAGCTGTGCTAGACATTCAGGTCTCCTAAGCTATTCTAAATACTATGTATTTGTAATTAACAAATTACTGGTTGATTTACAAGAACACATTTAATATCAAATAAAACAATTCTTGTAGTTCAAAAAAAGCTTCTCAGTGATTCAACTGTCGCTCAGAAGCAGCAGAAAAACTCATTGAATGGCTGAGTGGAGAGTGTCTCTGAGGCCCGGGCGGGTGGAGAAGAAAGGCCTTTGTTCCGGGCTTCCCTCTACTACGCTTGGTTTTTGGCTCACTGAGAATGGGGCCACAGTAAACAAACAATACATGGTGATGAATGGATAATGACGCACAAGTTATGTTTACTGGGTGGGATCTTCACCAGTACATTGTCTGTTCACTCATTCATAATAAATACATGAAAAAAAAGTGGTCTTCTGATGACAAGAGATGCTTTGAATCAAGAGATACTTTGATTCATTCATCTTGAGTTTGTTAAAAGGAGAGGAACAAGACTTTTATACAGGCTTCTTATTTATTTTGAATGCCACCAATTACCGTAAATTCCTGACTATAGAGCGCACCTGATTATAAGCCGCACCCACCACATTTCAAGAGGAAAACCGATTTTGTACTTACACAAGCCGCACCTGTATATAAGCCACATGCGTCCACATTAAAAAAATGTAACACAAACACAAAATTAACCCAGACCCGACTAAGTCCCGCGATTGAAACTGAATGTCCCTCATAAAAGTACACAGTCCAAAAATCCCAGCCGGCAAAATGAACGGAAAATGATACCGGTACTTAAGGTTTGATGCAGACCTGCAGAGTCCGGGTCCTGTTGAAAGTAATCCAAGGAAAAAAGTGTATGTTTCCAAAGGTAAGGGTGGGAAGAATATATATCCACTATTGTCCGCCGCGTCCACATACACTCACCTTTACCGGTCCCCACTTCCCGTCAGTCCGCGTTTTTTTCGCCCCTTCTTTTTTATTCGCCCGTAGGAAACATATATGAATAAGTGTCTGAAATAAATACATTACAAAAATCTACTGTTGCAAATACAGTTTTCAAAGCTTTAATAATAATAACTTTCATCCCAAACGGTGCCTGAGACAGGTAGCAACACGCTCGCAACACAGTAAACGGGTCTGTTAAAAAAAACATACCGTACTTGTAAAAATTACGGTAAACCGTCCTCATCTTCCTCCTTAGAACTGAAGCCATCGAAGTCGTCTTCCTCAGTGTCGGAAAGCATCTTTGTCATATATACGTCGTCCCACGCTCCCTTATTCCAAAACACGCTAGCAACACGCTCGCAACACAGTAAACGGGTCTGGTAAAAAAAAAAAACATACCGTACTTGTAAAAATCACGGTAAACCGTCCTCATCTTCCTCATCTCCTTAGAAAAAAAGTAGCGGCTTGTAGTGCAGAAGTTACGGTAGGTAATGCTAATGTATCCCAAAAATATCTCCGGCATCAGGACTGACACCAGTTACAGGTAAGGGGTGCTACACTTGTTTTATTTGGTGATTCAAGAGACAAACAGCTAAAGACTTTGATGTATCTAAAAAAAATTCAATTTGTCTCAAAAAACATCGTAGCAGTATCCTTCGGGGAGTAGACCAAGATGGCGTAGATTCTTTGGCATGTCGGAAGAAGAGACCGGGAACAAAAAGCTGTGCTCAAATCCCTCTCCTCACATCACAAGGACCTGCATCTGACATTCCTACGCCGGAGAAGCTTTGGGCTCTCGGGGCAGCCCATCAAAGTCACTTGACTCTGGAGAGCCTCTTGGACAGTAGTTGGGGGCAATATCCTCTGGAGCTATTCAGCACAAGCACCATGCAAGGCACTTGTTCCAGTTTTGAAGCACTCTGTCAGCTCGTTAAATTCTGGCCTCCCTATGATTTTTCTCATTTAATCACTAGAAACATTTTCAAAGACATAGCTAGCTCTGCTGCTATTCGAGAAGAGACCAGTCTTGGAGCAGTGATTTATTAGTAGAATAAAACATGTTTCCAACAGACACTTGGGACAATAGCAAAAAAAAAGCAATTATCCTTCAGTTCTGGACATCTAACCATTGTGTGGGTCACAATAAGGTTATTTTGAGGTCTCCAGTTGACTTACCAGGTATTCTGTACCCCCCCAGGCTGGGAGTGGACAAATGAAGCTTCATGAAGCACTTTCATGTATTTTTGACTCCTCTAGATGGCACCATTGGTTGAAAAGGGTAGTGGGGATATTTTTTTCCCATTTAACAGCTGGCGAGAAATGCTTTGTAAAATAGGTCATGAACTGGTTTATTAGGGCTTCACCCCCTCTCTGTTTCTTTCATATTTTTTCTAAAATAGGATCCAAACGGCTATTTCAAAAATTACTAATTCGGCTGCTCATTTACTGAATTACAATGCAGATTATCATCATTGCCGATTTTGTACATAAGGAGTGTTTAAATGAAGGGTTGATTATTTTTATTTGCGTTAAGCTAAAGGAAAAAGGATAAAGGTAAAATACAGTCAGTGGGTCAGCTCATATGCTCATATTTGGTTGTGTGTCACCAGTAGCGAATAGTAGGCTGCACGTGGTGTGTAAGCATGACTTTTACAGAAACAAAAACATAAGCATAGAACATACGCTAAAAGTGTGTTGAATTTTGGTCTTTCTTTGTAAAATTACTTTTGCAATATGCCATGCTTGAAAAAAAAAGGAAAATGACTTGGACAGTACCCAGAAATGGAGAAAGATATGTGGTTTGAAGCCCAGAGACAAAATGGGAATGGAGTGTCTCGCCAAACTGATAAGATTACACATGCTAAGAAATATGAAGGGTTCACTCTTTCAGAGGTTGGTGTCCACGGTTTCTTGTACTTATTTTATTATTATGTGGCTAGCTTAGGGGCCGGTCACACAGACATTTGCGGCTGAATCACGGCCAGAAATTTCTGCCTGTGAGGCGGACGCTATTGGACGCTTTGAGATCGCCATACAGGCGAGATACAGCAGTGCTTAACACGCGGTCGGAAATTCGCGCGCGGGTGGCAGCGCGCAAAAGTTTTGCACTGATCAATTCTGTAGAGCGCGGGTACACAGCCTTTCACGAGCGTATCGAGGCTGAACCATGGCCAGAAATTTCTGGCAGTGAAGCAGACGCTGTTGGGCGCTGTTGGACGTTTTGAGACCGCCATATAGACGAGATACAGCAGTGCTTTACTCGCGGTCGGAAATTCACACGCGGTTGGCCGCGCGAAAAAGTTTTGAGCTGCTCAAAAGTTTGAGCACGTGTTAAACCGCGTGCCGCACACGTTGTCAACACGAGGTAATGACGTGGAAATGACGCGGAACGACGTGCTCTGGCCGCGGCCAGGGCGTGGTTACACATGGGTAGGACGGGAAATTTCAGCGGGTAATCGTGGGTGGAGCATGGTATAAGCATGTTCTGCGCCTGTATCGCGGTGTTATTACGTGAAATTAGCGTGTTACGCGTGTGACAGTCAAACGCCTTTCTCCGCGTATATACAGCGCGATTTGCCGAGCACACGTCAGTTGTGCTCGAGACGTCAAGGGGGTGAACATGGATCCCCGTCAGCGTAGTGACCTCGTCTTAATCCACTTTTATTTCTTGACATTTCTTTTCAAGATAATAAAATAAAAATGATGCCATAGCTTGAAATCTTGATCTTCACGGGACTGTGTCTTGAGCGGTTATGATTTCTACAGCCCGGTGTTATCCGAGAAATGCATCCCTGCCGAGATTTGCATCCCCTCGCTACTACAACCACTTTTACCTCGTTTTATCTCACTTTTAGGGAATGTAATGGCGAACATATAACCAAAACCACTTCGTCTTGCATTTGTTGGAAATGTAATACAACTTAAACCATTCCGTCTTTGTTTTTGTTGTGAACGTAATCGAACGGTAAATCCTCCCCCCCTCGCGTGAACGCGCATTCTGCTGCGCTTCCAACAAAAGCGATCATATTCTATATAAAACGCTTATTAAAACTATAAAGCGACAATGGGAGATCCTAGTGTATATAACGCGTTTATTTAAACAATAAAGTGCGATCGTATTCTACAAAATGCGTTTGTTAACGCGGATGAAAAAGTCACCAACGTCAATGCACGCTTACAACAAAAGCGATCGCAGCAGAATGCACGTTCACGCGAGGGGGTGGGGGGTGGTGGTGTTGCGTAGGAGTCGGATTTGGGCACAACACCGGCTCGGGAGCTTTTATACCCGTGGTCCACACGAGAAAATGACGCAGAAATGACGCGATGAGGAAGCGGAACAGTCGCCGGCGTCTGTTTTGCGGGCATACCACCGATGAACAGCGGGTTGGCCAATTTTGCGCATTTTCCATCGCGGGCAACCACGGGAAAAAAAAAAACGCAAAATTTTAGCCGTGATTCAGCCGCAAATGTCTGTGTGACCGGCCCCTTAAAGTGTTTTATTGGATTGGCTTCTATGCAAGAATGTACGGTAATTTTTAACTTAATCTTTACTTTTGTAGTAACATTACTTTATTTTGGGCAGCACGGCGGCACAGTGGTTAGCGCTTGTGCGGCACAGTTCATGTCATGGGAACCTGTCGTGGGTTCAAATCCAGCTCCAGACTTCCTGTGCGGAGTTTGTATGTTCTCCCCGTGCTTGCGTGGGTTTCCTCCGGGCACTCCGGTTTCCTCCCACATTCCAAAAACATGCATTTCAGGTGAATTGGCCGGTCCAAATTGTCCCTAGGTGTGAATGAGCGAATGAGTTGTCTGTCCCTGTGTGCCCTGCGATTGGCTGGCAACCAGTTCAGGGTGTCCCCTGCCCACTGCCCGGAGATGGCTGGGATGGGCTCCAGCCCCCCCGCGACCCTAATGAGGATAAGCGGTACGGCTAATGAGATGAGATGAGATGAGATTACTTTATTTTTTAGTAATCTGAGGGGTAACTGAGTTCGATTTCAAATGAAGTAACTAGTAAATGTAACTATCAAGTGTTTTTCAGTAGCGAGCACAACCTTGCTCCTGAAAATGGCTTTCGTCATATTGTTCATGATCTTCCTGACAAATAGATATTTTTGTTTCTTATTTTAACGTAACACCAAAGTAAAACAGAAAATTGCAAGTAAATCTCTCGCAGTGGAGTCAAATGACGGGATATCACCGCCTCTTCACTGTTCATCACTTCCCTGCTGCCTTCTGTTCCCTTATCCACACATCACACATCTCTGGTCCACATGGCACTGAAATACCCACAGGTATGAAAAAAACACAAGAAAATCTCTGTCCTTTTTTGGATCTGTGACATCAAAAGAATTAGGAATTCATTTGGGATTCGGTGCCTCATGCACTGTAAAAGATTCACATTATGACTCATTTGAATGTTGTGCTAGCTTTAATAGAAAGTGCATTGCTCTGCGGAGAATGTCAGTTGTATTTATAAATTTAGATTCTGTTTGCTCTAAACGTGTTTATTTGCTTTTTTAGAAAAGAAGAAAACATTGATAAACCTGGAACTGGCTTCTATTCTTCCAGATTCAATTGGTTTAAATGCAGTCCGACAATTGTTTTAACTATTATTAAACTAAAATTGTTCCATAATTATAATTTCCTAGGTATTTTAGAATATTTGGGTGAATCTCTTTCTCTGGTAAAAAGAAAGGAAAAACAAATGCCTGAAATAAGAACGATTATCAAATTTGATGTAGAGTAATGGGTAGCATGCCAGCGCAGTGGTTAGCGCGTGTGCTGCACAGTTCTGAGGTCATGGGATAAAACCTTCCTGTGTGGAGTTTGCATGTTCTCCGCGTGTTTGCTCGGGTTTCCTTCTGGGCTCCGATTGCCTCCCACATTCCAAAAACCTGCATGTCAGGTTGATTGGCCGGTCCAAATTGTCCCTAGGTGTGAATGAGCGAGTGAATTGTCTGTCCCTGTGTGCCCTGCGACTGGCTGGCAACCAGTTCAGGGTGTCCCCTGCCCACTGCCCGATGATTGCTGGGATGGGCTCCAGCACCCCCGTGACCCTACTGAGGATAAGCGGTGCAGACAATGGATGGATGTACAGTACGGCTCACTATAACACAGTTCACCTTTCTTGCTACTTCACAGATATTAATCATACATTGTGTTCGGCATTCTGATTGGCTAAACAATTTCTATAAGAGTTTGGTTGGTAAAAAGAAAATAATACATGTTTACAGGTACAGTACAGAGTGCTTTTATTTGTCATACAAATACTTGAGTTTGTGATAAAAGGGTTTGTTGTATGATTTCTGCGTATAATAAAATATCCAATTGTCAAGGACTGGAACAGGATCAGGACCCAAATGCGTGACGTTTCTCATACAAGCCTTTTATTTTACGGGAAATTGGGAGATATGTATGTTAGGCAGCAGTCTGGTGTGGAATGATGGGAAGCCAGAGGCCGACGAGATTGATACCAATGGCCCGAACAGATGTCAGACAGATGGGGTCGATACCAGACAGGACGGGACAGACAGGACTGATATCAAAACAGGATATCGAAATTAAACAGGAAAAACTAGATGGGAACGAAACTGGAAACTGATATTAAACAACGGGACAGACAGGATTGATATCAAAACAGGGTATCGAAAATAAACAGGACTAACTAGACGGGAACAAAACTGGAAACCAATATTAAACAACGGGACGAACATGATTGATATTAAAACACGATATCGGAATTAAACAGGACAAACTAGAAAGGAACGAAACAAGAAACCGATATTGAAGAGGATAAACTAAACGGGAATCTACCGGACAGGAGTTACCAACAGGAAAGGGACAGAGTCAAAACCCACGTCTTGCGGGGCAGAGGTTCGTTGACGGACTGGCAAAGAAAGAGTGACAGCACTGAGTTTAAATAGACAGAAAGACAATCTGTTAATCAGCCGCAGCTGGCGCCACTCGGGCGGGGCCAATTGGACGCCATGGCAACCATGACACCAATAGTAAAACAACTGTAACAAAATAAAGGTTTCTTCTTGACAGGTTTCGTCTTTTGCCTATCTCTGATTATTTTTGGAACCCAATCCCCACGATAAAGGAGGGTACACTGTACATTGAAAGCAATACGTAGAATGTGTAATTCATTAATCCAATGTGTTAAATTTTGGCCACTGTGGTATCTGAGAATTAGAATTGTCATTATTGTCACTAAGAACTTCTCTCAAACCAAACGAAGCGAGTATTACTCAAATGAAAACACGGTTTCGGAAAAAAAAACAAAAAAAAACAGTTTAATCTACCTGAGCTCCTCTCAAAGGATATGAATTATGAAGGCATTTATGGTGCCCCATATACAGTACCTGTGTTTATTCTCAATTTATGGCCGACAGAAAAGCCTCTTTGAAACCCTTAAAAAATGCCATATTTTATTTTGCCACCTCCACTGCGCGGTTACGGATCGCACACAAATGACTCCCTGTGGACCTGCCTCCACAGCAGTCCGTACATTCCTAATTTCTCAGGCATAAGTCTTTTCGGAAAGACTAAGCCGCAAAGGAAGACTGTGTTTGTTAAAATGTGATGAATTACTCTCATAGAGGCAGCCCTATATTTCTCAGTGTAGCCGGAGGCTGCAAATGCATATTCTCGAATGATGAGCAAACATGGCCTATGCATGAAATTGCTGTTTGGAGATGAAGGAACAACATTTGAAATTAAATGTGCATATTGGATTGTCCTGTTTCTTCTTCACTTTACAGCAGTGTTTCGGATTACGATTTAATTCATTGTTCATGATTTGCTAAAGGGTATCTACCACTTCTCGGGAGAGAAACAACAGTGCTGTGCTCTCCATTTAGAGACAAGTTCTCTGATTGTAAATTGATGAACATCCTGTCAATAACCGGAACAGGATCAGGACCCAAATTCGTGACGTTCTCACACAAGCCTTTTATTTAACAGGAAATGGGGAGTCATGCACGTTAGGCAGCAGTCTGGTGTGAAATGATAGGAAACCAGAGGCCGACGAGATCGATACTAATTGCCCGAGTTGATATCGGACAGATGGGGTCGATACCGGACAGGACGGAACAGACAGGATCGATGATGAAACAGCATATTGAAAATAACAGGAAAACTACAGGGAGTGCAGAATTATTAGGCAAGTTGTATTTTTGAGGATGAATTTTATTATTGAACAACAACCATGTTCTTAATGAACCCAAAAGTCTCATTAATATCAAAGCTGAATATTTTGGAAGTTGGAGTGGGGCTTTTTTAGTTTTAGCTATTTTAGGAGGATATCTGTGTGTGCAGGTGACTATTACTGTGCATAATTATTAGGCAACTTAACAAAAAACAAATGTATACCCATTTCAATTATTTATTTTCATCAGGGAAACCAATATAACAGCTCAACATTCACAAATATACATTTCTGACATTCAAAAACAAAACAAAAGCAAATCAGTGACCAATATAGCCACCTTTCTTTGCAAGGACACTCAAAAGCCTGCCATCCATGGATTCTGTCAGTGCTTTGATCTGTTCACGATCAACATTGCGTACAGCAGCAACCACAGCCTCCCAGACACTGTTCAGAGAGGTGTACTGTTTTCCCTCCTTGTAAATCTCACATTTGATGAGGGACCACAGGTTCTCTATGGGGTTCAGATCAGGTGAACAAGGAGGCCATGTCATTAGTTTTTCTTCTTTTAGACCCTTTCTTGCCAGCCACGCTGTGGAGTACTTGGATGCGTGTGATGGAGCGTTGTCCTGCATGAAAATCATGTTTTTCTTGAAGGATGCGGACTTCTTCCTGTACCACTGCTTGAAGAAGGTGTCTTCCAGAAACTGGCAGTAGGACTGGGAGTTGAGCTTGAGTCCATCCTCAACCGGAAAAGGCCCCACAAGCTCATCTTTGATGATACCAGCCCATACCAGTACCCCACCTCCACCTTGCTGGCGTCTGAGGCGGACTGGAGCTCTCTGCCCTTTACCGATCCAGCCACGGGCCCATCCATCTGGCCCATCAAGACTCACTCTCATTTCATCAGTCCATAAAACCTTAGAAAAATCCGTCTTGAGATTTTTCTTGGCCCAGTCTTGACGTTTCAGCTTGTGTGTCTTGTTCAGTGGTGGTCGTTTTTCAGCCTTTCTTACCTTGGCCATGTCTCTGAGTATTGCACACCTTGTGCTTTTGGGCACTCCAGTGATGTTGCAGCTCTGAAATATGGCAAAACTGGTGGCAAGTGGCATCTTGGCAGTTGTACGCTTGACTTTTCTCAGTTCACGGGCAGTTATTTTGCGCCTTGGTTTTTCTACACGCTTCTTGCGACCCTGTTGACTATTTTAAATGTAACGCTTGATTGTTCGATGATCACGCTTCAGAAGCTTGGCAATTTTAAGAGTGTTGCATCCCTCTGCAAGATATCTCACTATTTTTGACTTTTCAGAGCCTGTCAAGTCCCTCTTCTGACCCATTTTGCCAAAGGAAAGGAAGTTGCCTAATAATTATGCACACCTGATATAGGGTGTTGATGTCATTAGACCACACCCCTTCTCATTACAGAGATGCACATCACCTGATATGCTTAATTGGTAGTAGGCTTTCGAGCCTATACAGCTTGGAGTAGGACAACATGCATAAAGAGGATGATGTGGTCAAAATACTCATTTGCCTAATAATTCTGCACTCCCTGTAGACAGGAACGGAAATGGGAGAAAATAATAAACAGGACAAATATAGACGGAAACAACATCGTACAGGAAACCAAAATTAAACAGGACAAAATAAATGAGAACAATGTCGGACAGGAAACACCAACAGGAACAGGACCCAAATGCGTGACGTTCTCACCCAAGCCTTTTATTTAACAGGAAATGGGGAGTCATGCACGTTAGGCAGCAGTCTGGTGTGAAATGATAGGAAACCAGAGGCCGACGAGATCGATACTAATTGCCCGAGTTGATATCAGACAGATGAGGTCGATACCGGACAGGACGGGGCAGACAGGATAGATAATGAAACCGGGTATCGAAAATAACAGGACAAACTAGACGGGAACGAAAACTGGAGAAATTAATAAACAGGACAAAAATAGACGGAAACAAAACTGGAAACCGAAATTAAACAGGACAAAATAAACAAGAACAATATCGGACAGGAAACACCAACAGGAACAGGACCGAGTCAAAACCCATGTCTTGCGGGGTAGAAGTTCGTTGACGGTTTGGCAAAGGAAAAATGAGAGCAAAGAGCTTAAGAAGACGGAAAGCCAATCTGTCAATGAGCCGCAGCTGGCGCCACACGGGCGGGGCCAATTGGGCGCCATGGCAACCGTGACACATCCAGATTTTTTGAAATGGTTTAGTATTAATTTCTAGCTTTGTACAGTGAAACACTTTTTGATCACAGGACTTCGGACAGCTCCTTTGAAATAACCATGGTGCACATTCAGTGATTGGACGCATACACAACAAATTGATTGGAAAATAATGTTTCAAGTGCTATTTAAATCTTCTTAGGCAGAGGATTCAGTTTCTTCTTTTGTTAATGCTACAACTGTTGCAACCTGGTCCTCATTTTATTTTATTTTTCATTCTACATTATACTTTAATCATTTTATATTTTATTTTCAAATTTATTGTTTGTTATTGCCCCCGCAACCCTGCCGAGGATAAGCGTTGCAGATAATGGATGGATGCTTGTTATTGCAACATCCAGTGCAGCGTGGTCATCCCGGAAGGGGGATTACCTTCTCAGGGTTTCTTCATTTTCCTCATGTTGAGGTTTTTAAGTTTTCCCTGCCCTCATGTAGGTTTTAAATCAGGGGATGGTGTAATAATAGTCTGTAGTTTGCGATAGTCTGTGGTCTGTGCAGCCCTTTGAGACTTGTGATCAAGGTCTGTACACATAAACATGACTTGACTTGAATCCCTCCGTTGCCCTTCAGTCATTGTTTGGATCTATCCTCATTAAAATATGAAAGCCTATACATTTTGGGGTGGTTTTAGGTCCAGCAGATATTGTTTTTTTCAACTCTGTAATTTAAGCTAACTTCACATCACATGTGATGGTTATTTTCAGGGTTGGGTAGGGTTACTTTAAATGGATTACTTTCAATTACTTTTGGATTACTCCAATACCAAATATGCTAATAAAAGACACAAGAAACTAAATATGAATAAAATTATGACTCACAACACGTGGTAAGCTTTCTCTCCTGGCTTTGATCTCTATGATCTCCGGCAAAATTAACATAAAATGCGACAGAAAAAAAATGAAAATAAATCCAAACAGCTTGCCAACATAATTTTTGCCATCCCATGTGTTCCGTTACTCCCCAAGCCTGCACAAAATGTGGTAATTTTATTCATATTTAGTTTATTTTGTCTTTTATTAGTGTCGTGTCCAGCATGGTCGCCGTGGCGACCGGCTGGCCCCGCCCCCTGGGCACGGCTGCAGTAGATCAGCTAATTTGCGTGTGTGCTACTTAAGGGTGGGTTGTGGGTATTGCGGGGGCTGGTTCATTGCATTTTCTGTCTGCATTTTCCGTTCTGTTTTGCTCTGTCCTGTTTTGTTTGATTCGGAGGAAACTTGTGTGTTCACGTTTTGAGTAAAAGCCTGTTTTTGTTCTGTTTTGTCCCTGAGTTTTGGACGACTTTTATTTTGCTAAATAAAAGTTTTGATCGTCAACGCAAATGAGTTCTC